>NW_022900928.1:3043377-3101574 GCF_012274545.1 Fukomys damarensis
AAAAAAAAAAAAAAAAAAATCCTCCAATAGCCTATTGATCCCTGAGGGGTAAAAGATCAATACCTCTCACTTCCTGTAAGTTCCCATTGCTGCCGTGGTTGTGGGTATTCTGACACAGGAAACGAAGTTTCTGGGAGTCATGAGCAAGGTCAGTGTGTGCGAGTAAAATGTTAGGGAATAGTGATCAGGGCATCTGCTCTACGGGGGTGTGAGATACACACAGCACAAACCCGACACGGACAAGCAAAGGAGGACACTGTAAAGAAATAAAACCTTGGGAAGCAACAGGGAAGATGAAGGGTTAGAGCCCTCTGGGCACAGCCTGTCAGGTCCCCTGACACCTGGCAGAGGAGAGGAGGACGTGACCTGGGGAGATGGGAGTCATCTTTAAAGTGCTTCTGAGCAGACTGAGTGAAGTAAGAGGGAGCTCCTAGAGTGCAGGGGAAGCCACTGACAGGAACCAGATGGGTCCTCTGGGGGTCATAAAGGTCCAAGGCCAGCCTGGGAGAGAGAGCCATCACTGCAGGTTTACTGTGCCCTGGTTCTGTCAGCAGCAGTGTGTACCTGCTGTTCCTCGTGATTCTGTCCTGGTCAGGCACAGTTAGGAGCTGCCTTCTCAGGGCCGGAAAATAAGGGGATACTGTGCCCCAGGTCCTGTGGCTGTCAGGCAGTGGCATGTGAGCCTGGTTGCAGCCTGTGGCTTCCTTACTCTCTACCCTGCTTCTTTTGTCTCACTCTCCATTGTCCCTGTGTCCCTCGGCCAGGTCCTCAGAGCAGCCAGTGCACTGGACCTGTGCCTCAAAGCCAGTAACTCCCAGCATGGTTTAATGGCTTTAGAGAAACTGTCCACACTGGTGCTGCTTTTGTCAGTTCTCTGCTACAGAGCTGAAAGAACTGGGCCTTTGGTTATTTTATCTTTCACTTCTCACAGCCTTTACTTAATTCCACTTTGCAATGGTCACGGAGTATGATCTGTATTAAAAATCCATATACTCTTGGGTTGTGGAGACTGTTACCTCCTCCGTGCTCCTCAAACAGAATAGAAAACATTTTCCTGTGTAGGACTTCAGTGGTTGCTTTGTAACGAGGAATCATAGCCCCAGGCATCTCTTTTGTCCTCAGTGGGAATGTGTCATCACATTCACTGACCGACAGGGGAGGCTCGAGTTGGAGGTGTGAGGCTGTGCTTAGAAAGCCTCCATCAGGGTGTGTAATCCCAGCTGTTTGGGGCACCTGTGGAGGGTTTCAGGAAGAGGGGCTGGAAGACAACCCAGTGTTCGGAATGTCACCTCTGCACCCCGCTCAGGGCGGTGGGCCCATGCTGGCCTTCTGCTTTCTCACAGCAGGGAGAGTTCAGGGTCTTCCATGACACTCCTGGGCTTGCTCATCCCTTCAGCAGCGGAGAGGCATAGGCTGCAGGACAAGCCAGGATCCCAGGAAGAGCAGGTTGGGACTGATGTCTGCCCCGCCTCCCTCCTGCTGCCCCACAGGCACCTGCTGAAGAGTCCAGTGGCATTTAATAAGTAATGAAGAACGTATCTCAGGTAGCATCTCTTGTGTGGCTTTGTCTTTTAAATAACTCAGAGGACTTGCTGAAGGTTGCATGCAGCAGATTGTATAGCTTATCACTTCTTTTGTTCATGAACAAAACGTTTCTCTCTCCATAAGGATGGGCTGCATTGGTTAACTCTGCTGTAAAGAGGCGTGTACTGTTTCCACGTTGCTGGTATAGTGGGAAGGGAGAGGGCTGACATGATAATCATAGTGAAATTAGATAATTATATGATGACTGCAGTGAGTTCAGATGATTTACAAAAGTAACAACAACATACCATACATTTTTTTGGGGGGGGTACAGGAGATCGAACTCAGGACCTTGCACTTGCGAGGCAGGCAGCAGAACCGCTGAGCTAAACCTTGGACTTTTAAATGCTGAGAAATCAGCCTGAGATTCCGATTCAGTAAAGGACCTTGTGCATCAGTTTCAGAAACAACTAAAAGAAAAACTGTTTTAGGACATGCTGGCTAATACTGTTTGAGCACCATATAGATTCTGGGCACTGAGTTAGGTGCATTATCTGGCTCATTTTATTTTATTACTACAACTCTGAGTAACTCTGAGTAAGTTGCATTTTACCGACAGAAGAGCCAGGCTTGAACTGTGTATGAGTTAAGGAAACACTAGATGCACTAACAGGTAAGCTGAATCTCAACGGTGCCTTCCACTACAGTGTGTTTTCATCCTTACCAAGGGCAACATCAGGGAGAGGCTTTGGCTGTGGGCATGTAGAGTTGGGGTGTGCATTTGGACCTTCAGACTGAGAGAAGGTCCACCTTCTTTGATGCATGGATGCTGGGGTGGCCTTGGGCATCAATGTCCAGCTAGAAGACAGGGAAGAGAGCAGACTGGATTCTGCGGGTGATTTTATAGGCCGTGACATCTATTGATTGTGCCCATGTTCTCTTGGCCAGAAATCTTTCACGTGGACCTTTCTAGATTTAATCAAAGCCTCAATGCAGTTCCAGGCTGCACAGCTGGTTCCCAGCACAAGCTTTGCCCACGGAAGAAAAAGGATAGAGCTTGGATGGATTGCAGGCTGAGAGAACTGTGGAAGGTCATGCAATCAGCAAGCAACAGGACCAAGCTGTAAACCATGTTGGTCTGACATCAACATCTGCATTTTAAATGTTCTGTCTGTGTTGGAGTAAAACTACTTGATACAGAGAGACGCATTCTCTGGTTTTCTCATTTTCTTCTCATTGCTCCCATGCTCTCCCTTCCTCCCTCCCTTCCTTTCCTTCCTTTCTTCCCTCCTTCCTCCTTACCTTTATTCTCAGCTACAGCTTGAGGCGTTCAGAGAGAACACTATCCCCTGCATCCTCCCTCACCAGAGGGTCAAATGGCCCGGATGGTGCATCGTTCCTGCTCAGCAAACTACCTCCCCTCATGAAATACAGTGACGATTTGAAGCTGGAGCTCAGTACTCGAAGTGACATATGAGGAACGGAACATGAACAGCATTTTCTAAGGAAGCTGAAAAAATATTTCAGCAATAACAACATAAAGTCTTTATTAAGGTATAGCGTATCCCATTCAGTCCTTATTTTCCTAGTTACTTGTGATTCAGCTAATTCCACATACATCACTGTTCAGAAGGACTGACATGACTGTTCTCAGAGTTAATTTTTTATGCAGTGTTTTTATGCAGATTCTAGAGTGATGGTGTGAGTTGGAAATAATGAATGTTTCTCTGTACCAGAATCTTACCTAATAGCTTCTTATCCAGTGTCCTATTTAACCCTTTATGAATTATGGCGAATGCTATCTCCATTAAAATATACTTTGTGAATACATAACGATGATATGTTATTTCCATTTTTCAAACAAAGAAACTGGGGGCCAATGTTATTCAGTAATTTGTCCCAGGTCACAAATTAAGAGGCAGAGCTTCGGTATCACCCCAGTGGTGTGGTTCCAGAGCCAGCACTGTCCTGAGGACAGCAGGTACTCAGTAAGCAAAGAGAGAAGACTGGAGAGCTGGAAACCTAATGTGTCTTGAGAACTTGCCATGTCTAGGCATTTTATAGAGATTGACAGCTGCTGTGTGTTCCTCATGGTCTCATAGCCTACCTCTCTTACAACCCTATTTTCACTGGTTTGAAAAACTGTCCTTCACAAGTTTCCAAGAGAATTCCAGTTAGGCCATGAATCTACTCCTCTGGAGAAATGAGTTATAATGCAGGTGCAAAGCTCACATCTAGGAGCTCCCAGATCCACCAGGCCACCTTCCCCTCACTCTGTGTCTCTTATTCAGCAGCATGGAACCTTTCCACTGGAACTCTGGGCACCCTAGCCTTAGCAAGCATACCTACTCAATAGAATAGTACCTACTCAATACCTCCACTGTGATTCTCTCAAGACTAGCAGCTAAGACTTTAAGAGTCTTGCAAATACTAACATGAACGTATCTCATTCAGTTTGTACAATTCCTTAAGGGTAAGAATTAATATCTTTATTCTCATTCTCTACATACAGGAACTGAAACTCAGTGGGGTTAAACATTCACTCTGATTACACCACTAGTATGTGGCGTAATGGGCCTACCTCTACCCCTACCCCTAACCCTGACTTCTAATCCAGAGCTCAGGCACACCTGGATACTTTCTTCCTTTGACTTCTAAGGCTCCGCTCTTTATGTCATCTCCCCAGTTTCTTCAGGGGTTTCCTTCACTATTCTGTGGACTCTCACCACATCATTTTTTTTTTGGTACCGGGGATAGAACCCTGGTCCTTGTGCTTGTGCTTGTGAGGCAGGTGGCAGAACCACTGAGCTAAATTCCTGCACCCTTACCACATCATTCTTTGAGCAACATGCTTAGAAGTTTTCTCTTTCCTAGTTAGACCGAGTGCTTGGTGATTTCATGTCTTCTCTGACTTTAAATGCTGTCTTCTTAGACAGAATTCACTAAATTACATATACAGCCTTAACCTCTCTTCTTTATATTTTTTATTTATTTTTTAACCTCTCTTCATAGCTCAACTTTTGAATTCAGTTTCCTTCTTGGTAGTCCTATTGAAAAGTGTATCAAACATATCAAAACTGAATCTCTCAAGCCGTGTTGATTTTTTTCTACTCCTTATTTGTTTCTCCATCTGAAAACCTTGGAATTACCTTTTACTTCACACTTCAATTCCAATTTCTAGGCAAAGCCTTTCCCTCTGTCCTCAAGTACATGCAAACTCTGTCTCGCCACCCAGCAGTGCCAGTGTGGTCCAAGCCAAGAAGGCTCCCTCAGCTAGATCTTGGAAGAGCCTTCTAAATGTGTCTTTATCTCCATGATCCTCACAACCTGACTCTGTTACCTCTCTGACAGCATACCATCCTTTCCCGATTCTTTCCTGCATTCTCACTACTCTGATCTTCATGCCATTCCTCACATATACCAAGCAAGCCCTCCTGAGGTCTTTTCTCATGTCCTCTTTCTTGCTTACCTGGACTGCTTTCTACATAGTAGTTGACATGGCTGGCTCTTTCTAGCTGCACTACTGCAAGCACTCTCTCACTGGGTAGTAAGTCTGTGGTTAGTAGTTCCTTTCAGATCAATCTTCCTGTAGATAAAACATGATACACTGGATACGTCACACACATATGCACATACACACACACAACAGACTCACACTGCTAGAAGGCACTGGAAAGTAAGTACACAAGGACAAGTGGGCGGGTACTAGAAGGAGGCAGTGCTTGGAAGAAAATAAAGCATGGGATGATTGCTGAAAACAAATCAGGATCCTTTCAGCATCTCTATAGCCTAGGATTCCCAACGGCAAGGGTAAAACCCACAATTATCGCATATATGAATAAACAGGAAATGCGATTTTTCTGAAAGGAAAAGTGTCCTCTAGACACGGAAACCAAAGTGGCCCGGATGTCGCAATAAGTAAGGCAAAGACTACAGATCAGCTGCTGTACACGTGTGTGAGGTTAGGAGGGGAGAGTGTGAAGGATGCAGAGAAACAGAAAGCATAGAAACACGTACACAAATACTCCTGTAACTCTGGAGTGCAGAAGTATCGCATCCGGAAATTTAAAAATCGGAAGCCCTCTTCAGTAGAATGGAAAGGATGCATGAGAAAGTCCACGAACTGATTCCATCGAGTAAGCAGAGAGGAAAGTGAGGTTGCAGGTATCTAATGCGTAATGCATAGGTCCCAGGGCCGGCAAAGAGAACCACGAAGAAGAAAATATTTGGAGAGACAGTGACGGAAGCTTGAAGCAATAGTGACTGAAAACAGTGAAAAACAAACATCCCCTCTGAGGAAGTTCTCCCGGGACAGTCTGAATGTTTGTGTCCTATCTCCTCCTAGCTCGTGTCAAAACTCTAATTCAGGCGTGATGGTATTTAGAGGCGTAACCTTGGGCGGTGATCAGATCACGGGGGGGTGGAGACCTCAGAAATGGGATAGATGCTTGTCAAAGTGTAGATGTCCCCAAGTCTCAAGTGCTCAGCATGGGGCTTGCGGAAGATGACGGGATTATTGGGGTGGGAAACCCGGTTTAGCGTTAAGAGGAGAAGCCTTGTTGGAAGATGGGCGGCCTGGGTTGATTGGGCGGGGTGGACGGAGCCCCCTTCCTCGGCTTCCCCAGGGAGAGCTCCCCATCCTCTCTGACCCTGGAAGACCCAGGGAAAGTGGCCGTCTATGCAGCAGGAAGTGTTTCCTCACAAACACTTAGGGTTCTGCACTTTTAACCTTGGAATCTCCAACCTCTGGAAATGTAAGAAATCAATGTTTGCTTTTTTTTGGCTGCGGAAACTTTTATAGCTGCCGGTATAAACCCAGATACTTTATCAGACTAACTTTCCAAAAATACAACCTTTTTTTTTCTCCAGCAACGTATATCCTGCCCTTTGCCTTCTTTCTGCTTCACTGTTTCCATCTGACATGCTAGAAGCCAAGCTAGGAATTAAGTTCCCTTTAGTAAGTGTTTTGTACACCTTTTTATTGCTATGTCCACAGTACCCAGTAGAATGCCCACCGTGTAGTAGCCATTCTATATGTATTTACTGGACCTCAAGTAAATGAATCGCACTTCAAATGTGAGATTTCCACACATCGTCATCGAATGCACAAGGCTTACTCTCAAAAGCTCTTCATCCTGTGAGAGAGGAGTAAGGACGCACCAGGGACATGTTCCCTCTGGTTTCCCAGAGAGCTGGGTCCCTTTTCTGGTTTCTGTCACTGTAGTCTGAAAGAAGGCTGAAAGGTTATTCACCTGCACACACCTGAATTCTTGTCCGTTCTCATCGGTGCGTTTTCTTGAGTGACTTTCTGTGGTAAAATCTGAAATCAATGCCCACCCTGTCCTCGGCAGCAGATTCCCAAAACTGTGTCACGTGTGTCAGAATGGGTCATTAGCAGACACCTCCCGGGAAGCAGCTGGGCACACGGTCACTATGGCAGCCCCACCTCTTCCCTCAGATACCTGAACTCCTGGGACAGTGGCATTCAGGAGACCCTGGGCGTGCTGTGCACCACCCTCTGGGTGAAGGAAAACACATGACGAGGCTTGTCTGCTTTCACGTGGGAAAGGGCTCACCATGGCGGCGGTGTGCAGAGGCCTGGTGTCTGCCTGGAGGCACAGCGGCCCCAGCCTTGACTTTTGGAAGAAGGAAGTCACCTCAGGCATCTCAGTCCCTTCCTGTATGTAACCCACGGGCCCAGCCGGTCTCCCTCTCTTCCCTCTATTCTTTGCTTCTTCTGCAAAAATGCCTCCTACTCAACTCTGCTGGACACAGAGGTTAGAGTGGAAGGGATCTATAATTATAACTGACGGGTCACTGAACAATGCACGAGCATCAGAAGAGACCTAAGGAAAATGCAGAAAAGGTGCCTGGCCTAGTTTTGTGGGAGCAAAACAGACTGTCTGGAAGCCAAATTGGTAAGTAGAAGTAAGCCAGCTGCAAGTAGGGGATGAGGGGTGAGAGGGAGAAGGAAGCATGATAGGCACAGGAGCTAGAGATTCCCGGGTGTGTCCCGCTGTGGCTGCAGTGCAGGAGTGAGAGAGAGCAGAAGGAGGGTGCTGAAGAAGGAGATGGGACTTGAAAGGTCAGGGCATGGACTAACAAGGTACCTGGACTTTCTCCTGCCAGCAAGGAAGCCGCTGGTGAGTTGGCAGAGCAATGATGTGGTCAGTTTTATTTCAGGAATATTATCTCATCAGATGGCATAAAATAGATTTGTGCGAGCACTGTGCAAAACCAGACAAAGGGAGGAGAGACGGGAGGCTGTGGAGCTGATGGAGATCAGAGCTCAGGTTCTGGGCTCCTGCGTGGAGGAGAACAGAGCGGATCTGAGAGGTGTCTAGGAGGCCATGTAGTTCACTCACTGCCCCGGTCTGCACGGTACTCCCAGCTGCCCTGATTCAGCGGTCTACAGGCCAAGCCCTGGAAGCCCGACCTATACCAGGTCACTGCAAAACCGTGTCCTTCATGTTCCAGCAGCCCGCTGCCCTCTGTGCCCATCCAACATGGTGCCCTGCTCGCAGCAGATGGGGCTGTTTCTCTAGTTTTCATGCTGCTCCAGGCCTGCCCCGCCTTGTCTGTCCTCATTGTTTATGGGGCCCAGGTGTGGGCAGAGCCGACCCTGTCACAGCCCTGGAAGAAACACTCATTCCAGTGACTGTGGAGCTAATGGGGCTTGGCCCTGGCCCTCTCTGGTGTCTCCCTGTACCCTGTACGCTGCCCCACGCCCTGCTCCCCACTCTGTCCATGAAGCCTCCACTGTTCCCTTCCGGCTTTGTGTGATTAAACAATTCTGTCCAGAGCAGATCCTCTACTCTTTTCTGCCCTCTCTTCCTTGCTTTTCCCTTTCTCCAGGTCAGGAAACATGAAACTACTGGCCCTTGTAGAGAAGTGCGCATCCTTAATGGCCCGGTAGCTTCCTTTCCGTGACCTTTGGGTCTGGCAGAAGCCTAACTTTGAATTTCTTTCTTAAGGCCCTTTGTAACTTCTAATTGAGACTAGAGATAAGATTGATGCTTAGGAACCTGGTTATTCTAAAGTAACTCTTCCACGAAAAGAAAAAGCAAAACAAAATAAAAGAAAAAAGCCACAGTACTCATACAAGTCAATAGGAAACTGGCTTCAAAGATGTGTGATTCTCTTAAATCTTGAGAAGAAAATGCATCCAGCACCTGAAGGCACCGTGACCCATACCCACTTCTGTTTCTCTGACCCAAATGATCTGAGCCCCCTGAGCCTGTCTTGGGGTAGGAGTGAGTTATAAGATGCACCAGGCACCCACTCGAGTAGTGCTGCCATTCATTAGCCCAGTTTCTGTCGCTGTGTTTGTTTCAGACACAAACATAGGCCACGTTGCTCTCATAGAAGTCATGCGCTTCTGCAAAGGAAGAGGTAGCACTCAAGACTGCCATCGCCTTTACTTTGCTTTAGCCCTCCTAGTGACTTCTGGTCCCGACTCCCCCCAACCCCCACACTCTCTTGACATCATTCTTCCATCCTGAGGTTAAAATTCCCCTATGAATATGATTCTACCTAGGAGGAAGAGTGATTTGTTGCGTTAAGAAAGGAATTAACTTGAAAATGAGATGAAACAGAAAACTGAATGAGAGTCACTTTAGCCCTATTGAGAGGAAAATACTCTTTAAGATTATGCAAGATGCAGACTTGGCCATAGTGGATGGCACTCACATAGATCTCTATTCTGATGCTCACCCCATGGCTTGCTTTTCTCTGGGTAAATAGCCAGTTTACACAAGAAATTGCAGTAAGAACAACTGGGTTTCTCTGGGGCATTGTGAACTAGTCTTGAAAAATGGCTTTCTTTTTTCCTTTAAGAAATATTCCATATAGCTTGACAGTGTGATCATGATAGGAGAGAGACTTAACTTCTACAGTGAGGAGATCCATCCTGGTAGGATTTGAGGCATCCCAGAGGACTGGGAGTAATCGGACTGCATATGTTAGCTGCTGTGTTAAAAATTCTGAGAATGAATTTGTTGACATAAAAAGTACATCACAGCAAAACTGTCCTTTTAAAAGGTAGCACGACTTTCCTAAATGAAAAAAAAATATGAATAACTGCTCCAATTTGTAAAAAGTGAAATAGATTTGTTTTAAATTGGAACTGCTCTGAAATAAATTTGGGTTAATTATAATGTCTGTATTAAGATATTTTAACCCTCTGCTGATATTTTAGCTCCTTCTTTAAAAAGCAAATTTCTTATTTCTCCCATATTTGAAAATGTCAAAGAGAGCTAACATTCTAGAAAAACAGGATGATTCAAACGTGAAAGTTCCCTTTCCTTTTATTTCCAGCTGTTCCACTCTAGACCTGTGGAGGGATAGGGCAGGCAGAATCTCTCCACCCAGGTCCTGTGCCTGGCCTTTCCAGCCCATCCTGCCTCAGCTTCACAAGTGCTTACCAGGCCTTCCTATTTCCATTTTTTGTTGGAGAAACTGAGATGCAACTTGTGAACTTCACCCAGCTGGTGGATGAAGTGCTAGGATTTGAAGTCAGGGTTCACTGACTCCAAGATGTCTTCTCTAAGCTATATTAGTTTTCTTCCAGTGTCTACTTCCAGTCATTCATCACTGAGGTGAGCCCCAACTTAACAAGCTCCAGTACCAAAATTATTAAACAGTGAACTTCCCCATAGAAAAGAAGCTCAACATGAAAACAATGCAGAGAAGAATTTCTCTTTCATTAATTTAGTTTTCCACTAATATTAAATTTCCTGATATTCTGAAGTATATTAACAAATAAAGCATGTGGTGAAGAAAATAACATGTACCCCCCTCCCATAGCACTGCTCAAGGGAATAAACCGTTATCATTTCAGTTTCCTTACTTAAACTTTGCTATGCCTTTATACTCAAAACTAAATGTTAATAGTGGAAGTATATAATATGGGATAAACTACCATCCAAAGACAGCTGATGTTAAAATATTCTTCTAGATTTATGCACATTTATGTAATGTTTTACAGATGTAATATTCTATGCGCTGGTTTAGAAAACATGAACTTTTTCCATAAAAATCTCTCCACCAACCTTTTCGTGTCATAAATAAACATCGATGTTAAATTTAGAGATTAGTTAATATTCCATCACAAGTACACTAACAATTTAATTGGCCTACGGTGGCCATTTGTGTCATTCCTGTTACCTTTTATTCATACAATGGGCTTCTTTGCAAATACAAGTCTTCGTGTCCACTTACCCTTGATGTTTCACTTAGGGAGAATCACCCAGGGTGGTTGTTTTAGCTATGATTTAGGACTCCCTCATTTTTATTTGTAGGTTTTTATTAGTGAACTTTAATTATACAGAATATTGAGTTTCATTGTGCACGTTTTACCTGTGTAGAACACATGCCAACTCTGTGAACCATCTCACTCTTAAATGGTATGGGGAAAAGTCGGCACAGCTGTTCAGGTTTCCAGCTCAAGCTGGTCTCTGTATCTCTGCTCAGGATGCAGAGGTCTTGTTTTGGGGAATAAGGCTTCAAAAGGTTTATGAGATGTCCCATTTCTGAATTCTTAGTCACGGACATGCTGAGCTACGGAGGATGTTATCACTTCACAGATGAGGACACTGCTATCCATGTTCCTCTGTCACTCCGTAAGAAGTAAAGTCCCTGAGAGCTTAGACCATTTTCTTCCAAACTTATAGCCTAGAGTCTATCACCGTGCTTGACTCTGATGCGTTCAATAAGTGCTTACGAGCAAGTAAATAAAAAGTGGGACCTAAGTGACTGAGGGGCACCTGAAGGTTGTGCTGCTGGGTCCAGACTTAGTTGTTGGCCCTGAACTCTGCGCCTTCCCATGATTGTGCCAGTGCCTCCACCTGGGCTCCCTGAAAATGAACAGAGCAAAAGTTTATGTGGTGTGGTTTAGTGGGGGACCCATCCTGGGAAGCAGAGAAGGAGGGACACGGTTGGGATGGTATGTAACCTAGGGCACTGGGACTTGTCCCCAGGGCAGCAGATTGTCTGACATTGTGAGATGATTTTCTGCTGTGGCTCCTACACAGCCTCAGGATCACCCACAAGTGGGAGGAAAACAAACTGATGCACAGGGTGCAGCCTCCCGTGAGGACTTGGCCCAGAGCTTCCACACCACAGTTCCTCTGTGTGGAAGACAGAGCTGTTGTTGCCATGGACTCGGCGGCCAAGGGCTCCAGAGATGGAAGTGGTTGAGAGGCTATGATCAAAGCCCATGCAGTGGAAAAACACCCAACCTGTTCACTGACTCGCTCAGGCAGGAGATGTGAAGCACATCCTCCTGTGTGGCCCTAAATTAGCAGTAGTTGCACACTTGGAAATCAGTCCCCATCCACGTGCTCTGGGAACACACAAGCTCTGCTTGGCTTGGGCAGAGTAATGCTTTTGTGCTCTCAGATTCCCTCCTAGCTGTGTTAGGGTTACTCGAGGGATGGATTTAGTATGACATGGTATCACATACTGTATGTAAAGGTGTGTATACAGAGGAACTACCAGGGGGCCCTGCAGGATCCGAAACAGTGTTCCAGTGGCTTCTGCCCAATTGGAGGTGGAAGGTTATAGAGCTGTTCCTGTGCTTTGCCGAGCAGGAGGATCCATTCAAAGGGTGAAGCTCACTGCACAGTCCTGTGTGAGTCTGTACTAGAAAGCCTGAGTGTCTGGATGAGAAGACTGAAGAAACTGAAGAACAACATCCAGAGGCCATGCAAAGATCTATAAGAAAAAAGAAGACTTCCTTTTTTCCCTTTTCATTCTATCCAGCTTACAAGCCTATTGGCTGGTGCCACCCACATCTGAGGTGGATCTTCCTTCCTCAGTTGCTGGCCTACCTGTCAATCATCCACAAACACACCCGGGTTGTACTATTCTGGTATGTAGTGCTCAAATCAAGTTGACACCTCAATTAATGATCACACTAGCCTGTTTGGCAGATAGATGCCTATTTTATTCAAAGTACTACATAGTTTTTGAATTGTAGATTTGGCTGGTGACGACTACAGCACTCTGAAAAAAGAGACTGATGAAGATATGAGAAAATGGAAAGACATCCCTTGCTCCTGGGTAGGAAGAATCAATGTAATGAAAATGGCCATACTTCCAAAACTGCTACGTAGATTCAATGCAATTCCAATTAAAATTCCAGTAGTATACTTCACAGACCTTGAGAAAACAATCCAAAAATTCATTTGGAATAAGAAGAGACTTAAAATAGCAAAGGCAGTTTTAGGCAATAAAGAGAAGTTAGGGGGTATCATAATCCCCAACTTGAAACTATACTACAAAGCTACTGTGAGGAAAACAGCATAGTACTGGCAAAGAAACAGACTTGAGGACCAGTGGAACAGATTAGAAGATGCAGAAACAAGTCCCAGACATGCTCAGCCACCTCATTTTTGACAAAGGAGCCAAACACCCTCACTGGAGTAAAGACAGCTTCTTTAACAAATGGTGCTGGAAAAACTGGGTTTCAACCTGCCAAACATTAAAACTAGACCTATATCTCTCACCATACACTAAACTAAAATAGAAATGGATGAAAGACTAAATATTAAAACAGAAACACTAAACTGTCTATAAGAGATGTTATGTAGAACTCTTAAACACATTTGTGTAGGAAAATATTTTATGAACAAAACTCCGTTACCTGTGAACTAGCACAATCAACAAGTGGGACGTCTTCTCATTATGAAATTTCTACACAGCAAGAGAAACCACCAACAGTGTGAAGAGACAACCCACAATGTTGAAAAAAAATTTCACCAGCTGGTCTTCAGAGGTCTATTTTCTAGAATATTTAAAGAAAGAACTTAAAAAAATTGGACCTCCCAAATTTAAAGACCCAATCAAAAAATGGGCATCTGCAATGAACAAACCTTTCTCAGAGAAAGAAGTAGAAATAGCAAGTAAACATATGAAAAAATGTTCAGCATCACTGGTCAATCAAGAGATGCAAATGCAAACAACACTGAGATTCCACCTCACCCTGGAAAGGATGGCTGCTATCAAGAAATCAGCAAATAACAAATGCAGGTGAGCCTGTGGGGAAAGAGGAACCCTGCTCCACTGCTGGTGGGAGTGCAGACTGGTGCAACCACTGTGGAAATCAGTATGGAGATACATAAAAAAAACTGGAATTAGCGGTCCCATTTGACCCATTTGTCCTATTCCCCTGCTGTGTATCTTCCATAAAGAATTAAAAGAATCATACATGGTGGGATGGGTGCACTCATGTTCGTAGCAGCACAGTTTGTAACAGCTAAAACTTGGCAGCAGCCCAATTGCCCATCAAAGGGAGACTGGAAAAGAAAATGTGTGTGTTTTTTTAATAAAATGGGATAGCCCTCAGCCATAAAAAATGAGAAATTAGGGACATTTATAGCTAAATGGATACACATTGAGGTGATACTCTTAAGTGATATAAAGAGGACATGTGTGTAAATACTGAATAGGTTCTCTGGTATGAGAAACTGAAAGTGTAAATAAGGACTAAAAAACATAATAGATAATGTGAAATAGAAAGAAAAGGGACAAAAGGGAAGGGGAAATGGAAAGGGTAGGAGAAAGGAAAGAAGGGAATAGAATTAATATGAGACGAAAAATAATGGAAACAAAGTTTTTGTCGACAGGGAGGGAGGGGTTGAAGGGAGGGCAAGAGAATGGGGAGAAAATAAGAACCAAGATGGATTACGGAAAGGTACAAATTTCCAACAATTGTCATTATATTGTCTACTTTAAATGTACCAGCAAAATGAATTAAAAAATAAAAGAACCTGGGGGAAGATTTTAGAGTAAATGTAGGGAGGCTTTCACCCTTCTACCTCAGTGTCTGGTGGCATCTCTTGCAGCAAGATCTCTCCTGGGGTGTTAACTGCCAAGAGGCAGTCCTTGCTGTGGCTCTGGATCTGGGTTGGATCGGCCTCTGGGGATCCACTTATGCCTAATGGCCTTGCAGCCCTTGCATGGCGATAGCTTTCTGTTCTTGCTAATCTACAGGTTGACTTACTATCTTCTAATTGGGCTCGAAGCCCTTGCATCACCTAATAACCAGTCCCTGGCATTGGCTCCTTCCATTTAGGGGACCTAGAGTGGTTTTTTACTCCACGGATCTCAATGGAAACAGATCTGCCCAAGTAAACAATGATCTTTCAAAGTAATTTTAAAAAGAGGGAGTATTTTGCTTCCAACCAGGTCACAAAAATTACCAGGGAAATAAAATTTGCAAAGTAGATCTCATCATCAAAATCTTGTCTTATCTGAAGCTGTAAGGCATTAGTAGAAAACTGATCTAGAAAGGTTAATATGGTCTTGCCAGGGTGAACATTCATTTTCTTCATGAACAAAGCACATTATTCCTGCCATGAGGTCTCTAGAAATCAAAAGTATGTACTGAGTTGCTGACTTTACTTTGGGAAGAATGCGCATATGTAAACTGATAAAAGAAAGAAAACTATGTTATTTTCTCCTTGACTTTCCAGTGCTTTCATTTCCTTCTTCCAAATATGAGAGTGGGGATGAGAGAAGAGGTACAGTAGAGCCCTCTGGGGGTGAATTTGAGCTTTCCTTCCCTACCTGTTATGTGGCCTCTCACAGTCCTCACATGAGTGTGAGCACAGCTCTGTCATGCCAGGGGCCTAGGGAAATATTTTCTTATGTGGATTTGTAATAAACCAAGACATATTACTATGCATGTAATTAGTATGAGTGGAGTTCATACCCCTTGCACAGCACTGAGTGCTTTCTGTGTGTTAACTCCTGTAGCCCAGGCTGACCTCAAACTCATGGCCATCCTCCTGCATCAGCCTCCTATGTATTGGGATTACGTGCATGTGCCACCATAGCTAGCTTATTTTTTTCCTATGTTTCTTGGAACTGTAGTATATTAATTATTTCCCTCAACTGCTAGCCCCTGTAGGAAGAAATTCTTGGAATTATGAAATGGACAGCATGCGTAGAGAATAGTTAGCCCAAACTTCTAATTTTACTGGTGAAAAACCTTAGGTCCAGCAGCAAAAAGTGATTCAAACAAGGAAGCTGCTGCCTCTCAGCATGTCTCTTGTCGAAAGGCATGACCAGCCCAGTGGACCTGAGTGGATGCGAGGAAGAGACGGCAAGGATGAGCACCTATCTGGATGGGCCACCCGCTGAGCGGAACAGGTGAGACCATTCTCACACAGTCAGGTCCTCGTGCAGACTTCTGCATGCTCCTCTGGGAACCTTGGGCTGGAGGACACTGAGGAGATCAGAGCATGGAGGACTGTAGTTCAATGCTGACCCTAACTGGCTTCCTCCTAGGAAAACTGACACTCATGCTCAACACTCATGAGGAAGAGGGATCTCCTCTAGGTTTCCAAAGGCTCTGCTGGACAGAGAGGACACCTGCCAGGAGCTCTTAGAGGATCAAACTACTTTTCACAGGTCAGACCTGGGAAACTGACCATGGAAGAGGGGGTGATTTTTAAGGGTATTGTGAGATATGCTTTTGTGACTCATCGCATTAAGAGATTTTCCTGGAAAAAAAGGAGAAAGTACAAGTTAAGTATTAAATGCCAAGAAAGTAGGTACCAAGGACAAGCAAGAACAAATGAAAGAATTTTAGCACAGATGCGTAAGGCTATTGAGTCACAAGGAGAGAAGAACAGGGCACGAAAAAGATGAACACAGCTTTCAGAAGGGAAGGGTCTGGCTTCAGGGACTCACTGATCTAGAGTTTGTGTTGCCTCAATTCTGGTCCCTTGGGCAAAAGATGTAGCTTTCTGTGAATCAATATCAAGTCCCACGAGAGGAAATGCGACTTCTATTCTAGTCACCTGTGAAGGGGAAGGGAGCACAGAGGAGAGTGAAAATTCTACAACAAAACGTTGTTTTGAAGTGAGCAAGTCTGTAGTGTTGGTGTCAGCCAACCCTGTGACATCGAACCCTAATCAGAATTAAGCCAGTGACCAGCAAGCAGCACAGATAGGCAGAGAATGCATTTCCTTGGTCAGTGAGCAACAAGGAAGGATTTTCTTATACCCCCCTCACAAAATGTCCACCAGGAAGAGGTACGAGAAACACAGAGTACTTAACATTAAGTATCGTGAATGCTTAATCTGTGATATGGAAACATGAAATGATTTGGGATGTGCGTGCTATTTTGCTTCATGGATAGTTTTCACCAAAGTCCAGCTCTGCACCTCTGATTCTCAAGATCACATTGGGTCAATTTTCTTCCCCTGTCCTATTTCAGGATAAAAGGTTCTGTTTTGTAGCACAGCAATCTGGATGTAAGGGATTGGCATCATAAAACTCAATGCAATCACATTTTTTTTTTTTTCCTAAAAGCAATTTTTTCTATGTGAAAGTAATACGTGTTCATTGCATGTTTGGAATACAGAATCATAGACTATTGGAAGTAAAACAGTCCTCGTCAGATGCAGTTATAACAAACAAAAAAACTGAACCTAGTTCTAGGTTTAGAAGTGCTATTAGTAAAAAACAATAATGTTCTTGTTCCCCAGAGTGCAGTCCTCCATTGGATCGTCTCAGCTACCTGATTGGATAGCACTGCATCCGGGTTTCCAGCCTGCAGACTGACTGACTTCCTGTTGTGGAAAAGCACACCCCCTTGGAAGGTGTGTGCATCCTCTGTGAGCAGGCCAGCTGCTGTGTGCGTGGAAATGGGCTGAATTAATCAAGTGGGACTGATGGTTTTAATTGATGGAGACGCAGTAGCCTTTGTCTCAGAGCAACTACATCATGTAATTACAAGGAAACTGTGTAGCTTTTGTTCCTTAGACTAGACACCTCTGATGACGTTAGCCAAACAGAGGCTGGTATTAGCCTCCATTTTAGCGATTTTAAAAACCGAGACTAAATCAGTTAAATAGGTAACAGCCTCAAGGTCACAGCCAAGAGTGAAGAGCAAAATCAACATTCAGATCTGTTTAACACCCAAGTCTATGCATTAGCCACTGTAACCCACTTACTTTCTGATGGATTAGGTTATAGTGTGTAACTACACATAAATAAGATATTTATAGCTGGCTTCAACTATTTCGTGTTTCTGGGGCTGCATAATAATCTGGACGACAAATTAGCTGGAAAGCGTAGCTCTGCTATTCAAATAAATACTGGAAGAAATTTGATGGGTTGTAGTACAGGCTGGCAATGATATTCAAAGTGAAATAACAGAGGAAAAAAGTCCTTGTGAGGGAAAAACTATCAGTGTGGGTGACTAGCAGCCAGTTCTGTTAAGAATCAAAGCTATTTTATTTGTGCTTTTAAGCCAGAAATAGAAATAGTCTCATTCTGATTAAATCACATTTAATATGAACTAAAGTAAGATCAACATGGCCAGAACACGGAGAAGGCCACATACACTTTCCTATGGCCTTTTGGGTCTTCAGATTTGAAATAGAAAAAAAATCAAATGTAATACATTTAATATATAAATTTTTCTTTGAGTACAATATTCTTTGGGTTAAATAGTCAATGTTTTCTCCTTAAGATGTAAATTATTACTATTATTTCTTATTGTTCACACTTCAGCGGTGGGTAAAATGAAGTTTAGTCAGTGTTGTGCTGAATACCCTGTTGTTACCCATGGCAGATTGCAGTTTTTCTTGGTCAATTTAGGGACACCCTGTCTCAAAAAAAAAAAAAGAGCTGGCAATGTACTTCAGTGCTAAGGGCCCTGGGTTCAACTCCCAGCATCACACACACAGAAGAAATACTTCCTAGAATAGCTAAGATGAATCAGATACAAATGAATATTACCACCCAACAAATATGCATGTGTTCAACATACACACACATGTCTCACAGCACACAGCCTACATGCAGCGGTGCTGAATTGGGACTAATCCATCCCCCTTTGGTGCCGGTCACTGGAAGCCCTCAGTATGACCCCACCAGCAGTTACAGAATGCTTACACAATGTGATGAGTTAGTTTTCTCTATGTAGAAACAGACAAAATACTCAAAGTGACGACGACAAGACATACAAAAGAATAAAACTCAGACCCATGACCAGTCTGTGATTCCTCAGTCAGACGTATAAGAGCTGGACCACCGTCTCTCACAACCACCCCAGGGAGCTGGACAATGGCCCTTTAGGACCAGCACAGAAGAGTCAGACTTGGTTAGGCACCGACAGCTTTCTTCATTTTTGTGCGTTTCCAGCATTGGACCAGGCGGAGAAAGCCAAAGGTGTCCCCCAAGCAAGTATGCGGAGCGCTCACTCGTAGTCATTTTTTCTCTGTGCCAGCGGCTTCCGCTCAGAGCATCTCCAAAGTTTTCCTTTTTGCTCATTTTGAAACTTTCCAACCCCCCACATGCCTTTGAATCTCTTCCTAAATGCAAGTCATGGTAGTTGACTCTTGCCGTAGCAGGCTCTGAATAAATAGCCTTTGCTTGTTCTTACTCGGGTGGCTTTTAAATTCTCCCATAAGAAAAGATTTATTATTTGTATAAGATGAAAGCTCGAGCAGTGCAAGGGAGAAACAAATCCTACCACCTAGAGATAGGGGAATA
This sequence comes from Fukomys damarensis, assembly GCF_012274545.1. Lineage (NCBI taxonomy): Eukaryota > Metazoa > Chordata > Mammalia > Rodentia > Bathyergidae > Fukomys > Fukomys damarensis. The sequence continues at coordinate 3,062,413 of NW_022900928.1, forward strand.
TAATAAAAAACTTTTCTCAGTGTCTGTAAACAGAACAGTGGATGGATGGATGGATGCGATTTTTGTAAAATGGCATCCTTGAATATATTGTTTTACATTAAATATATTTGATGTGTTTACTGTAACAAATGAAGCTGAGCATAGAGAAACATCTGAGTGTGCAGTAACTATTTCTTCCCCAAATGTTTCTTAGTTCCCAAAAGATAGTTCTAAAGGTAGGTGAAATTACTGTGAAAAAAATCAGATATAGTTATTATTTTTAGTTTGGTATTTCACGTTTAAATAGCACTGAATGCCTATCTTCTATGAATAGGAAAAAAATCATATCTACACTCCTACCTCAGTTTTCCCTCACATCCTCATATTGGTTATTTATGTTAGCATGGTTTTTTGGCCAAAATTAGTACTGCTTACAATATTTTTTGTACACACATCGATGTCTGGCATTTATTGAAATCTGTAGATTCCAAGTTCTGTTCTGTGTCTGCCTCCTGTATTTTCCTCCCTTTCTCCATACCTTTTACTTTCATCTGTTTCCACCTTAGAGTCCTAGAAGAGGGCCAGGCTCACCAGTGGACGGGCTGACGTTCACTGGCTGCCCCAGGCTCCTCCCATAGCAGGATGCATCCTGGGAAGGGTAAGCAGCAGTGTTATCTTAGCAAAGGCTGTTTATTCAGAGCTTGCTACGGCAAGAGTCAGCTACCACAACTTTGCAGTAAGAAACCGCAGACACTGAGAGTTTGAGTGAGTTGTGTAACACACACTTTGCAAGCAGTGGAGCCAGATTTTAAATTATCCTCAATTCTCAGAGTCTGAGCTTTGAACTGCTATACTGTATGCCTCAGTGTCAGCTCTTAAGGCTTATTTTTATATTTAAAGTATGCTCACTCACCATGTTTTACTATGTTTTTCTATTTCTGAGTTCTGTGACTCGACTCTTACTTTGTTGCATTTTACCATTTAAAGATTTTCCAAGAAAATTCACAAATATTGAATTCCCTGTGTCTTTTAAAAATGTCTAATAATATTGTGTCTTAAGAACAACTGAGCTGAATATGAAATTCTTGGGTTATATTTTCGTTCCCTCGGGCTTTCATTTCATTGCTCTAATACTTTTGTTAGAAATTTTCTGTTCCTCTTTATTATCCACTCTCCAAAGTGACAGGCCTGTCCTTTCTTTAGTTCCCCAAGAAGGCTTCCCCAATGCTTTATATCTGGCATTTTCTCAAGATTAAAAGTGTTTTCCAGAATTTCTATTTTTGAATGATGATGCAGCTGGATAAGTGCTCCTGGGTTGCATATCTCAACATTTATATCAAGTTATTATCTCTAACTTTGTTTGCTTGTTTTTTTTTTTTTTTTTGGGGGGGGACCTTGTGCTTTTGAGGCAGGCGGTGGAACCGCTGAGCTAAATCCCTGGCCCTATTACCTCTGACTTTGGATAGAAACATAGCACAAAAGTACTCTGACTTTATTGGTTTATAGCTTTGATTTTAAAAACACTGTCTGTATATTTGAGCAAATATTTATTTGAATGGTTAAAAATTTTATTCAGAACACATTTTATTTTTTTCCTAAATTTCCCCAGACACACTACACCTTTCCTGTCTACATACGCAGTTTCTTGTTCAGGTCAGTTTTCCTGCGTTATGACTCTGAGTATACTCTCTGTTCTACTTGCTAGGTTCTCTGCTTTATGCGCACAGATTTTCTCACATACATTTTCTCTCACGCATTGGCTGTCTTACCTGTATGGTATCTGCTAGCCATTTTGCTTTCTTGCCCCTTCTCCTTGCATTTAATGTGATTAACACATTAATATGATTTCCTACTTAACCATAGTGCTTTCAGTTCACAGTTTTTATTTCTGGGTGCTCAGAATTCCCTGATGGGTCCATAACTTCCCTTCAATCACATTCTCTGAGTCATCTCATCTTTGCACTCTTGCTTTTCCCCGTGGTTTCTTGCTGTGTGTGCCTGTAGCTCAGCGCACTCACAGAGACTTCTTGTCCCTTGGCCTGTGCTTTCTCCCGGAGTGGGCTCTTCGTTCGTTGCGTGACCATAGCAAATGTATGCTGTGAAGGCTGCGTTCACTCTCATGCCTCAGTCTCAGCACGTGTAGCTCTGGCCAGCTGTCTGCGTGATCCGATGCGGCACCGGTGAATGGCCCTTTGTCTCCTTCCTCTCCTCTCGTACCTCCGTCACTGCCAACCAGCTGATTGCTGTGCCAAAGAGATTTCTTTTCCTTCTTCCTTCCCTTCTTTGCTGTCCTCCTTATTCTCTCTCCTCTGTCTCTGCCTCTTTGCGCCTCTCTCTTCCAACTTGGAGAACTTGGAGAAGGGGTATAGCCCAGGGGCAGGGAAAAGGGACAACTCATCAGCTACTTACGATGCAGTTTGCTTGGACAAAGAGATCTGCATTGAATATTTGCTGTCTCTCCTCTGACGTATTATCGAAGAGCCTGGACATGGTTTACTTCACTTGGGTAGAGGCATGCCCCAATTTTGTGCCAGAATCCACTAAACTAAGTCTTCGCTTAATTCATTTAATTCAGTCAATTCACAGTGTAGCTCTGGAAGTCCCCGGTGGGGTTTTATTACTCTTGCTCTGTCCTCATCGGCACAGATTTCAATCCCCAGAATTTTCTGACCATTTCCTCCGCATTCCTGCTTATCCGTTATTCTATTTCTTGGCATATTCAAGATTTTCATGGAAAAGACAGGATTTGCAGCACTCCCTTTCCTTTCCCAAGATGATTCCAGGGGTGAATAAGAATAATAAGGATTAGAACATGCACAAGCCACACCAACATTTCCTGCTTTCCGTTTGGGGCCTCTGCTTTTCAAAGTTGATAGTGTTTTCAATTTTGAACTTTCCCCCCTCTTCTGACTTTTTTCATCTTTATGTGTATTGTTCAGAGGTGAGAAGGGAGTCGTTAGCCAGAATGGGAAGCCTACGATTGTAGAGGACTCTGACTCAGACGGCTCCCCTGTAGGTGGAACCAAGAAGAGCGGAGCTTTGGCGAGGGAGCTCAAACGCACCCGTCCTCTGAAATTTGTCTGCAGGTCAGATAAAAAAGGACTTCTGAACACGAGGCCTCAGACAGCCCAAGGGTAAGTACTGGAGTGAGTCCCTCTGAGGATGCTGCCTGGGGTTCTACGTGCAAAGTCTGTGATTCTGGACAGTGTTAAATTAGAAATTTTATCGCTCTGGAAGGGACAGATGGCAGCCCTACCCAGTGACTCAGGCTGAACCAGAAAGAAAAGGAAAGTCATGGTTCATATTGGGTGTTTAAAAGAATTCTAAAATCAAAGCCCAACTATCAAAGATCAGGTTAAAATCTACAACAGCTTCTTGCTATTCTTAATCTCTTGAAACCAATAAACAAATGATTGACCTCTGGCGGGGGATGGGGGAAAGTACTTCTGAGCCGTGCTGGGAAAAAGGCGGGTGGAAAAGGGGGACAGGAGGAGGCTGAGGAGCGGAAGTGAGCTAGGGCCGCGGGAGTGACAGAGAGGAAAGTTCCAGTTCCGGTCAGCTGAGGAAGAAGCTGCAAGAGAGCTCCCAACAAAGCCTACAGAGATCTCCGAGTCTGGGTTTGCCGAAGGTGTCAGACAACAGAGAAAGCAGCAGCTGCATCCATCGATCTTGGATCAAAGAAGCCTAAAGAAACTGTTCCAGCTCTTGCTCCAAAAACCCTTCCAGCAGCAGCAGCTTTTAATGAAGATGAAGATGCTGAACCAGAGGAAAGGCCTCCAGGAGCAAGAATGAGTGTGAAGGACACTGGAAGGGACACACCAGTATCGGACTGAGCTCTTTCAGTAAAAGAAAGATGGTTTTCCTGACAACCAGAAGCTATGGTTACATAAAATCTATGGGAATATAAAATCTCATCTTGGAAATGTCCATGACCCAGACAACTAAGTAATGTGCTTTACACTGAGGTGTGGGGAGGGTGTAAAGTTAAAAGGAACAGTTTTTTGTTTTTTGTTTTTTTTTTAAGAGTTGTATAAGACTATTTTTGGAGCAGCCTTTTCTTTTTCTTTTTCATTTCTTTTCAAGATTGAGTAGTACACTAATAAGTGAGAGTATGAAATTAGACGTAGTTTATGTTTTATATACAGCTTTCAAGGCCTAGTTTTGCTAGTTTTGTAGTTTCATGTGATTAGTTTTCAAAGGTTACAGATAATAAACAAATCAGAAATGGTACCTTTTTAAGAATTGCATTTTTTAGACAACTATTAGCACATTAAGAGGGAAGCAAAAAATTACTGTGTGTTTGTTTAAAACTGTAAGCATTTACTCCTAAGTTAACTCCCTCGTGACCTAAACTGTCTGCTTCCCAGACGCAGCCTTGTAAGAGAAGCAAAGGAGCATCTCACTGAGAGGAAAATGTTGCTGGGCTAATGATTGAAAGTAAATTTAGATAAAATTAAGATAGAGTTTTTTCCTTGGCATTTGTTTTGTTATCATATTATTAGGTACTGCACTGCTCTCAGTGAGTGGACACAGATGCTTAGCTCTTTCACAAAAAAATAATTTAAAAAATTTTTCTGGGTGACGTATCAAGTATTTGAAATAAGCCCCTTTCACTTTAATGATCTTGTCTACCTTCATTAGTCTTCAAAGCTCAGCCATTTGATACCAAAGTAAATCAGTATTTTGAATGTGCTTCTCTCAGTTTTTGTTTATTAGCCAGTTCCTGTAAGTATTTCCACCAGAACTTGAGGGAAATCATAAGGAAGCCATTTCTTTTAAAATACAAACCACCGCCAAAAATCTAAATGTACATAGTGCTTAAGTATTTAGCTAGTTTTTATTTTTTAAAAAGGCATAAACACCAAAAAAATTAACATTGTAGAAGATGGAAAACAATAAGATTCATTTTTTGTAACTTCGTCTACACATTTATATTACTAAGTTGTTAAATCCAATTTGAATTGAACTCACTACAGAATTTCTTATTAGAACAATTATATTGTCTATTTTAAGTGTGTACGTATTGCCCACTGGCCAGTCAAAAGCATATTGCAGGTACTGAAAATAAAAGGAAAGAAAATGCATCTTAAAAGACATTTTATGGAATTATTCATCACATACACTGTTAGATTTATGTCCTGTAGGGTGTTTTGTTACATATTTTTGTGTTGTATATGAACTTCTTTTAATGTGACAATTAAACACTTTTTGAAAGCATAGTCACAGACAAAATAAAAATGGTACAGTGATTTCCTTCAGAATTCCTACGATGTTAAATTTGGAGGCAGCTTCAGACTGTTTTATTGGTGGTAGTTACTTGCTGATCTTTCTTTTTTACCATCATTTAAATATTTTTAATTATTTTAATATATAGTATACAAATATACCCATAAAATGGATGCAAAAACATTCTTAATAGGTAGAAGTCCAGAGAAGAAACCCGCACATAAGCCTAAGAAGTTGTTCTTTTACATTAAAGTTTAGATTAAGCCCCAAGTAAAACAGTGGAAATGTATATAGCACTGCTAGTTCTTGCATGATTTAATTATATTGAGATACATGAATTTAACTTTAACTTACTTTTATGTAGGCAAACTCTTCATTTTTGTCCTTTTTACTGTCTGTTAAAATAACATCCCTCCCCTACATCCTCTTTTCTTGACCTAAATGAAACACTAATCTAAGGTCAAGATGCGGAGAGAAACGACTGAGATGCATGTCTGTACTAAAATAACCCATACCTCTTGTCACATTTTAAAAAAGTGCTATGGATGACTGCATTTCCCAAGGAAAGCGGTAATGAAATAGCAGGTCCCTTAGCTGCATGGCTTGTGTCCCTACTCTGTAAGGCAATATAGCAGTGACAACGGGCTGCGGACAGAATGCGACATCTCCACGTGCCTCGCAGAGGGGCTCCTGGCTACTAGGGTGAAGCTTCCGCGGGCGCGGGGCCGAGTCGAACTAAGGTGTGCGCAACCTTGGCACAGGCCCTGCACCTGCGAGCTCCCAGGGTTCACGTCCGCCGTGGACGCGTCCAAAGCAGGGCTAAGGGTGATGGAGGAAGAGTGTTCTCCCGTTAGCGCTGGGAACCGCAGAAGCGCAGGATCACTGCTGGAACCCCGGGCTCGGCCCTGCTGCTCGCGTTGGGTGACAGGGCAGGACGAAGCAGGAAGACAGCACAGGGAGCCGGGCTGCCACGAGCCAGCTGCTGCCCATCGGTTTCCCTGCCTGCTTCCCACGAAGCAGGTGCTGAGTGCGGGAGATTTGGGGCCCGTTTAAACTCAGCACTGCCGGAAGGAAGGGTGAGAAAGCAGTGTTTGTGAAGGCCCCAGCTGCCCCCACACGGACCCCTAAAGTTACTGTGGCCCCGGAGAGGAGTCGGACCTGAGTATTCCCACGTCGACCACTCGTGGCTGCTGGCTGTCCAGGGGAGACAGCTGTCCCTTGTCCTCCCACGGAGGGTCATTTCTGGCCAAGGCTGAGCCCAGATGGGCAGCGGGGCTCCAACAGCACTGAAGCGGGCTTTGTGGGCCCAACGGGTCCACTGCACTCACGGTGACCTGCTCTTTCACCGTGACACGGTCCCTGCCCCAAATAGCTCCAAAATACCACTCAAGATGAAATCACAGGCAGCTTTCTAGCTGCATTTTATGAATCCATCTAATTACCGTTTTTATTATACATGCTAAAGTCCTGAAGAAAATAGATAATGAAAAATATCAGTGCCTCTCTAGTGGGGCTGTATTGTAACAGGTGACTCCCACAGTTTAAGGATTCAATATAGATTCTGATTGCATTTAATCTGATCAATCCTGGTCATATGTTGGAAATGTCATAGGTACGTGTCTTTATCTGCACACAGATATATGCAGATCTGTTTTGTGAACAAATTTTGTTTTTATGTATTCATGCAAATGACTTATTTTTCTGGAGTCAGACTCAGGCAGTGTGAGAAGAAGAAGAAGAATCAGGCCAACTCCCAACTGGCGAAGGGCAGATAAAACGGGCCCACAGGAATCATGGGTACCACAGTGCTCTGTAAGAGTCATGTGGCCTGAAGTCCACATGGCAGGACAGAAACCGTGTCGGAGTCTGGTCAGGTTGCTTGAGTGCAAATCAGCTCTTCTACCTCGCAGATCTTGGTACTTGACACTCCTGTGCCTTACTTTCTTCACTGTCGTAGGCTTTGCGATACCTGTCGCACAGAGTGGTAACAAAGGTTATCACTAGGCTCTGCTCTATGCCTGTGACACATGGCAAGAAATATAATCCTATTTTTCTTTTGCAAACAAGACCAGTTACTTAGAACTTCTTCAAACCTGTTCAGAAAGTAAGCCATGTTCATACTGGGGGGTTCAGGTTCCCGTAAGAATCATGACATTTGAAAAGTAGCTGGTCGGCAGCGCAAACTGGCCGTCACTCTTGAGCAGTGCTGTGGTTCAGTCTGGGGTGCGGCAATCCTGAGGGTCTAGGCATTGAGATTTGGTCCCACTGGGAGAGGCACAAGGGTGGGAATAGAATCTGAGTGCTAATGGAGCCCCTGGGATGGGCTGGGTCAGATAAGGTCTCAGTCTCAGGACTGCATATTGGTGGCTTTATAAAGAGAGGGACAGAACCCGGACACACACGCGCACACAGGTACACGCACACACCTCCTGTGCCCTGCGTGGACCACACATGCATGCTTTTCCACCTCCACCAGGAGCACCTACCCTCTGCTGTGGCCATGGGCTTCAGCCGGGGCAGAGGAGCTTCTCAGGTGCTACTTACCTGGCTGTCCTCTTGCCCTGCTGTTTGCCCCTTCCTGGCTGCAGAACATGGGCTAGTAAAGTGCTTGCTGTGGCTCTCGGACTCTTTGGACTCCTGCTGTCACTTTCTCAGAAAACTCTCTCCTCCAAAAGCTGATTCCCCAACCTTGAAGTCCCTCTGCCTTTTCCTTTTCTTTTCGGAGGCAGGGTCTTGCTCTGTAGTTTAGACTGGCCTGGAGCCCACTGTGTGGCTCAGGATGGGGGCTCTGAGCTTCCACCTTTCTGCCTAAGCTTCTTGAACCCTTCACAGCTGTGTGTCCCCATGAATAGCTTCTCCTCTTCTGAGATAACCCAATTCCATATTGTTTTCTGCCCAGATTTTTTTTTTTTTAAAGAAATGTTACATTGGAACTGACCTTTTGGATAGTCTTGCAACTTTTTCTATTTCTGGGAAAAAATGAAGACGAAAACGTGCTTTCTTTACATGAAGAGGTGTGGGTTATTTACAATAGTGACTGAGGATAAAAAGCAAGTTAGTATTCCAGTGTGTTATTCCACAAAATAAGGATTGCTCTATGTGAAGTAAGGTTTATTTCCTCCTATTTAATTTACAGTTGCAAGCTATTATAAAACCCATTGCGAGTAAGGGTTTGAAATAGCTTCAATATTTGCAGGATTTGAAAGCAGTAACTCTAGCAATCTGTTGCTAACACAAGGAGTGAAATAGTAAGAGAACCGTTCTTTTTTTCCCACCCTTCCTTTTATATCTGTTTATCAAATTGTCCACAGATGGTTCAGATCACAGGGTTTTAGTTGGTTTTGTGTTTTTGGTTTTTTTTCAACTGGAAAAGCAAGTGCATTCTCTGGGGTCATATCACTCCTATTCCTCTTTTCTACTTTCTAGGCAGGTTTTCAGACCTATTAAGATGTTAAGATGCACTTCTGTCAAAACAGTATTACTGCATTCCCGGAGACAGAATACTGAACAGACTGAATGTGCACTCGGAGGACCTAAGTGTTTTCTCGGGTGATAGGAAGTGAGAGAGCTGTAAAATAATATTTTCGAAAACAGATATAACACCAAATGAACTCTTGAACTTCCCAGATACAACTCAAGTGGAAATGAGTTAGAAAATGAAATTTAGAAATAGGGAGAGAAGTATTAATAGGAAAGGACAGAACCCTAAATATTTAGCCATACCTTATATTATTATTATCACGCCACATATTTTGGTAAGCCTCTGCCACACTTTCTGAAAATAAAGTGATTTTACAAATTTACTAGCAAAATTCTTTAGAAGAATGATGTTTAGAAAGATTTTTTTCCCCACAACTCCTTGGGGAAGTGGCACTGTTAATTTTTTGCAAGTGCCTTAGGGTAACATTCTCACTAACCTCTCAATACCTAACCTTCTGATGTGTGTGTTTCTGTTCAATAGCACTTCTTTGATGTTTATTGCTGGTTCATGAACACTGACCTCATGGCCAAGGACACTGTAAGTCACTGTAAGTGAACAAAGCTTATTTAACACTGCTTACTCCCTGAGGCACAGACTTCTTGGGCTGAGGGACATCAGATGAACTTCAGCACTATTCTTTTGAGTCAATTATAAAAGAAAAGTTTTAAAAATACCTAAAAATCTTTTTTATAAACATGACATAAACAGACTGCAAGAATGGCAGAATGTTGGCTTATTTGTTTCAGATGACTGGAATATTTTGTCACACCCTGTATGCATGTCCATAATGAACCATGAAACCTACATGAATATTCATATTTGGGTTACAAGTAAATTGTAGAGAATAGGTGAATTTACCTATGAACAATGAAGATCTACTGTCTTTGAAATAAATGCTGGCTGTGTCACCAGTGCCCTAAAGACACAAAATAACCACAGTCTTTTTGAGACTGGGTTATTTGAATACTTGAAGGTATTTTATACTAGTTCATAATGAGTTTGGAACATTAGCATTGGGAGGGATTTTAAAGATTTATCTCAATCTCTTTCCACATAGGGATTAACTTCCAAAAGGAAAAGCAACTTTTCCAAAATTAAAAGTCACACAGTAGCAAAACAAGACCCACCTTTTTTGATCCTAAATCCATTTCTCTGTTTACCATCCCATCCCAGACAATATCGAGGATACTTTTTAAGAAAACTAATTTGAATGTTGAGACTCTATCAAACCAATTGTTGCTTTAAACTCATCCCCCACAAAAGTGAGGCATTCAGCACAGGAGAAGCAACTGGGACCGCTGGCAGCCTTGAGTCGACTCTTCTCTGTGGGTCTAGCTTCATGATCAACAGTAGCATCTCCACACACACACAAATACCTTCGGCACATCCCCAGTACGGCCAGAGTGACTCTGTACCATTAAGATGGTAAGCTATGTGTTAAAACCGTGTTCACAGTGTGCGGCATCAAACCTAGATCTGCACGTTCTGACTTAGTGTTATGTATTAATTACGACCCAGCCTAAAGTTTCTTTTAGTACTCAAATATTTCGCCACCTAAGGCAAAAGCTAAATCAAAACCTGTGGCTATCTTATTCCTGTTGGATACTAGTCACCCAAAGATATACTTTCAAATACTACATCTACTCTGAAGTTAGTGACAGTTTAAATATTGATAAGCTAATTCTAACCTACATGATAGATAGATGTCTAAAACATTAAAATGTATTTAATCACTTTAATAGCATATTCCACTAGAGTGTGTCCGTACCCAAGACAGCTGACATTTTTTTTCTTCTGGGATGAATGATTTTCGTTTTATTCTCAATTTGCTGCAATAACCATAGATAAAATTTTAATATTCCTTTGAGTTAAAGTCACCAATTATTTCAAAGTGGCAAAGGGAAGGGGCTCTGTCAGGGCATTCACTTGTGAGACTTGAGATATATTTGGAAATTGTTATAAATACTACTTTAGCATTGTCCTTAAAATTTGACTGCAAGTTTAAATGAGTTCTATTGCTTTTTCTAATGGTTCGTCACAGGTCATTAACTGTGCAAGAACTCTGTTTCCTGCCCTAGGAAACTGAGGCTGCAACCAACAGACTGCTGGGCTAGAAATCAAGGTCCAGGAGGCAAGACACCCCTGACTTGTGGAGAAAAATTCTCCCCGAGGAGTAAGGTGAATGGGGGATGGATGCTATCCCACTTACACAGATTTTTGAATTAAGCACAATGCTCTTTTACAAAGCAGGCTGTGTTCCAAAAATAAATGTGAGTACTAGTGAGGATGTTAGAGTGAAAAGCCCAGAGTCAAGGTCTATAATTTGATGTTTATAAAGATCTTAGATTCTATCCCGCCACAACATAAATGTTAGCAAAACCCAATGTCTTGCTAAGTGAGTTTTACTCAGCCTTCTGAGTTCTGGTTAAAATAATGACAATAATGGGTTTTAAAAGCACATTGAAGTTCCTTTCTGAATAACTTCAGCAAGTCTCCTTTTAATTATTAAAAGCAAAACACAGAGAATGAAAAGTAATCTCAAAATTTAGTCAACAAGAGAAATTTATTCTTGGCTAAGGAGGAACATGAGATTTGAAATCAGAAAAAAATCACAAGCACCTAGTTTGGTCTTTGGGGTTCTCCAAGCTTCTTCTGTAAATCAGTTTAACAGAGTCTGTACCACAGAATGGCTGTAAATGAAAAGTGTAAAGTACTTGACATGCGTATTAGCTATCCATTGCTGTGTAACAAATCCCTCCTCAAAGGCAGTGATTTCAAACAATGAATATTTATTATCTCACACTTTCTGTGGGTCAAAATCTGGGTCCAGTTTAGTGGAGGGTCTCTGGCTTACACTCCATTAGGAAGCTTCAGCCAAGCTGTCGGCTGGCTCTGAAATCTCATCTAAAAACCTGACTGGATGAAAGTTTGCTTTCCAGCATTCCTGTGTGTCTCCATTCCCCAGGGCTGTTGGAGAGAGGACCCCTCCCCCTCCCTTGTTCCGCCTGATTGCTAAACTGAGATTCCTCAGTTTCTTTCTAGTAGACCTCACCACAGAGCTGCCTACTGAGAACATGACAGGCGACTTCTACCACCAGAGAGAGAGGGTGTCCAGCGAATCTCAGAGGTGATGGCCCATTGTTTGTGCCATATTAAGTGCATTAGAAGCCATTCAGCAAATCCATGCAAGAGACTAGAATTACACAAGATTGTGAGCACCAGGAGATGAGAGTTGTGCACAGTAGCAGTGGCCCCAGTGCAATGCCAAGTGCCCATGACTGTCACCTGGACTAAGTACCTCACTTTCCAGTTCGATAGACTCTTGCTGTTTTTTTTTTTTTAACATTTCCTGAGCTTATTTTGTCCAAATAGCATTTTATACATGTTAATTAATTCATTCCTTACAAAAAGTATCATCCTTCTTTTCCAGATGAGAAAATAAAGTTTCAGAGAATTTAAGCATCTTGCTCAGGGCCACTGAGTGTTAGACCTGGATTCGAACACAGGCAGTTCCAAAGTCTAGGATCTTAAACATCCTATTACCCAGAAATCAGAGGCCCTCAACGTGTATGGTTATTAGGTCTTTTTCATGAATTTGATGACAGCTTCACAGTCCTCGCAAGGCCAAGCAACAGAGGTACATTTTTTGACATCATTTTAGAGGGCTTTCAGAAACTCTAAAGTCTACAGATGGACATCTGATTTAGAACCCCTTTCTATAATTCTCCAACTTGAATAAAATTCAGCAAATGCTAGATTTGTACATAATACAAGCTGCTGCAGTGAGAAGGAAACAGATTGTGAGTCAGTAGGATTTAGTTTGGATTCCAGCTTAACAGGCAGAGTTGCTTAACTTCTGGCCGTAGCTCTTTTGTGCATAAAGTGGACAGAGCAAGCCTTTCTCTGTGTGGACACTGACACACACCGAGCACAAAGACCTCTTCGGGACAGGGTCCTAAGTGTTTTTTTACACTTCTTCATTCTGTCCTTTTCCCTGGGAGGTGGATATCATATGATCCTGTTTTAGAGATTTGCAAACAAGAGCTCAAAGTGATTGAGTCATACAGCAAGTGTCAGAGTCAGAATTTGAACCAAGGCAGTGTGCTTTTTAATTCCATGTTGTTCAATGCTATACACCATCATGCCCTGGGGCTACAGTAAGAAGACATGAACAAGTACATATGAAAATACTCTATAAATAGCAAGGTACTAAAATAGTCCAGATGTAGAGATGAAAGAGAAACAGTTGATTTGCATCACAGTCGAATACTTCACAGCCGAGTGGTCTTGGGCAGGACACTTAAGCTCCTTGACACTCTGACTCAGAAGCTGGGAAAAGGGAGAAGTCATGCGTCTCTCTTGTTTAAGGAGATGCCCACAGGATAAGCTGCATGAAGTGTAAAAGTCATTGGAGTCCTGCCTACATGCATGCTTGTTCCATCTGATTCAACTGACAAAGTTACTTGACAGCATGGATAAACAGCATTTCGATAAAACCAAACTTTAAGTTTCTTTTATAAAGAGGAACTTGTTGGAAGTCTCAAGCCTAACTACAATGCCAACATCTATGACATTTGAATCTGGATATATCCATGTACCACCAAGCCTTGCTTCTCTTGTGAACATGCAGACCCACGTAGGGGGCCATTTGAGTCTTTGAGAATCAGGTTATCTTCCTCCTTAAATCTTTCTGCTTTTTGCATCACAGAAAACATATCCCAATCCTCAGTTTTCATTTTCAAAGACATGAAATAACTAAATACAGTTAACAAGGGAGCTGGATTTGTTTAGTTCATGGTGAAGCATATATGTGTATACACATACACACACACACACACACACACACACACAGTATACTTACATACTTATATAGTGTAGCATTGAGTATTGACAATAAACCCAGGCTGCTGAGGTTCAAATCCCGGGTCCAACGCATAAGGTCTGTATGAACTTAGAAAAGTGGCTTCATAGCTTTATGTTTGCCTGTTTATCTCTAAAATAGGTGGGGGAGATCATAACAGTAACCTTATAGACTTGCACTAGGAATTAAGTGAGCTTTGCACATATTTAGAACAGTTCTTAGCATACACTAAACTTTCATTAAATATGTTATTATTAGATTTGGATGACTGAAATCTCTTCTCCCATGTGTCCTTTAGTACCTGTAAGACATTTCATTTTATTTCTGGTTAGGATCTTAGTACATTTCAAGTTGCTTTGAGAATGTTTTGAACTCTGTAGGTGCTGTGGATCTAAAAGGGTAGCAGTTGTTCCATTTTTAAAAGGGAAAGGATAATTACTACGTGGTCTACTTTTTTCAAGAGGAGCATTAGTCAACAAAGTTTTTTTTTTTTCTTCTCTCTCTTTCTTTAGCGCCCACGGAAGTGCAGGCTACAGTGGGATGATTCAGATGCTATGGAGAGCTCAATTCTGGACAGCACTAGAATGTTTTCCTATACCAGAATTCTGTGCTCACAATATCCAAGCAGGAGAATGTCAGTTTTCATAGGAAAAAGAGATTTATCCAAAGTAACACACAATATTTTACACAGGGTACATAAAGAAAGAATCTATTTTAGACTGCCTCTTCCCTTAAGAAAATTAAAATTGCCGATCCGACTTTGCAATCCATGCCCATCTCTGCATTGAAGCTCAGAGGTAACTGGCACCCCGGGTCAGCCTTGCCTGTTTGCTGCCCATCGGAGAGACGCTTCCCCTCACCCGGGGCTGTCTCGGGCCTCCTGCCAAACTCTGTGACTACAGAAGCCGTCGCTCACACTCAGGGGAGCAGGGCACCACTGGTCACCCTTAGCATCGTGAAGGGTTCTCTGAAGACTCCCCAACATCTGAGATTTAAAATCAAGCAGAGAATGCTGCTCCGTGTTTGAGTAAAACACAACTGGGTACTTAGGATTTCCTGAGCAGCTGTGCAGGCTTAGGAGGGCTACAAAGAACGGACGAAGGATGTGCACCGCTTAGGAAACAGTTTAGGGGTAGTTCAGATGGCAGCTGGAGTGGGAGACCTTGGCTGCAGACGCACCCCACTTCCTGGGAGGGAAGGAGAGGCAGAGGTCTGCACGGAGTGAGGCGTGCAGCCTCGCAACACTGAAGAGGTGCCTCGCATGGGTCTCTCATGGTTCCAGGAGACCCCATGGCAGGGACTGAAAGAAGAAGTCCCCACCTCAGCCATGTGAAGGAGGAGCAGAGTGTCCTAGGCACGCAGTGGGGCAGAGGCGTGACCCAAGTCAGCAAGGACAGCGAGAAGCTGATGTTTCTCAGCGTGACCTCATGGCTTCTGTTCATAAAAACGGGGCAACGTGAGCAAGCCACAGATGCCAGGATGCTCAGAGGTGTCTCATGGTAAATGACTAGCGATTCCCTTCAGAGTATGGAGATCCCCCAGGGAAGGGAAGACAAGAAGCCCTAAATCTGACTACCCACAAAATAAAAGAAGTTCGGATGCTAAGAGTGTACATTTGTTTGTTTGTTTGTTTGGTTTTGGTTTTTGGAGACAGGGTCTCACTGTGTAGTTGAGACAGACCTGGAACTCACTATGTAGCCCAGGCTGGTCTTGAACTCACAGAGATCCTCTTGCCTCAGCCTCCCGAGTGCTGGGATGGAACTCACTGTAGCCCAGGCTGGTCTTGAACTCACAGAGATCCTCTTGCCTCAGCCTCCCGAGTGCTGGGATTACAGGCGTGCACCACTACATCTGGCTAAGAGCATATGTTTTAATAGGTGAGATTAACCTTATGTCCCCAAGCAGAGAAGGCAAACAAAATCCGGTCTGCTTTTGTGAATTTGATCCCATAGGTTCCGTCGCAGAGGCACAGAGAAGAGCGGTGCCCACCGAGGAGCCAGGAGAGCCAGCGGGAGAAGCCGAAGGAGTCTCGGAATGAAAGTCCGCGGCTTCCTGTGGGCTGGGTCCTCTCCCTTGTGCTGCCATCTCCACCTCTGGAACAGGCCTGGGAAAGTCTCTCGGGCTGGGCTGTATTTGGAAGCCCTCTGCGTTGCTCTGCCCGCCTGGGGCCTGCTGCTCTCTTGTGGTTGCTGCCAAGACCAGAGTGGCGATCACGACTTTCATGTTCTAAGACAAACGTGTGGCGAACAGCCTGACCTCGTGCACACACAGCAGAGGACACACGGAGTTGGCCCTGGCTTAGAGGGGATGCTTCTGAATTCTTACGGCTTTAGGCCCCTTTGATGTCTGGTTACATTTTCCTTTTTATGTACCGAGGCAGCAGCAACTGAAATAAAACCCATATAATTTCCAAAAATTAGGTCTTTGGTGTTTCCCCCGGCCAGCCATGGTTATAGAATGTGAGGGCAAATGTTAGAATTCGTTTTAAGATTAACCGACCGAAGCAATTACTTGATAAAACCAAGTTTTCTGTGTCTGGGGCCAATCACTAAGTTTAGGATAAAAAAAATAATCAAAATTAGGAGAGTAAGGAAATAGAATAAGAGCAATAATCCAGGCAAGCCAATGTGCTAAGATCTGATAGCCTAAACATTAAACACATTTTAATTTTAAATAAAGAGAGAGTGAGCAAACCAGGGCTGTGAAACAGTTGAGAGATCTCCAAAAGAGTGCAGTGGGGAGAGACCAGGATGGGGGCCTAGGACTCTCCCTCTCTACCTGTTCATTAATAGATGAATATTGGCTGGAGAAAAGCCTAGTGGCATACACACAACCCCAGGCCGTGGGACAGGAAAAGTCACTGCCCCGGTGTTAACAGGGTCAGAAAAGGAGTGGATGCACCATGTAAACAAGAGCACGATTCCTACCGCACGACTGGATGTCGGGGAAGAGGGACTCTCCGACAGGGCCAGTCTGGAAAGGAGCTCCTAGGACAAAAGCACCCTGGAGACCACAGCAGTCGCTGCGAGGGCTGTGAAGACCGAAGCAGCGGTGGTTGTAAAGAAGAGCAAGAAGAGCAGGACCGCTGGTGTAACGGAGAGCTCACCGCACGGGGCAGGGAGGCGCTGGGCGGGCGTCTGCGGAGGCTTTCAGGTCATGGCCAGTCCGGCTGTAGCAGAGCTCAGTGGAGCAAGAGGAACCTTCCAGGCAGAGAGGAGTGAGTGGTTGGACTTCACATCTTAAAAACATTACCGAGGAAGCCATGTTCTCTGAGTCACCACCTGTATCTGAATTTACACAATGAGAATCACGGTAGGGCGCAAGACAAGCACAGAAACTCGACTGGAACACACTGCAGGGGTGTGGTGACACCAGGGCTTCTGAGAACCCAGGATCCACAAGAGTGAAAAGCAAGCAGGAGGAGCTGGTCAGAGGGCGGGGAAAGCCCGCTAAGATCGGAGGGAACAGAATAACCACCAACACTGCGTACTTGGAATGTATTTAGAAAGATGTGCATTTGTCTCAGAGAGAGGTTTCCTATTCCGTGTAATTACCCAACAGTCAAAAGCAGCCTCTTCTCAAGATGGTGTTGAGGGTTTTCAGGTTGTCGAGTATTTATTCAGTCCCTCTAATTACCACAGAGTTTGACAGAGTGTGGACGCCGTCACCTCTTTATCCATTCACTAGGTGATGGGCATCTGGGTTACTTTCAGTTCTAGCTTAGTGTGAATGATACTGAGAGGGCATTTATGCTAAACTGTCTCTTACGGACGCGTTTTGACGTCTCTGAGGTAGAGGAAAGTGAAACACTGTGGGGAAGTTAATGTCTAACTTTTTAAGAAACCGCTAACTGATTCCATGGTGGCTTTGCCAGTTTACATTTCCACCAACAGTGGGTGAGCCCTGGTTTCTCCTCACCGTCATCCACAGTTAGCGTTGTCCAGCTGTTGGAGAACAGCTGTCCGGGAGTCCGGGGCTGCCCCCGTCCATTCAGTGGCCCTCCCTGCACTGTGGAGAAAGGCAGAGCACCCTGAATGCACCTTCCCTGCTTGCTGTAAACGCACCAGCCTGGTAAGTGTGCTCGGGGCTGTCCAAAGCACCGGAGGGTCAGAG
Source organism: Fukomys damarensis (assembly GCF_012274545.1). Classification (NCBI taxonomy): domain Eukaryota; kingdom Metazoa; phylum Chordata; class Mammalia; order Rodentia; family Bathyergidae; genus Fukomys; species Fukomys damarensis. The sequence continues at coordinate 3,080,073 of NW_022900928.1, forward strand.
ACGCTGAACACATGGAAACTGTGCCCAACCCGAGCAAAAATGTTTTGTTTTTTCAGTACTGGGGATTGGACACAAGGCCTTTGCACTGAGCTGCATTCCAACCCTTCTAAAAAATGTTTATTTTTATTTTTTCCCATAAGTTTATTGGTACATTTTAGGTATACAGTACAGTTACATTCATCATTGGTATCTAATCCCTTTACATGACAGGTCTTGGTTCTCATTTTTCCCCATTTCCCTGCCCTCTCTTCACCCCCTCCACCCTTCCCTGTTTACCAAGACTTTGTTTCCATGTTTATCCTTTTCTATTTTTTTCCCTTCTTACCTTTTCCCTACCCCTAACACTTCCCCTACTCCTTTAGACCTTTTATTCCTGTTTCACACTGTCATTTATACATTTTGATCCTTATTAACTTTTAGTTTTTCACACCAGAGAAACTATTCAGTATTTACACATGTGTCCTATTAATTTCATTTAAGAATATGGCCTCAATGTGCATCCACTTAGCTATAAGTGTCTCTAGTTTCTCATTCTTTTTGACTTAGTAGTTCTCCATTTTATATATTTTTAAAAACCACATCTTCTTTATCCAGTCTCCAGTTGAGGGGCAAATGGGCTGTTTCCAAGTTTTAGCTATTCCAAACTGTGCTGCTATAAACATGGGTGCACATATATCACTGTGATATGATTCTTTTAATTCTTTGGGGGAAGATACCCAGCAGAGGGATGGCTGGGTCAAATGGGACTTCTAGTACTAGCTCTTTGAGGTATCTCCATACTGATTTCAACAGTGGTTGCACCAGTCTGCACTCCCACCAACACTGGAGCAGGCTTCCTTTCTTCCCCACTGCCACCAGCATTTGCTACTGATTTCTTGATAGCAGCCATCCTTTTTATTTTTGATACAGGGTCTTGCTAGCTCACTAATCTTCCCAGGATGGGCTTTAATGTGTGATCCTCTTGCCTCAGCCTATGGGGGTTTCTTAAACTTGGTTTCCATACCCTTCTAATATTGATCTTCCAAACATGGACCTGATTAAAATAGTAATAAAAATAAAAACAAAATTCTGTAGTCAGTAGGGATCTGTAGAAGAACACAATCAATACCAAAGTGATGTATGTTTGCTGCGTGGTGGTGTATGCCTGTAACTGTAGCCCTTGGGAGGCTGAGGCAGGAGGATCACGGTGAGTTCGAGGCCAGCCTGGGCTGCCCAGTGAGACCCTGTCTCCAGATAGATATGATTGTTAAACTCATAGCTCAAGCTCCAATGTGGAAGAGAACACATGGCTGTCTGTGCCCTGCAGGGCCTCAGGGCCCAGTAGCTGCTCTGTCCAAGGAGATGGAAGCTGTAGAACCAGAGGAGTCAAGGACAGAGTGTTGCGCTAACCAGCTCACGTTGAACTGCCATTGAGAATCTGCGACGGAAAATGGAGATCAGCGTCATTGGTTGGTGCACCTCACCTCCGCGGCAGGTCTTCCCTCCAGTTTGCTGGCCTAGCTGTCAATCATCGCAGACATGTCCTGATCTTCTAGGACTCTTCCTGGAGGTGATAAGTCATCATTAACAGTCACGACATTTCAATGATATCTCACATTTAAATGGTATCTTGATATTTCACCAGATCCTACCATGTATATATTTCATAACTGATCTGGGCGGAAGGCGGACAGTCAAGGAAGGGTGGCGCTGTTACCCGGCTTTGCAGGTGAGGAAGGCGAGGCTGTCCTGCTTCGGGGATGTGCCGCATGGAGCAGTGGTCTCCACACGAGTCTTCCTACACCTCCTCTCCACCACCGTCGGGTCTACAGCTCCGCAGTAGCCTCTTATTATGTGGGGCTTGCATTCCCAATTTAGTATTTATGGCAAAAACTGAGTAAGGCTGAAAGTCCTTTGAGAACCTTTCTATAATTCACAAGAAGAAAATGGTCTATCTGAAAGTCAACAAGTAAGTTTTTAATTACATTTCTCACCTATATATCTAATCAGGAAAGTACATGCATATAGACGAGCCTCTACTGAATTTCTCTAATAATGTTTGAAACTGGCCATTATAATTTATTTTAGAGAGTACAATGTCTAATAACTTATAAACTCTCTGTTTCTTTTCTACAGTCGTTCTTTGCTTAAGCAGACCTCCCATTGTTCTAAATTCTGGAGAATCCTTAAGAATTTTAGGCTTCTGTGCTTGTAGAGCTAAGAAATGACTAGGCATGGAGGTGCATGCCTGTAATCTCAGCAATGTGGGAGGCTGCTAAATTGCAGGAAGATCACAAATTTGAAGCCAGTTTAAACAATTTAGCAATGTAGAGAAAACCTACCTAAAAGAAGAAGGAGAAGGGGGAAAGGAGGAGAAGGAGAAGAAGGAAGAGGAAGAGAAGAAAGAGGAAAAAGGAAGAGGAAGGGGAGGAGGAGGAGAAAGAGCAAGAAGAGGATGAAGCTCATGTGAAGGCCCTGGGTTCAAGCCCTGGTACTGGAAAGAATAAAGGACTAAAGAATTGCTCTATCATATTAGCTTTGTTGCTAAATGGTTCTTAATGGCACAGTTTTCTGAGCTACAGTATTTGGACTTTAGGGGATCCACATAATTTCTGGGAACTTTCCCAGGCCTTTGAAGGTATAAAGTAAAAGCAGAGAACGCACATATTGAGTCTTTGCTGTTAGAAATTAGGTGGAAGGAAATCTGCCACTGGCTAAGTTTCAGGCATCTGAGGTTTCAGATAAGAATACAGCAACTTGGACCAATAATGGCAACTTTTAAAAGATCCCCAAAGCCCAGTTTGCTACCAAGGAATTGTATTAAATCAGAGTTCGCGGGCTTTCTGTTTTGAAGGTCTTAATTTTTCTAAGATTCTAGTTTTCACCATTTTGAATACTTAGGCATATTGTGGTTAATTATGCAAATTTATAGCTCTAAATCTCTTTCTAACAGATCATTGGTGGCTTAAACCTGAGCATTTATTCTGGGAAATTCAAGACTATGCCTAAAGCAACAGTCACTAAATTGAAGAAATGAAACAACTAGAAGAGTAATAAAATCAGTTGAGAATTTTAGTTTGGGTGTTTGTTTCCTCTCTCATCTCTAGAATTCTTAAAACTGAATCATGTGTGATGAGTTGAGTCTCCAAAAAGCAGGAGTGAAAAGTACCTGGATTTTACATTCACAAGTAGAAGTAACTGACTTACACCGTTCTGAGGTCCATCTTTCTCCCACCTGCCTTTTTTCTGTTCTTTCCAGTGAACAATCTAGCAGGAAAAATTAAAATGTAATATTTTCCTTCTACTCCCCTCCCTCCCCTCCTCCTCACTTCAAAGTTGTGGCCACGCTCTTCCATTTTCTGCCTCTGGATTGTAATGCATTCTGTAGAAAGCCAAATATTTGATGTGCTCTTTCAATTCTGTGCAGCTTTATTTTTTTCAGAAATGTAAAGCCGTGAAGGGTTATGCTAATGTTAAAAAGGGGAGGCTTGGAGCAGAGCCTAAATCAGAAATAAGCTGGGTCCAGAGAGAAGCTCTTGGGACATCGGAAGGCTCAGAAAGCTTGTGGGTCCTGAGAATTGAAGGTACCCATGCTCAGGGGGCCCTGCCCTTGGGATGATGGCAAGGCACAGAGAGAAATGCATGCCGTGTCTTGGGCCCCCAGCTGGGCCTAACGGTCACATTCACAGACCTCAGTAGAAAGCAGCAAAGCAAGTCCCCTGCAGCCCTGTGTGGACCAGGACAACAGTGGGGAGCTGAGTGGGCCCCAGGATGGACAGACAGGGGCCAGCAGAAGACTTCCCAGAAGTCTCAGTGGCATTTTGATCCTGGCTTTTTGCACAAGTCTGGGGTTAAGGGAGGAGAATTCAACATCAGTGACATAGCACCCTTTGAGCTGGGGACTGGGGAGCAGAATCGGTATTAGGCTGGTGGAAGACAAACTTCCGTGAGCTCTTCCTTGGATACCTGATATTGTTATAGGCTGAAAAGCTCTCAGTATACTTTGGTGTTTTTGCTCTTCCTCTCCTTTCTTTTCCTCCCTCCCTCCTTGTCTCCCTTCTGCCTTCCTTTTTCTTTCTCCTTTCCTGCTTGTTGTCTCTCTGTAGTTGATCCGAGTCATAACTATTGGAGAATTTCTAGACTGATTAGCTTCATGGGTTGGAGCATGGGGTTAGGATGTTGTATTCCTTCCCCAGAAAGTGGGACTCTGAAGCACAGTGGACATCCCTGCTGTTTAACTATCAAAAATTCCACAGGCTCATTTGATGATAGGAAATCGTGTCACTGTGAATGTGAGTTATCCCTGCCAGCAGCAGATGCCCACACGTGGACAGTAGTTCTCAACACTGTGCTCAAGAACTCACAACTTAGTGGATACAATGGTGCTTTTCTCCTTAGTGCTCGTGACATTCCTCAAAGTGAACTGCACTGCTGTGGCTTGTGGAAGATAAAGCAGTCTGGGCTGTCACCGCCCTTCTGTTAAGAGTCCTCAGAAGGTCTGACAGGGAGGCCATCTGAGAAATCAGGGCCCTGTGTCTGTGCAGTGGAAAGGATGATGGGGTAAGGAGGGCCATGATGCATGAAACTGATTAGAAAATTCCAAAAATAACTTTCCAGTGGTATTTGTAGCTCGAAGTGTGATGCAAGCCCAGGACTGGCAATAATCATTTTTGCTATTATATGAGGAAATCTTACCTCAAAATAAAAAAAATGAAGATATCCAGTCTTTGGATCCAGCCAAATTTAGGCCTTGTAGCTCTATAATATTGGTAGGCACATTAGCCTGTATAAATTACTTCCACCATTGTCTTCCTTAAACTGTTTTGTGGAACTTTTGCAACTTGCTTTCAAAAGTGCCTAATGCAGAAATTGCATCAAGTCGGGGAATGATTTTGATCCTAAAGGAGAAACACAGAGCTCCTCCAAAGCAACCCTAAACGTGTGTAACAAAAGGGCCGGTCACGGTAATAGTGTATTTTCAATCACATGAGCATGAACTCTATCCCAGTAGCAAGTCCAACCTTGTTTGCTCTTAAAGGCTTCCTGTAGGGCTCACTCTGTAAGAATAACAAGCCTGCTTGGCTTTTCTGTAAGTTTTGTAGTTTCTGAAAGTGTGAATTATCCCCAAATAGAAACCCATCATGGCTTTCATGGAAGATAATAGCTATGAATCAGTGTGCAGTTGTAGACACAAAAACAGAAGTTTTGTCTCTGAAGATGGAGGCATTGTACAGCAGTCTCTAAACTTTGATAAGAATTATGATGCTGCCAGTGCTCTGATTCTTTGGCTCAAGAGAGATGGCATTTAGATAGCTTGCTGGTCTTGCTGGATGAGTGACACTTGGGACCAGGCTCTGCCAGCTGATCGCCATTTCTCGCTGGTGGGTGACATTAGTTTCTGTTTGAAGCTGGAATCGTGGCAGGGCTGTAGTTTTGGCAAATGCTAGCAAACTAATAAATTTACCCCGAACCCTTCTGTGGATTAAAGAGGAAAGAAAGTGTTCTGCTTACTTAGCGGGGAAAAAAAAATCATTTCTTAAACATCATAGATTTCATTCTTTTGGCCTTTCATTAGTTGGGCTGTGGAATCAAGTGGCAGTAGGGAGGTCAGGTCATTGTAAGCAGAAAGAGGGAATTTCACGAAAAGCTTAGAAATGCAAGAATGGACAGCCAGCCAGTGTGGTTGCTCGCACATGTGATTCCGGCACTTGGAGGTGAAGGCAAGAAGACTGCCAAGAGTTCAAGGCCAGTCTGGGCTGTATAGTAAGTCCATGGCCGGTCTGAAGTTCATAGCATGAGCCTGTCCTTAAAGAAAGGAAGACGGGTGGACACCCAACCTAAAATAGTTCAAAGACACCATTGGGCCTCAAAAAGCTGTCATGAAAGATGATAACTTGAATTTTATCAGATACTTTTATAGAACCTATAACAATGCCTTGTGTCCTTTACTTGATCTCTAGTAGTAGACAAATGGATAGGTGAGGTAGGCGACCCCTTGCGTCACTACAGGCATAGTGTAGATAAACGCTTACAGTTAGGGGACAGGAGGAGAGGGGCAAGCAGGCAGACAAGGTTGTCATGACAGAGCAGAGCGCAGGCCCCTCGAGAAGGGTCAGGGAAGGCTCAGAAGCAGACAGAGCACAAGCCGGAGCCTGAATGCAGTGAGATGGATGCCTAGAGACGAGGGTGAGAAAACGCGAGGTAAGCGTGCTCCACAGAGAGGAGAGTGCGGAACTGAAACAGACCTCTCAGGGGTCTGAGAGAAAAAGCAGAGCAGGAGGCAAACCTGCGGGTGCAAGAAGCGTTCACAGGTCGGGGAGTCTGGGGCGTGGCTTTACCTCAGGGGCCTTGGTTCAAGCAGAGAGCTGGAGTCAGGACAGGACAGGGCCAGTGGGGTAGGGCTGCTCTACTTGCCTTGCCCAAGAGACAATAATGTAGGTTTTATGTCAAGTCCATTGCCTTTTAAATACTGGGCTTGCTTTCTGCTAAGCGGGTGTGATGGTTAATCCTGGTCACTAGCCCAGGACGGCGAGCTGCCTTGGGGTCTGTTTGGTTGCATCCAGAGACCCTCACCTGAGCCAGCAGACCAGGGCAGAAGACCACCAGGACGCGGGCACCACTGTCCAGGCTGGGACGCAGACTGAGCAAGCAGCGGGAGAGCCTGCTGCAGCACAAAGCAGGCACTCCTCTGATTCGGGAGTCGGGGGCTCCTGTTGCTGCCGGGCAGTGCCCTGGCCTCTTCAGCTGCTGAAGGAAGACTCACACCAGTCACTCCTCAGGCAGCTTCCAGGCCTGCAGCCCTGGCCTGCGTCCTCAGTTCCTCGTATGCTGAGGTTGCCTGCTACTCAGACTGAGAACGCCTGGATTCTCTGTCCACCCAGTCTGCAAGTGGTCATTGTGGGGCCGTCTAACTTCTGAGCCTATAGACCGGTCTAAGAGAAATCCCCACTTAGGAACACATATATTCTACTGGTTCTTCTCTTCTAGAGAACACTGATTAATAGATTGGGTCAAGAAAACACATTTCTATTAGTACACAGTTGCAGTCCATACGATCACATCCATCATGGGGATTTGTACATGTAGAGAATACGTCTTTCTTTTTAGTCTCCTCCCCTTTCTCCCTTCCTCCCTCCCCATTTACAATTATTCCATTCTCATTTTTTCCTTCAATTGTTTCTTTTACTTTTAAATAACATTTCTCTTCTCTCTGTCCTACCTCCCTTCACCTTTTATTCCCCTTCCCATTTGAACGAGTTCTTCTTACTTTGCAATATATATCATCCATTTTGCTCCTTATTTATCCTTTGGGTTTGTCACTTAAAAGAAAGCATTTGAACTGTATTTTAGGAAGAATCAATGCTTTTGGTAGACAGAACAAGGCAGATGGGTAAAATAGAAGGAGGAGGAAGAGGAAGAGGAGGAGGAGGAGGAGGAGGAGGAGGAGGAGGCAGAGGCGGAGGAGGAGGCAGAGGGTGTGCCAGGCTAGTTAAACAGAAAAGAAAGACCTGACCCAAATGGCTGTCATAAGGGAGAGAGGCTGAACTCAAGTCCGCAAACCCAGAGCCAGGAGCTTCTAAGTGCTGCAACTGCACTAGCAGCAAAGCCCAGCAGGAGGTGGTGGGGGTGAATGAGAGGAAGTCTCGCTCATGGCTCTTGGGTCCTTCTGGAAGCCAGGCTCCTACACACTCCCGGAGACTGCAGGTCAGGGCTTCTGTCTTTCCAGCTGTCTCCCATGCCCAGCGGACATGCCTCCCTTGTAGAAGACATACATCTCAAAGAACCAGAGGAAGCACTTATATCTGGAAGCTTCACAAAGCAAATACTTTAACAAAAGGGAAATCGGGATTCAAAGCCTAGGAAGACATTTCCCTATGGTTTGGTCAAGCCGAGTGGACTGTGTAGTTCTCCACAGAGGGACAACCTCAGAGATGAGCGAGAGGGTACTGTAGCAGTCTTTGTGTGAGATTCGAAGTCTCCAATGAAAGAACAACACCTGGGCCATGAGAGTTTTAGAAAGACTTTGCAATGAGTCAAAAAGATCAATTATGAGATGATTAAGAGTTGGAAAAATGCGTTTCCCAGTGTGTGCCCTGCCTGGCTGCCTGCACCTACTGGGTTTCTGCTTTCCATGTCTGAGTTATTTTACAAAGTTTTATGATGAAAGTTGTAGTCAATGGATTGCATACAAATTAGTCTTTTTTGTAGAAATGCAAATGAGATCTGTCTAGTAGAGATAACTCATTTTTCTTCTCCATTCACCACATGTAGTAAACCAGTTTTATATGCTTATAAAATATTTCTATTTATTTGTATATTCATTTCAGCTTTGCTTGCTGTTTATACTTTGTAATGTTTTGTGGGACATTGTACCAGTTCTTTATTCATTAAAGAGCTACAGTGCTTGACCTGTTTCCTTTCTATTTATGTGAACCTTGATTTTTTGCCTTTTAACAATTATCTTTTTTTTCTCATTGAGTTTATCGGTACATTTTAGGTACACAGTATAGTTCCATTCATCATTGGGATCTTGTACCTTTACATGACAGGTCTTGGTTCTCATTTTTTTCCCTTACCCCTGCCCTCCCTTCAGCCCCTCCTCCCCTCCCCATTTACAAACACTTTATTTCCATTTTTTCCATTTTCTCACATTTCTTTCTTTTCCCTTATTGCCTTTCCCCACCCTTCCCATTTCCCCTACACCTTAACAATTTTCTTTTAATACCTAAAACAGAGCAGAAGGTACACATGTAAGAGGTTGGAAAGGCAGAATCAGTGTGACCCAGTTCAAAGTGTGGAGGTTATGAGGAGGGAAAGAGATGATGACACTGCTGAATTGTTTTACTGGAGCGTTTGGATGGCTGATTTATTGTGAACAGAAATAGAGAAAGCAGGATGAAGAAAAGGTTTGGTGTTCTAGGGGGAAGACAGTCACCCTTCCTACTAGAAATGCTGATTTTAAGAGAAGATTTTGTCATTCAGTGAGAGCATCTAGAAACCCGTCTAAAAGTAATAAAAGTTTCACTTTATATGGCTAAATGCGCACCATGATGCTGTGAACGCGCACACGTGCATCGTAAAATGAAACTATAGTGGAACAAATTAACAGGAGCATCATTCCAGATTATCCCTTTTTCTCAACGGCCGCTATAATCTTCTCACCTAGGAAAATACCCTCTGAATTCTTTATTCCTGACCATAGACCACCATTGCGAATGAGATCTTTGGACTTGTTCATCCTGCATATTTGCTAGTTCGTAATTGGGAAGGCATGATTGGAGGTCCTGAGTAAGTCAACGCTGGCAGCATTGATCTGCTAGATGTTTCTAGAGGAGAGACCTACGGAGGGGTGAACCACTGTGAAAAGAAGTTCCCGGGCTAAGGCAGGAAGCAAGATGATTCACCAAGGTGCTGGATGGTTCGTATCCGCAGGAACTCTTTTATCCCTCTCTTGGCTCTTTGAGAATTTTGTTTTAAACCTCGCAGCTTCATCCCTGCTTACAACTCTTTCCTTCATACGTGCACAACCTCACCACCAGCTGCTAGGCTTCATCCCTCTGCCCTGGTAATTCTGCACCTGTCTGTGAGATCTCTTGCAATCCCAGGACTCAGGGGTGACTCCAAAGCTGCCACTGTGTGTCCCACAACTAAACACAGTGTGTCCAGCTCCCAGAGCGTCCGTTTTCTCCTATGACGGAAGCTGACAGGGACACTTTCTTCCATAGCATGATTGTGAGAACAAGCAAAACGATACGAGGTGGCGTCTAACACAGCACTTGGAGTGTAGTAAATGTTCTGTGAATCCAAGTATGAATTGCCAAATAGGTCACTCTGCAGTGGCATGATTCATTTGTAACTTTTGCCTGCAGCTGAAAGATTTATAATTATACCACATTTATTGAGGAAGAGCTATTTATCACCATGAAAATTTATGGTTTTTGTATTCCAAGAGAGTTAACTTTCCTCTAACTTTCATTTTCTTATACCTTTTTACTTTTTTCCTTTGGTCTTACTATATTATGGGAAACAATTTTTCTTGTTTATGCCTCATTTCAAAAGTTGTCATGAGCTTATAAGCACAGGCGACAAAAATATCACACAAAAAAATGTGGAATTGTAACACTCAGGTTCAATCCAATCCAGAACATTAGTCCGATGTGAGCTTTTACACCACTTCTCCGTGGATTTTAGGCTGCATGGAGAAGACTGCTTGCTTGATGCAAATCCTTAGGAGGCGCAGACTGCAGTTTGCAGCAGCTGCCTTTTTGTTACATTTTATTCGTACTTTTTTATTTTATTAAACACAAATGTAAAGCTGAAGGATTTTGTAGTCTGTTTTGTGCCTTTTACTAGTTGTTGTGTTTGCATGGAGCTTTCTCCGGGAATCAGTCTGAAAATAATGCCTCTGTATCTCTGCTTCCAAGATACCTGATCCAACCGAAGGAGGAAAGCGCACTGTCTGAGATATCCTGTTAAATCTCCATCCCTCCCTCGAGAGTTCCATGAAATCAGTTGGATTCCACACATTGGCGGCCACACACAGCAGGGACCCAATCAGATGCTCACATGAAGCTGTGATGAAAGAGCAGTGCGGGAAGGAAGGAGAGGCCAGCCCGTGTGGCTGGCTGCAGCTGATGAAAATGCTCCTGTTCTCACTCAGGGACAGAGCATCAAACGCTACCGAGGGACCGGTGCTGAGTGGCTCACTCAGATAGGGCCACTGTAAGCTGCAGAGCCAAGCACCTCTTTGGAAAAAAATCTGTCCATAGTAAGGTACAGTGTATAGCATTTCTATAATTGTTGAGAGTTGTCAGATCCTTAGTTTGCATAAGAACTGATAAGTCAAAAAAAATAAAAATAAAAAGAACTGATAAGTCACACAGCATCTCCTGCAGGCCAGCATCTCGGGCCTCTTTTTAACTACCCAATATCCAGTGTCTTCACTCATGAGCGGTCCTGTCCAAGGAGCATCGAAGCAACACATATTGGAGGAAGCATTGCCACCATTAGGACTAAGTCGTGTCCTTTGTGAAATTATGCATTTAAATCACTGGAAGCATTTATTTGATTGTTTTTTAGGATGCCAGTCGGTTCCATGTTCTTCACCTAGCTGGAATATGGATTGATCACTTACCCTGCAGTGTGACTGCAGTCCCAGCTCCCATCTAGCCCTCTTTCCGTTCTCCCCCCCTTCCCTTTCATTCTCTTCCTTTCTCTTTCTTCCTCCTCTCTCTGCTCCTTTCTCCTCTTCTTTCTCCCCTCTGTCCCTCCCATTTAGACCTCTACGAGTACTTATTATACTATGGGGAGTAAGGAAAAGCTTCCTCCACTTCCAAAGCTTTCATTCTAGACAAATACAAAAATAATAAATAACTGGAGGAAGACGGTGAGTCGGGATCCTGTGACGGTGTCACAGCAGGGCCCCCAGTGGCCTGGAGTGAGTGGGCTGGAGAGGGGCAGCGCGTCTCAACATTCAGGGGAAGCAGCCACACAAGTGCAGCAAAGAACAGCAAGGCCTGCAGTCCACCAGGTAGACAAAGGTAGAAACCCGCGGCCGATGAGAACAGCGAAGACCGCCAGCGTTACAGCTGTTAAGGCAAAACCCTAGACAGCCACCGCTGAAGGGAGGATGGGGTTAATTTGGCTCTCGGTTTTGGAAGTTTCTGTTGATGCTCAGTTGGCTCAAGGCAGCCACAGCATGGTGGAACGGCCAGGCGAGCAGAGCTGCTCACCACATGGCAGCTAGGAAGTGAAACAGGGGGAAGACAGTAAGAGACCAGGGACCAGATATGGTCCCCAGCGTCAGGCCCCCAAGCCCCCCACCAACCCCTGCTTTGTAATCTCCTAGGCATCTCTCAAGCCAGTCAAGCCAGCAACCCAATGAACCAGAGCACCAGTCAGGGATGGAGACAGAACTTGGCCAGTGAGAGCCTTCGGAGCATGACTTCCAACACCAGGGCAAGCTGTTTCCATGGCAGGGATGGCTCACTAGAGATTAAGTCTAACAAGGTAAGTCTGATGTGAGGGCAGGAGAAGGAGCTCAGGGGGCGAGAGCAGAAGCAAAGGGTGAATTGGCAGGCTCTTGGAGTGGCCTGGAGCAGAAGTGGCGATGGCCAGGTGAAAGGGCCTCAGTGTGAGGTGATGTCCCTAAGAGGAAAGGGGATAAAGGGTGGGAGAAAACCAACTAACACTGTCCATTGCCAGCAAAGGTAGAAAACTAGAGAAAGAGAGATCTGATTTGAGGCCTGGAGTCTGATGACAGGGATTGATCTGCCTGGATCTGTTTTTCACTTTGCTTCAAGCCCCTCACAGATGTCACAGCCGAGGCCAATGGCGTTACCTTTCTCCTCCTGCCTTCTTCCCTAACCACGAGTCCAGGACAGCACAGAAGTTAAGAAAATTCATGAAGATTAGACTCAGTGCTGAAGCACACTTTAGATAGAAGAGCTTCCTGTTTCCTTTAGTGCATGGCGTAGGTCAATGTTACAAAAGAACTGTGACATTTATATTGTTAATGATTAAAACTCTAAAATTGTATCAAAGCTTTGATACTGTTATTTATTTTACTAAAGAATGGCCTTAGGGACTATTTTCTTTGAGGTGGGGGGCACGTATGGAAACCTTATGGCAGATAATTTTCAGAGAATTTTTCTATAGTGGCTGTAACATATTTGTCAGGAAATTTAAAATTTAGGAAGGCACACAGCAAATGTGAGGTTTGCTTTTCTTTCTTTTTTTTTTTGGTACTGGGGATTGAACTCGGGTCCTTGTGCTTGTGAGGCAGGCCACCGAACCGCTGAGCTAAATCCCCAGCCCTGAGGTTTGCTTTTCTTTCTTTTTTTTTTTGGTACTGGGGATTGAACTCGGGTCCTTGTGCTTGTGAGGCAGGCCACCGAACCGCTGAGCTAAATCCCCAGCCCTGAGGTTTGCTTTTCTTTTAATCAAAATTTGTTACTTTTGCTACCACAGTTTCCTTATGTTGTTTTTCCTATATTAATTATCTTTGCAAAGAGGTCCAATTTGAAAGGCTAGATCAACATTTCCTACCAATTTCTACATATTCTGCTTCACTGAAGATAATATTTCTTTCAGATCCCAGATGTTGTGCCTAAAGAGCAAGGCTCGGTGTATTTGATAACCACCCCCCTTCAACTAACTAACATTCAAGAATGTTAGTGAAATCCAACGTTTGTTACTACAGTAAAAAAAAAAAAAAAAAGTTTGACTGGAATTTTCTTTCTTTCCTTTTTTTTCTTCTCAGAACTGGTGGTTTTGGCATTGTAAATCTGCCTTCCAAATTCACCTACAAACACGTTTCTGTGGAAACAGAGCCACAAATAGAAGTGGTGGTTATTGATTTTCTTTTGGGGTTTACCACCTGGTTACTGCAAAGCCCTGGAGAGTGTGTGCCAGTTTCCATGAGTGTCTTACCTCCTCTTCTCTGCCCCTGCCCCTCCCATGCCTTGATGGGTTTAGAATAATGCAGGTTTATCTATTATTTATAGAAGGGCTGGTGGATTGGCCGTGTCTCCACTGAGACTGCTATAACAAAACAGCATAAGCAGGGTGGCTTATAAACAACAGAGATTATTTTCCGTGGCTCTTGAGGCTGGGACCTGGGCTCAGGCAGCTCTGGCAACAGTTTTCTTCTGGGTTGCTCAGGGGCTGCTGCACCCCACAGGTGGTACACAGGTGCAGGGGACTCTGGCCTCTCACGGGCACTAATACCATTTACAACGGCTCTGCCCATGACCTGATACCTCTCCAGAGCTCTGGCAAGCACAGTAACAGCGGGGTTGGGCTCAACACAGGGCTTTTAGTGGGCACGACATTCAGTGTGTGGCTGACAAAGCCAGGGATTCTGAGCTTTGCCTGGGGTCAGTGTCTCCTCAGTGCGGCCTTGCCTGGCCAGTGTCCTCTGATCCAGCCTGGCTCTGACTAAGTCCCCTCCCTTGGTGGCCCGGGCACTGTGTCCACACTGCTTTTTATATCCTGTCACCAGACTGTCTTACTGTAACCTGCCCTCCCAGCCATTGCCTCAGATGGGGCTGGCTGAGCCCCCAAATATTCAACAGGACCAGCGCTGGCCATGGCAATCCTCCCTGTGAGACAAGGGGACAGAAGCCTGGGCATGGAGAAAGAATGGATTTGGCACAGTGGCATTGTTTCCTGCTATAACACTTAGGTATGTGAATAAGCTGAAATTGTTTCTCTCACAGCTCTGGAGGTAAAAGTTTGTGGTCACGATGGCATCCCTCAGAGCACGCTCTGGAGAAAGAACTTTGTTGACTCTCCCAAGCTGCTGTCGCCTGACTTCGCTCCTCAGCTGGTGATGGTGTCGCTCAGCGCCTCCTATGGGGCCATATGTCACTTCCTCTCCTCTGAAGTCTCTGCGTGCTTCTTTATGACCCTTGCCATGGGGTTTACTGTCCCAGTGGATAATTCCCTCATCCAGGGACTCTTGATTACATCTGCAAAGGCCATTTTCCAGCTAAGGTAATACTGACTGGTTCAGGATGTAGAGACAAGGACATTTTTCTTTGTTGGTCATTCCTCAGTCCACTCCCTGTAGTACCAAGCACACCACAAGGAAGAGATGTTACTGAGGAGAAAGATAACAGGTTGTTGATAAGAAAACCAGGAGGTGCCTGTACTCATTCTCTGGAGATCTGCATCTTTATTTCAGGGGACTGTGTCCTGCTCATTCCCACTTAGTAATTCCCCTGCAATCCACAAGAGCTAATATAATTCTTTAGAATATTTACTACTTCATGTACTACACTGTGTAAGTTACTGCTGTTGCTAGCATTCACTGAAGTACTTACCGTGGGCCAGAACTGACCTAAATCCGTAAATCTTCTCTTTCAGCCCTGAAACCAATTCTGCAATATGTGTGCTCACTTTCGGATGAATAAACCGAAATCTGAAGTTGTGGTTCGCACATGAGCTGCCAGTGGGGAGGTCAGAATGAGCCAAGGTCGCCTCGCTGTAGAGGCCACACTAACTGAAGTGTGACCTTGTATATTGTCAACTCTAGCAACTCCTTGTTGGTCTCGTTTTCTGAAGCACTTAAGTAGATTTAAAGATTTTTGTGGCTGCACTTCTGCTTTCCACAATTGCCCGTTATTTTGGTGACTCTTTGGAGTGAATGAAAGTTTCATCTTATTTTCTAAGGTACTGAATGGTCTAAATGGCTCTTCAGCCAATAGCTATTACTCTGATCTTGTTAGGAACCAGAAAGTATCTCTAGTGCCCTTTGCAACAGTGACTTCAATGACCCAGAGGACAGGCTCAAAATGACAAAAGACAGCTCTCTCATCTTCCTGCACTCTCCTATTTTTACAGCCTGTTCACACCAAAGGTACGGAGTCAAGGAAATGAGCATAAATTATTTTCTTTCCTGAAGTTTCAAAGATCCTTGAAGTAGGTAACATCGCTCAGGGACTGAGAACTGAGAGAGGTTGCTTTGAAGAAACTACCTTGGCCTCAGGGGAAGGAAAGAGTTGCAGAGCAGCTCAGGAAAGTGTGTACTCCAGAGCTTGCCAACCTCTGGTAGTGCCATCTCTAAACCTCCAGGACGACGTCTTCCTAAACGACAACAGGATGAAAGTTCTTACGCTTCACTGCACTCTTCCAAAGGAAAAGAAAATGGCAAGACTGAAGAAAAACATTTCTTCCAAACCCTCCTCAGACAATTGTCTGGGTAGTTTACCTCAGCTGGGATGGAAAATAGCAGAATTATGCATTGCAATGCAATATAGAAAAATATAACGTAGTTTTCTCTGACTTTGATTTTGCTTCAATTCTGAACACTCAATTGATTATTTAGGAACAACTTCCTTCCATTTCTTCACAAAAGATTTGTTCTTTAGAAACACGTTTAAAATGTCCCTCTGTCATGATCAAGTGATGAAAATGTTTGCTTATTGTGTTTAAAAGTATGGAAAGTTTCCATTATAATCACCAAAGTAACTATAAATAAAAAAGGGAGTTGTTGTGATATATAAAAAAATGTACTTTGTCAAATGGCTTTACAGAGAAACAACTGTGTGTTTTCCCACAACATTCACTTAGTCCTAACTGGTGAAGGTAACAACGATAGTTACCATTTTTTAATGACAGCTAACTCAGGGCCAGATTGTAGTCGGGGAGTTCTGCAGCTTTATATTACTTGAATGTCATAAAACCTTTATGGTGAAGCAACTATTTTTTTCAGTACTACGGATTACACTCAGGAATACTCTACTGCATCCCCAGATCCTTTTCATTTTCTTTAAAAAAATATTGAGACAGGTTCCCCCAAGTTGCCGAGGCAGGAATAGAACTTGTAATCCTCGCTTCAATTTCCCTTTGTGCTGGGAGTATATCTATGACCCCCAACACTGGAGTGACTGTTTTAATGCCCAATGAAATGATTTTTAAAAATTTAAGAGGAAAGATGTCATGTACTTTCCCCATGTCACGCAGGTCATAAAGGACGGAGCCATGTTTGCCCCAGGCACTGAAAGTCTGGAAAGAGTACTTGGAAGTGCATTCCTTTCTCCAGGCACAGTGGCCGCCACTTGCTCATTTATGAGCAACCGTTCTTATCACTAACAGCATGACGATCTCTAGCTTGTCTAGCGCTCTTTGCTCCTGGAGGGCAGCGGTGGTTAAGAGATCCTCCCACCTTTAAGGACTGTCCCAGGTGCGGGAGTGCAGCCCAGCTGTGGACATCATCACTCACCGAGAACTTGCGTGTGTCAGCTGGAGAGCTGCAGGGTGCTTCACAGGCGGGTTATGCACAAGATTTCCTCCACCAACCTGTTAGAGTCCACCAGACCAGCCACACTTGTGGTTCAACCACGGACTCTTTAGTGCAAACTTTTACGTAAACGTTTAGCGTTGCTGCTGAACACACCCTCTTCCCCTGTCTGATTCCAGTCCTAAAAGGAATGACCTTTGTCGTGGCCTTTTAACAGGTGGACAGGCCACTCAGTATCACCCAAGCAACTCAACAATCCTGCTTCACCCGACCCAGGAGGTTTATGCCTTTAAATTTTTCAGAGCTGAATGGTATTCCTTTGTGCTGGGCAAAAGGGAGCAATTTGCAATGTTGGTTTCCGTCTAAGCCCTGTATCCGCAGAAAGGAGCCACAAATTTGGTGATTTGGGGAGAAATCACCAAAGACCACTCAGCTCTTGCATATTCTACATTGAAATGCACCTCCATCCTTCCTCTTACCCTTCGTATGGCACCTATAGGACCCCAAGGTGTCAAACTCCAGATCTCTGCTTTTCTTTGAGACTTTCCTCTTTAATGAATCTTCTGTATTATAAGAACCTGAAAAAAATCATCTCAGTTGTCCTCTGTCTTTTGCCTTATAATTTAGTCATCCAATTGTCATAATTTCGTCATCCAATATCATCATTCTTATTAACTTCAAAAACATTACCTTCAAAAAAATTTGATAAATTTAATAAGGTCATACTACCAATGGTGGATGGAAGTTTTCTGATTTTTAGAGTCTGCAAAGTTAACCCAAAATCTATATGTCACCATAAAAGACACAACTGAGTACTATTATTCTTTTCATATCTCACATTCCACTGAGGATTGAAATATTCAACCACTCTCCCTGCATTGAAAAGAAGAGTACCTTATATTTTTCTTTTAGTTTAAAAGTAGATTCAAAGTCTCTCACTTGATGGATAGCATGGCCTTGAGCAGGAAAGTTAATCGTGTTATTAAACAAACATATAATTAGTGCAGGGACCCAGTTGAATTAGGCTTACCACACATGGCCAAACCACTAACTATATATACATTAGTTTTGGCAAAAGGTCATTTATAAAATGGAGCTTCTTTCAGATGTGTACCGAATGCTCTGCTTGGATCCTAGATAGAAGAAGCCCTTAAATAAGATCACAAATGAAGCCCTACCCTGTGCATGTAGGTTGCACATCTTGGTCACTTTATAATGTTTCATTGTCTTGCACAGCTTGGCATGTTGCCCCTGGTAAGAATCTTTTAGTTTTCTGTTTTTAATAGGTCTCCTTCTGTAAACTCCAGCTTCCTCGCCCAATGTTTCTGCAGCATTTTCTCAGGCCACTGTGAAGGTTTTAGATTGAGTTTGCTTTTCTTTTTTCCTTCTAGTGAAACTGAACAAATAAAATACCGAGTAATCAAGATACTGCATCGAGGAATGGCCCTTCTATTTTTGGCAATATAATATTCTAAAATAATTGCTGGAGTGCTCTGCCTGTCAGAAATGACTCTGTTGTTGCCTTTGAGGAACCCAGAACATGCATGTGTGAAGCTATTTTAAGATGAAAGCCACAGTTCGTTCAATATTTTCTTAAAAATAACTTTAATTTGGATCAAGTCAATTTTATCACACTCTTATTCAAACAAATTTCCTTTAAATGGAGACCATTTAGTGCACCTAGTAAAATATCAGCAAAAGATACTACAGTGTCTTAAAGAAACCTGCTGTTGCTGAGACTATTACATGAACAATTTCCATCTGCAAATGGTTATTTATTACTTAGCTATTTTTAGATCTTTTCTTTTTCTTTTTTTCTATTTTTTTTTTTTTGATGCATCACTCACAGTAGCCTCTGGGTGCATTTGCAGAGTTGAATAATGATCTTTCCCAGTATAGATTACACACAACATAGAAGACAACATAAACACAGGATGCATTTACATATGTCTGTACATAGTTGCACAAAATAAACAGGTAAGCAAGAGTACCTACCTTTCATTCAGAGTTTACCAGGAGATGGGATGATCCAAAGATTCTTTAAAAGCCAAGAATCTTAAGTATTTAATGGTAATCAAAGAGATTTTTTTTTTTACCAGGCATTTTGGCTGGTTCTGGGCTGTGCTTTCAGTGTCTAAGTTTTAATGGAGCTGTAAAATGTTTTGCTCTGCAAATAAAATTAGCTCTGAAACACACACACACTACACACAGATACTGCAAAATTTCAGTGTATTGCTGTGGATTAATTAGCCTACTTCAACTCGGTTATAAGTTTACATAAATTCTAATGTGGAATATACAAGCATTTTAAGCATGCTACATGTGACACTGAAGGCTCTTCCCTAAGTAATAATATCAAGGGTCTCCCAAGATGCTAAAACAAGTGGGCATGTTGCTGCCTGAATTCATATACTGGACTTGGTTGGTCCCTATTAACAAAAATTGCTGCCTCATGCACAGAGCCACGAGTGACTCTTCTGTGAGGCGTGGGTGACGTAACTAGTTCAACTGGTAACCTGGCCTGGAGAGGCCTGGTTAAAAAAGATGGCCTAAACCAATTAGATTTCTTGTTGGGACATTTTATAGGGCATTTATGAAGGATTACTGAATTAAAGTGTCCTGAAAGTTGGGAGAAGTTAGCCGTTATTAAACTATACACTGAGAAAATGTGAGACTCGTCTGAGAGAGAAGGGGATGGTTGAAGAGGAGATGCAGGGATAGGAGAAGAGGAGAGAAGAGCAGTCAGTAGATCCTGCCGTTCTGAGAACCGACAGTGTCAGACCAGGGGGAATCTGTGAAAGACATTTACGGATTGGGACGACTGAGACTGCTCATCTCCACCCCTGTTAGCCAGATGCAGCACTGTGGACTCCACCATCCTCTCAGGACGTCCTCTCTTCCCAGTAAGGGCCACTTCTTATCCTTTCCCAGGCACCTAGAAGAGGCTCAGGAAGGAGAGACAGAAAGAGGGAGAGAGCACCCCCCCATTCAAAGGTGGAATGAATCGAACAGTGGTGTTGCGGAATCAACTTGTGTAAGAGGTGTTACCGAAAACCCCGGCCGTGGGTCTCAGTCTCCTATGAGACAGTACACCGTCTTCGAGGTAGGAAAGAGAGGACAAAAGACACAGTCAGGACTGGAGACAGCTGGGTCTTGGGATGATCTAAGTTCCTCTGGGCAGTGAAGACAAAGATTTCAGGGACATCCAGTGTTGGCTCACTGCAAGGGTGGGAAGGAGGAGAGCTGGACAGGCCTTGGGACACCTGCAGGTAGTGGTTATCTCAGGCAGGGGCATCTTTACTGAAGTGAACAAATGGTTCATTTAGAGAGGAAGAATTTAGCGGGGAGTCGAATTGGCATTGGCTAGAAGTGAACTCAGCGAGGAAGGCCCTGTTACTCTGAATATAATATGGTGAACTCTGGAGGGGCAAGAAGCTTATGCCACTTATAACCTGCTAATAAGGGGCAGAAATGTCTGCTACAAAATAGCCTAAGGGCTCTGGTAAATTAGATGTCATATTCATTAGGCTTCTTTTGGGAAAGTTTTGCTATGTAACAACCAGATTTTCAACTACTGGAACACATGTGTTGTACTAACAGTTTTTCTGTTCTCTGCTCTGGATTTTCATATGTCAAATCCTCAGGTCAAACATTATTTTGAGGTCTGGGATAAACCAGGCAACCAACCAGTGTCAACAATCAACGAAAATGTCAACAATCATAAAAAGATGTTCCCCAAGAAGAGAAGGCACACACAGAGCACTAGATCCAAAATAACTGCAGGCTTAAGGCTCCTGAGCACTGTTCCAGGGACCAATCAGAAAGTGATATTCTCAATGCTTCATCTGAATCTGGCACTACTGACAAGACCAATCAGAAGCCATTATTTCCCACCCTTCATTTACATATGGGCAGCATGACCAATCAAAAGATACTATTTCTGACCCTTCACTTAGCTCTGGCAAGAGGCCAAGTGAGTCGGGCAATCAGTAGGACAATGGTCCAAATCCCACTTTTGCCCAGTCTGGTATTTTGGATACTAAGACCTCTTTCCTTTTTGCCTCAGGGCTGCTGTGAGCCTTTTCACCAGCCTGCTCTCCCCAGAGTTTATTTCTTTTTCCACCTTCAGTAAAACTACACCCTTGCTGACTTTACCATGGGTCTTGTTGAATTCTTTACAAGGGACACAAAAGACTTGGAAGGAAGCCCCCAGATCCTGTATCTGGTAACAACCACAGTGAAGCTACTTTTAGTTATTCATATAAATTTGAAATGTTCTTCCCTGACACTTCATGACCCTGTGTGATCTTCCTCATCTCAGGTAAAGATGTTTGAATTTATTTCATTTTCAAGAGTGAGGACCTAGTCTTCATTGTTCGCTACTGGTTTGTTCCTAAACTATTACTGGAGACATGTAGGTGTGCTCAAAAAGTTTTGTGAAATGAATGAACACTAATACCATAAGAAACAAGTTCATTTCACCTGTGGCTGTTTAACAGAAAAATTACAAATTGGTTTAGAATGAGATTCAGCTTATGAATAAGATGTATGGCCATGTGATCCACTGGTAGGTTTATTATCCTTTCTAGCATCTCTGTGGAGAATCTGTAAGGCCCCTTCCCAGTCAAGGTGTTGCTGAGTTTCAGGTACTACAGTGAACATTACTAAGTGAAAACAGTCAGGCTGTCTAATTTTCATGGTGGCTTAATTTAAGCTGTTGTGACAAAACACCCAAGAGTAGATGCTTACTTAGCAGATTTTTTTTTTTTTTTTTTTTTT
>NW_022900928.1:3101801-3107580 GCF_012274545.1 Fukomys damarensis
TTTTTTTTTTGTTTTTTTTTACTGGGGATCAAACTTGGGTCCTTGTTCTTTTGTGGCAGGTGGTAGAACCACTGAGCTAAATCCCCAGCCCCAGCTGACAGATCTTTTTAATGTCACATTTCAGGAGTCTGGGAGTCTAAAGTCAAGGTGCCAGCATTGTGAGTTTGATTCTGGAGTTTTTCCTTTGGTTTTACCACAGTCCTGTCCTACTGTGTTACACTACTCTTCTCTCTGTGTTTTCCCCAGTGGTTTTGATTTCTCTTGTGAGGGCACTTGGACTTCATCGTAATCTGCTAACCCTAACACCTCCCAAAGCCCCATCTCCAAAGACCCTTGCATTGAGAGTTCGGCCCTCCACATATGTGTCCAGAAGCTGCAAACTTCCATGTTTTGTATACTGTGACAGATGATCATTGCTTTAAAATAATAATGTCCCATAGTTATGCTGGGTTTCTGCCGAAGAACACTTTGCCTTCCATTTTCTGACAGCACTGCACTCACCATTTTATGAGACAGGATTGGTGCTGTAGTTTCCAGATGACAAATGAGGAGACAGAGGCTCAGGAAGGTTGTGTTGCTGCATGACCTGCAGCCAAGAGGCCAGAGAGAAATCCCACAGCTCCAGAGTCCGATCTCTGCTCCAGCCCCTGAGGCAATGCAAGAGTAAATTGCTTCAATCAGATGGTTGTTTTCTTTCCAAGGACTGTTGTGAGTCATTCAAATTTCACTGTAAATTTATAAACTTACCTTCAGGTTCAAACTTATGTACAGATTCAGATAAGGGCTACTTGCTCAAAACCATATAAAGGATGACCTTTGAGGTGACCGCCTGTGATCTAGTGCTAATTCCGAACTGTGAGTTCTTTGAGGCTGCCAGGGAATAGCCTGGAAGAGCCTCACGAGTCCACAGAACCTGAAGTGTGGTCCGCTGTGCTCTGTGGCCACGGGAACTGCAAGCTAGCATCCCCATCACACTCATCTTCAGCTTCGTTCTGACTCTTTGTTGTAAGATATATCAGCTGGCTGGTCACCAGAGTTGTATTTCTATATCCAACCGGGGATGGAGAAAGGTGTGCAAATAGAAGAAATCATTCCGGGTAGATTTCCTAATGGATCTGTACCCGGTGAACATTTCTTCCACCCGAGCACATCCTTTATACAGCTATAGTCCTTGTATTCAGAAGGTGTGAGCGAAACAGGATCTCTTCAGACACTTAACCTTCTTGGAAGGAATGCTGGTCTTAGTGAAGGAGAAGTAGCTGGGGATACATGGGGTCGAGAAATCTAGAGGGGGCACAGAAATTCACATGCTGCACACAAAAGCCTCAGTAAGCTTGCCTGGTGCTTCCCCTGGGGGCTGAATGATGCCAATCCAAACCCACATGGCTATCCTATATGGAAAACACTGAAGTGGAGAAGGGAGGGGAGTCAGCTCCCAGGAGAGTGGAATCCAGCCTGTCCTAATGTCATTATTTCAAGAGGCCTTCAGAAATTTTAGGACTGGCTTTTGACAGAGGTACCCTGCGATCACTAGTTTTTATTCAAAATGCTCGCATGTAGGTAGCTGGGGAAAACTCTGCACATGATGTCAGTGTGAAGGGCCTATAATGGAGGTGTCTGGGTTCTGGAAGGCCATCCTGTGCCTCGACCTTGCCTTGATTTCCCTGGCCCTAGTTTGTCACTAATCGGTGCTGGCAGACGGGGCCTGGGTATGATCGTTATCAGCACAAAGGCTGATTCCTCATTTTAAATGAGTCTCCGCCACTGCCCTATTTCCTAATCACACAAAGGAAAGACAAAATAAAGAGATAAAAGGATGACTCCACTTTACCTTTCCAGAATGTGTCTAGCAGAACAGATCCCCACCACAGCGCTGGCTGGGCCACATAGGCGAGCCGTTGTCCAAGGTGAACTGTGTTACACACCGTGAGTCCCTCCCATCCAATGGGGGGCACTCTGCGATTGATTTGCACTTAGAAAACTAAATCTGAGATGACTGAAGGTCATGTCAATTCAATTTCATCTCCTTGGCTTCTGAGAAATATCCACAGGTGGAGAAGAAAGTGGTTTCTTGGTAGACAGGTCAGAAACCACGCCTGCTGGCTGGGCTATTTTGTGGTGGGCAGCTACTTCCCTGGGAGTCCTCTGGGGACCGTGGTGCACACATGCATGGGGCCTGAGGTGTGCAGGAGGGAGAGGACCGAGAAGCCTGCCACCTCCTGTCTCTTCATGGACCTTAGTCCAGCACAGCATGGCAAGTCCATCCCAATGGCCCGGACTGTGCCTGAAGAAGCTGCAGGAGTTGGAGGGGAAGAGCAGCACCTTTCACAGTTCACATCACACCCCATGCTGGCCTTGCTTTGTCCCACCTGCACTGATCTTCGTCCACACACTTCCTTCATGGCACTCCTGCCCTGGGTCTTTGTAGCTTCCACCAGCTGCTTTTCTCCTGCTCCTTCAGCCAGACCACACCACCCAGGTGTGTGGACTCCCAGCTTCTACCTTTCGGGTTGCCAGCATGCACCCAGTGTTCGTGGCACGTTCTGCCAACAGAGTCACAGCAAATGAGTGGCCAGCCTTCCTCTCTAGGGTTCCTTGCTGTGGCCCAAATGTCTGTGTCTGCCCCACATTTTCATGTTAAAATTCTACCCCCTAATGTGATGTTGTAAGGAAATGACAAGCTCCCGAGGGAAAATGTCCTTGTCAAAGAAGCCCCAGAGAGTTGTGTTGCCCCTGCCATCCTGTGAGGACCAGCAAGAAGGAGCTATCTTCGAAGCAGGAAACGGGCCCTCACCAGATACAGAACTGGCCGCCATCTTGGTCTCGGGCTTCTCAGGCTCCAGGACTCTGAGAGATACACCTCTGCTGTTTACAAGCTGCCCAGTTCATAGTATTGTGCTTAGCAGTTCAGGTGACTCAGACACTCAAGGTAATCAAAAACAAATGTGCCCTTCTGATCTCTTGAGAGCTGAGCGGTACACCCAGAAGACAGAATAGGAAGCGCTAGCGAGTGGAAAGCTCATTTGTAAGAAGAACTAGCTGTGTGACTCACATTGTATAAGGCGTAATGGGCTGATCTGCATATTTCCATCCATAAATGTAGGACTGCAGGAATGGAAACAAGTCCCCCAGCGTGTTTCACCTTCGCCACTTCAGAACTGCTCACCGGAGACACTGAGGCAGGGGTAAGCCGGTGAAGAAGAAGTCATCTTGGTCTACTCCAATGCAGCCACTGGACATTCTTAGCCAATGGAAGCTTCTGGCCTTATTCACTTGCATTCTGCTTGGGTCAAATACAGCACCAGGTGCTTGGGGATTGCACCCTCTTTCAGAGAGGTGTCCTGACTTGTGGAGGAGAGAGAAGAGGAGTAAACAGAACATCACAATTCACTGTGGACCGCGCTGCTCAGAGAACACGAACACTTATAATGAACTTGGTTTGTATCCCACCAGGCCTCCTTTCCAATGTGGTAGAAAGGAAAGAAAGGAAAATCTGCTGCCCTTCTCTCCCTTCTCCATGAGAAGGCCTCCTAGAGTGAGCAGGAACTTTTGTATCACCATCCAGAGCATGCAAAGCCAATGATTTGTGATAATAACAGGTATATCAGAGGTGGGGTGCTTGGGGAATTTTGAAGAGCTGATGCTGAAGAAAAATAAAAACAAAGTAATTTTTCCATTCTGAAGAAAACTGAGTGTGAGGACTAAGTCGAGGTACATTTTGTTGGTCGCAAAGAGTCTTTCTACTCCGTTTCTTCGTGTGAGTTTCTAACAGTCCCTAAGAGAATCTGAAGGAGAAATGTGGAATGATTGTTTTACAACAAAATTATTTATAGGCTGAGTTGTGTGTATGTGTGTGTGTGCACACATGTGTGGTAAGCAAAGGCTGAGAGGGGAACTGTTCTTCCCAGTTGGACAAACCCATCTATCCAGCTCTACCTGGTGTGTCTACATGATGCACAGCACCGAGGGCTGCCTTGTCCCTGTGCTAGCCAGTCTGTGGCCTGCATTCTCCTTGTGTACCTACCCTTTCTTTGGTCATCTTGGCTTGGTTCTTTTGCCTCAGTCAAGGGTATTCTCATACCTCCATCAGAGCAGGAATTCCCTTGCTTTACAATTTCCAGGTGTCTCTGTCAGCCCCGATCATGGCCAGACACATGGTGACAGTGGGACTGTCACCAGCACAGGCTCTGTCCACCCTGCGGACTCAAATGCTGACGCCCGGCTGGCTACCGAATCAGCTATACAACTTCCTGCAAGTTACCTGACAACGTAAGCTCAATTTCCTTCTCTATAAAACAGCGAAAATAATATTACCTGTCACACAAAGTGCTTAGTTCTGCAGATAAAATGAGAGAGGGTCTACGTGCAGAGCTGAGAGTCTGCTAGGTGGACCTATGCCTTCACGTTGTGCATTAGCAACGCTTATTCTTGCCGCTTAAGAAGCGTGAATATTTATAGGCTCCGGTGTTAAAACTTTAAAATTCTCCTGGCCATAGTAGAAAGCAAAGGTCAAAGGCAGCCAGAGCATAATTCATAAACTTTTAACATGATCGAGTCGAAGGGTCCAAGCTTCATCTCGACCGTTATCTTCAGTGCATCGCTCAGTCTAATTTCTCATCTGCCTGAAAGCATTCCAGAGCTGCTCTGGATTGATCTCACAAATTGCTTTTGGGAAATGGGTCCCCAGGTCCTGTTCCTCATCTCTGCCTTCCATCAGCCTAAGAGCGAGACGGCCCCTCTGGAGCCGAAGACCCTGAACGCAGGCCAACCGCCTGCGAGGTCCAGCCGGGTGGTAGTAGGTGCGCCAGCCCTGCTGCAAAGAACTGTAGGGGTGCACACAGAGGCCAGGAGCTTCACGGAGAGATCCCCTTCCCTCTCCTTGCCTCCACCCCAGGTAAAAGGATTCTCGAAAACAGCTCCGGACGCGTTCCCTGCAGAGTTAGGCCCTCTAGGCCCCACGCCAAGTTTTTATTTGTGCCCTCGTTTTTCCTCTTTTCTCTGATTGCAATTTGAACTTTCTTTTTCTTTCCGTTATTCAAAAAGAGTAAACAGCAGCCAAGAGCGGCTGTCCAGGAGCGGCGTTTGGGTGCGTGCGTGGGGAGTATCTATAATTCAGCCCGGGAATATTTTCCTTAATAATTAATGGAGCCCCACAAAGAAGAAGGCCCAGGAGGGTCCCCGAACAAAGCCGTGTCCGGCGAGAACGCCAGCGGTCACCCCACCGCCGGGAGAGGAGCCAGGCCCGTCGCTGGGGTGCGGGGCAGCCAGCTGTGTCGGACCCCTGGGAATGGCACCCTGTATCGCTCCCTGAGCGAGGCCCTTGCAGGACTGCCAGTGCAGTGCGAAGCCTGAGCACCGGCCTTGTCAGGGTAAGGCCGGGGTGCACAACACTGCTGGGGATGAGGGAGGTGGAGGCGGCAGCTGTGACCCGACCTCCAGGAGACACAGGAGTTGTTTCTACCTGCAGCGGCAGCTTCCCTGGGCCAGGCTTTCCAGCGCCTGGGTGCTGCACCCGCTCCACACCCCGCGCCCTGCTCCCTGCACCCCGCGCTCTGCTCCCTGCACCCAGCACAGGCCGGGGTGCACAACACTGCTGGGGATGAGGGAGGTGGAGGCGGCAGCTGTGACCCGACCTCCAGGAGACACAGGAGTTGTTTCTACCTGCAGCGGCAGCTTCCCTGGGCCAGGCTTTCCAGCGCCTGGGTGCTGCACCCGCTCCACACCCCGCGCCCTGCTCCCTGCACCCCGCGCTCTGCTCCCTGCACCCAGCACCCAGCAC
>NW_022900928.1:3108351-3111296 GCF_012274545.1 Fukomys damarensis
GAGATTTTGAGCCAGTCTGGTATGATTTCTTTTCCTTCCCTCCTCCCTCGCTCCTTCCCTCCTCCCTCCCTCCCTCCCTTCCTTTTTCTTTTCCTCTTTCCTTCCTCTTTCCTCGCTTCCCTCCTTTCCTTTTTCCCTTTATTTCCTTCTTTCTCTCTAGTAGGGAGCAGTGGCCAGTTGAAAGGGAAGCGATCTGCTTTCGGTAGGGTGAATGGGGAGTTAGATAAACAAAAATGAACAGACCTAGAGCAGCAGAGAAGAAATCGGTGTGGAGCTGGAGGAGGGCAGTCTCGGTCTCCCAGGGATCTCCAAGACTAATTCCTGGCTTCCAGGAGTCCCTGGGGTGGGAAGGCCGAGCAGATGCAGCGGGTCTGTATTTAAGCAGTCCTTCTAACTGCTTGCAGAAGTTGGGGAGAAACTGGGCAAACCCCAGGCTCTGGCCTGCGCATTCCGAATGCCGCTGGCCTGGGTGGCACAGTGACGGAGCCGACCTGGGGGTGTTGTCAGGCTGCCTCGGAGGGGTGACCGTGCTCTCCGGAGCAATAGCGGCAGAGGGAGGAGCTGTCCGCTGCACAGGTGCTGTGCTGGGCTTGGCGCCTGGAGCTCCCTCTCCCTTGGGGAATGTTTAGGCTTGACTGGGCAGCAGTGTGTCTGCCAGTGCCCGGTCCTCCTGACACTTCCCCAATCCCAGGGTGTTTCGGTGAGGAGGCAACAGGCTGGGCTGGAGTGGCAGGTGGTCCAGAGCTCAGTCATGCCCATGGCTTCAGAAAGCCTGATCTCTGCTCCTTCCTGAGTGCTTCCACTAATAGAAGCTGCAGATGCCCTGGATTCTGAGTGCCGGCGTCCTCTGAATCTTCGGGTCACTCCTGGCTGCGTTCATAGAGCTCCTGTTGGAGTGTCAGATGGGAGGAGCAGGCCCAGGGGGCTGCAGGTCCAGGAGATGAAATGCACTGGACCCCAGGGGGCAAACTGAGGCAAAAGAAGGGCCAGGAAGAGCAGGTGGCACTGAAGCAGGTTTGAGGAACAGGTGATCCATCGGAAGCGGGCAATGGGATATGCAGGTGGGGGCAGTTCGGGATGGGCATGGGTGAAAGGAGGAGTGGCAGGCGAGGCAGGCCCAGAACTGCGTCCACACGGACCCGTGTCTAAGAAATGAGACAGTTCCTTAGAGAGTGTAGGAGGAAGCAACACTGAGGTGATGCGGCAGAAGTATAAGGAGAGATGATTATTAGAGCCGTGGGAACTGGGATTAGCTTCTAGGCAGTGGGTGGAGGGAGGGAGGAAGTGCTCAGGAATCTGGGCACGAGAAAAACAACAGAGCCACACTCCAGGGAGTGAGGGATGCCGGGATAGGCGCCCCCGGGAGTCCGTACTCCAGGCCCAAGTGAGGACGGCCCCTTTGGACGGCTGCTAGTGAAAGAACAGGTCACGGCTGTGTGTTCTGAGTGTGCACAAGTCCGTGCCGTTGTCTGATTTGCCCCTGCCCAGGTGGGCCGGGGAGGGTGTGTTGTGGTATTTACACCCTGCCAGGGGCCCATTGGGTCTCCTTCCAGTAGCAGAGTCTGCCTTGCAGGAAGTCAGTTTTTCAGACTTCTTCATACCTGAGTCAAGACAGAAAGAAGTGGAAAACTGAGTAACAGAGAAACACCTTACGAGTGGACATTTCAGAAACACACGGGGTAACTGGATGACGGGAACACCTCTGAAAAACAGTTGCTATGGTGGGGTGCAAACAGTGGCAGTGAGAAGCTGGCCTCAGGGAGGGAAGAGGCAGCAGGAAGCAAGTGGCTTGAGAGTGGACAGCAGCAGAGTAACTGAGCTGCTGTAAAGAGAGACTGAGCTGAAATCACAGTGGAAGAGGAAGGGAAGGAGGGTGTCCACGGAGAAGGAGAGTCAGGAATAGCTTGCCCTTACTCCTGAAAATTCCTGGCCTCCTGGTGTGGTGTTATCCGATTTGCCTGAGGGCGGGGAGGGAGGTGCTTGCCAGGGAAACGCTGCTTGCTTTGTACAGCGTGGAAGACTCTTCATTTTGATCCTGTGCTTGTTTCCCACCCACTTCCAGGTGAAGCACTTCTGCGTGATTTTAGCCCAAAGGTGCTCTGCACTGCCTTGATTTCTATGGAGACCACTCAGCCGGTGTGGCTTCTGGGGACACGGCGTCTTGCGTCCTCTCTCCCTGCCCTCTTCACCTCCACCTGCAGCTCAGCTTCGCCCTGGGCCCGGGGGGCCTGTGATGAAGGTGCGGAGAGAGCCCAGGGCCTCATCCTCCTCGCCTGAGCAGCCATGGCCCGGCACCCTCTCGGCCCCATCTTTACATGGCTCAAACCGTCACCGGAAGGCAAGTGCTAAGACTAATGGCTGATTTGCATTTTATTTATATTTGATGGACTGGGGCTTTGGACAGTTTCCATGGCAGAAAAATTTCTTTCATTTTCTAGGCACAGTGGCTGGCAGTCAGAGCCTGGCTGCCCTGGCACAGTGCAGCGGCGTCACTGACCGCATCCCAGACGCGGTTCCATGTGGGAACCTGTGCCCGTGAGAGAGTGCGTGGGAGACCCCGCGTTTTCTGACTTGAAGTTTGAGAAGCGCGAAGCTGTCTAGGCCAGCGGAGGTCTGGAGAGCAATGCCGAGTCCCCGAGCAGAGAGAACATAGGGCTGTGCTGATTTAAAAACAGAAAATGCAAAGCTGGACTGAAAATATCCTTAGTCTTCCAAGCAATCTGCTGAAGAGTTCCAAACGTACCTTCGCTTGGTGAGCAGAGAAGCTGCCCTATTTTCTCCCCTTCTTCCTTCTTTCACACCTGGAACCAGCCATTTCCTGAAGCCACCACCATGGAGGTGGCGATGGTGAGTGCAGAGAGCTCAGGGTGCAACAGTCACATGCCTTACGGGTACGCGGCCCAGGCCCGGGCCCGGGAGCGTGAGAGGCTGGCCCAGTCCCGGGC
>NW_022900928.1:3111401-3127824 GCF_012274545.1 Fukomys damarensis
GGCCGCCGCTGCTGCTGCCGTGGCCGCAGCCACCGCAGCCGTGGAAGGCACTGGGGGCTCAGGAGGAGGCTCCCATCACCACCATCAGGCCCGCGGGGCCTGCTCTGCCCACGACCCTCAGGGTGGCCATGGCAGTCGCCGGAGGAGGCAACAGCGGCCTGAGAAGAAGAAGAAGGCCCCCCACAGGCAGAGCGGCTTCTCTCACTGCTCGGATCTGATGCCCAGCGGCTCTGAGGAGAAGATCCTGAGGGAGCTGAGCGAGGAGGAGGACGAGGAGGACGAGGAGGAGGACGATGAGGAGGACGAGGAGGAGGGCAGGTTCTACCACAGCGAGGAGGACCACGGCGACGAATGCTCCTACACCGACCTGCTGCCCCAGGACGGCGGCGGGGGCGGCGGCTACAGCTCGGTGCGCTACAGTGACTGCTGCGAGCGCGTGGTGATCAACGTGTCCGGCCTGCGCTTCGAGACCCAGATGAAAACCCTGGCCCAGTTCCCAGAGACCCTGCTGGGAGACCCCGAGAAGAGGACTCAGTACTTTGACCCTCTGCGCAACGAGTACTTCTTTGACAGGAACAGGCCCAGCTTCGATGCCATCTTGTACTATTACCAGTCGGGAGGGCGCCTGAAGAGGCCTGTCAACGTCCCCTTCGACATCTTCACAGAGGAGGTGAAGTTCTACCAGCTGGGCGAGGAGGCCCTGCTCAAGTTCCGGGAGGATGAGGGGTTTGTGAGGGAGGAGGAGGACAGGGTCCTGCCCGAGAATGAGTTCAAAAAGCAGATCTGGCTCCTCTTCGAGTACCCAGAGAGCTCCAGTCCTGCCAGGGGCATCGCCATCGTGTCTGTCCTGGTCATCCTGATCTCCATCGTCATCTTCTGCCTGGAGACCTTGCCCGAGTTCAGGGACGACAGGGACCTGGTCATGGCGCTGAGTACCGGCGGTGGCGGGCACGGTGGGTTGTTGAACGATACCACGGGGCCCCGTGGGGAGGACTCAGGGCACACGATCTTCAACGACCCATTCTTCGTCGTGGAGACCGTGTGCATCGTGTGGTTTTCCTTTGAATTCGTGGTCCGCTGCTTTGCCTGTCCCAGCCAGGCCCTCTTCTTCAAAAACATCATGAACATCATTGACATTGTCTCCATCTTGCCTTACTTCATCACCCTGGGCACGGACCTGGCCCAGCAGCAGGAGGGCAGCAACGGGCAGCAGCAGCAGGCCATGTCCTTTGCCATCCTCAGGATCATCCGCTTGGTCCGGGTGTTCCGCATCTTCAAGCTCTCCCGCCACTCCAAGGGCCTGCAGATCCTGGGCCACACCCTGAGGGCCAGCATGCGCGAGCTGGGGCTCCTCATCTTCTTCCTCTTCATCGGGGTCATCCTCTTCTCCAGCGCCGTGTACTTTGCGGAGGCGGACGAGCCCACCACCCATTTCCAAAGCATCCCCGATGCGTTCTGGTGGGCCGTGGTCACCATGACAACCGTGGGCTACGGGGACATGAAGCCCATCACGGTGGGGGGCAAGATCGTGGGGTCCCTGTGTGCCATTGCGGGGGTCTTAACCATCGCGTTGCCCGTACCAGTGATCGTCTCCAACTTCAACTATTTCTACCACCGGGAGACGGAGAATGAGGAGCAGACGCAGCTGACACAGAATGCCGTCAGCTGCCCCTACCTCCCTTCCAATTTGCTCAAGAAATTTCGGAGCTCCACTTCTTCCTCCCTGGGGGACAAATCTGAGTATCTAGAGATGGAGGAAGGAGTGAAAGAGTCGCTGTGTGCGAAGGAGGAGAAGTGTCAGGGAAGGGGGGACGACAGCGAGACAGATAAAAACAACTGCTCCAACGCGAAGGCTGTGGAGACCGACGTGTGAACGGCGCCCTCCACCAGCCAAGGCCCCCCCAGCATCTCCAAATATATTTATGCATAGACAGTGCAGTTATGAAAATGAAATATGCAAATGAGTCCAATGCATACGGTAGTATGCCATTTAATGGTAATACATGGCATAATTGTTACTAAACTTGTATCACATGTCAAATAAATGAAACATCTTGGAGAAGAGGGAGGCTTAAATAGGAGCAAATCTATCTTTATATTTTTTATTAGAATGCAAGAATTTTGCACATGAACTGGAAGAGATGTTAATAGTAAAGATAGCTCCATGGAGAGAGAGAGAGAGAGAGAGAGTGTGTGTGAGTGTAAGTGTGCGTGCCTGTGTGTGTATGTGCAAGTAAATTGTCAACCTTGTTGGTAACTGTGCAGTGACGGGACAAGTTGGCATTCTGAAGTATTTACTATGTAAGAACTAAAGAATTTGAGCAGTCACTTACCAGTGCTTTAATAGCATCTCTGATGTCTTTGGATTCTGTAGTTGTTTTTTAAACATTGTAAGAGTTATTGTGTACAAAAAAAGAGAAAGTAAATTATTTAACAGAATAGAGGTCACAACTTTATCTTGGATTTAATTAAAGTTTATTTTTGACTGGATATTAACTTTAAAAAGGCTGCAGGGCCCTTGAGAAATTGATTATATTTTATTATTAATTTTGGGAAGAAATAACAACCAATGCCTAACGTGACGAAGAAATGAAACTGGAGAAGATGTAACAGGTGACAGGACTGGAACTGTTTCCTTTGCACTATTTATATGCTGAAGAGCGAGAGACTTCATACTGTGAATGTTTACTGATGTAACAGTGCCATGACAATCTTGGGAAGAATCATTTCTTAGTCTTATTTCCTTTGCTCTCTCCTTTTCTTTGTGTGAAACTGATGACCACACAAGTAACAGCACACGATTCTCTCCTATTTTGAAATCTAACTGATATACAAAGGGACTGTGAAGTAAAGCTTAGCAGCTGACTCTTGAAATCGGTCTGTTACAGTGATGCTTCAGAAACCATACTATTTTAAATATTCTTCTCCCTTTTGAGTCCAGAATAACCTAACCAAAGTTAATGCATGCACTGAAAGAATTCTTGAAGAAATAAGATGCCCGGCAGCTACAGTGATTATGGCTTAAGATCTTTTTCTATTAAATGTGCAACACAAATGCCAGAATCATTCAGTTTATTTTTTTGTGTGTGCGCAGCTACAGAACAGCAGAATGTGGAGAGTCACCTCTGATTTCAGCATTCTCTTTGCTAACGTGGATGTAAGGAGGCGTTGTTTCAAAACCCCTGGTTTCCACATCACCGTCATTGCCGTCTTTATTAAGGGAACTTAGGGCACACATAAGAGCATTTCATTCACAGCAAGGTGTTTCAGAGTGTGAGGAAAAACTGGGAGTCCCCTTGCACTACTAATCAAACAGTAAGAGACCTTACTGTTTAATTGCTTTTAAAAGAACTTTGATTCTTTATAGAATGGTTGTCCTGAGTTTGGTAAAACCCCAGAATGCCAGGTTGGGTACCTCCACACACACTGCACTCTGATAGCTATGAACAAAGGCCTGGAATTGCCTTTCAGGCTTTTCAGGCCAGGCCATCATTTGGCCCATCTTTCCTCTTCTTTAATGACATTTAAAATTCGAGTGGATCGAGCTTTAGGGTTATAGGTTAACCTACACTCGGGCTGGGGACTTAGCTCAGTGGTTCTGCCGCCTGCCTCTCAAGCGCAAGGTCCCAAGTTCGATCCCCGAAGTTAATCTACACCTTTCTTCCTGCCCTTTCCTCTTCGCCTGTAGAGAAACACTTCTCTAGGGCACCACAAGGAGGGTGGAGGAAAGGGCTGTTTGGGTTGCTCACTATTCTTATGGCAGAGTCACTGAATGTTTCTGTGCTCACATTTCCTCATTAGTGACAAGGAAGGCACCTAAATCATGTTACATGACACACTTGTGGGAAACCAATGAGAAGAGGGTAAAAACTCTGACAGCTCGAGTTCCATGGAAATGTCTGATGGCTGGTCTAAATTATATTTTTCTTGGGGAAAAAAAAAACAGCATCATGGGTTTCATGCATTCTGTCAGGAGGCTGTAAAACACATGTATTATTTCTTTAATGTTGTCTTTACAAGAGGTTGATTTTCAGAGATCAACTTGCCAGTCCTTGACTAATTACCACAGTTCCTTTTTTGGGCATAGACTCTCAGGGATGTCTGTAGGCAAAAGACCATGTTCCCTGTGCTGTGCTCACCTAGCTTAGACTGTATCTTAAAATAAGGGTTTCCTAGCTAGCAGTGTTTATTGCGCATGCTAAAATAGCAGTGACTATAGCTTGGCTATGTTGTGAAGGAAAAAATGGACTGAATATCTTTGTTTATATAACTTTTGCTTTTTAAATCTGAAAAGCTAAATTTACTTGTGGATACTTATTATATTGATGTTCCCAGGAATTCAGAAACTAGAGTTATTTAGGGTTCTTGCGGCTTGACTTCATCTCATATGGCTTTTTAGGGTAAGAAGATCAGAAGTGCTAATCATGGGCTTTCAAACTAAATACTATGAGGTTATCACTAAAAGTGCATTTCTCCCCTCCCTGCAGGAAGCATTATTTTAGGGTGTCTGGATCTTGCTTCTACACCCAGGGAAAGCTCCTAGGCCCTCAAGACTTGAGTAGGGACTCTCTGCATGCAGCACTTCTCTTACAGAGAAGGTGTGAAAGCGGGACGTGCAGTGCAGCTGTGAATGTAGAGCCTTTTTCCAAGTCGAAGCTAGGCAAAGTGCTTTAGAACCATTGGTGAAAATTTTATGCTGAGGAAAATGCTTCCAGTTACTCTGTGTAACTGAGTTAGGAAACTAGATCTTCTTAGAGGCTGCCGTACATGGTTGTTGTGAGAGAAAGGAGAAATGAGCCCAAGCGGAGGTCAGTGTTCTCAGGCTTGGGAAGTGACTTGGGAGCAGCTTGTCTGACACTAGTCCACGCGTTAACGTGAAGCACACTATCTCAGGGCCGTCCTGCTGTGCTCCTCGGACTGTTTCTTTCCTAGAGAGGCCTGTGTGGACATAGGCCTAATAGTTATGAGAACGAGAGGAGGAGTAAATAATCCTTTTGCTTTCTGTGAACGGGCATTAGTAGGTTCCAGGAGAATGGCTGCTGATCCAGGGAATCAAGAACTGGCTCACCAGCCCCGGGAGAACCCTGTCATCTCTGTGAGTCTCAGGGTACTTTTCTCTTCTTTTTTCTTTTTTGCTTTGTCTTTGTTCCCTTCCCTTCTCTCCCTTTCCCTCCCTTCTGTGGTCTTCCTGTCTCCCTTCCTCCAGCCCCTCTCTCTCTGATCTTCTGTCTCTGTCTGTGTCTGTCTCTGCCTCTCTCTCCATCCGTCTCTGGATATTGGGCTACATTGTTACTTTCTCCCTTTTAGTGCCAAAATTTTCCTGTGGACTTGAAGAAAGTATTATACTAGCTTGATATTTCCTGAGCATCCCGCAAGTCATACCAGCCTAGATTATTATTATTTTTTTAGTTCAGTAATAACAGCACTGTTAAAATCTCACCGTTGGGTGAACGGCAGAATCAGGAGTCTGAACTTTTTAGAATATTTACTAAGCTGAATGACTGAGGTGTATTTTGCAGCTATTTATCCAAAGACTACTAAAGAGAACTGATTCAATTAAGGGAAACTAACTCCTTGCTCTCCAGTTGAATACTTATGGCGAACGTTGGTAAGTAAACCTTTTGACTTCTTGCCATCTTACCAGTCACCAGAGTACCAGAGAACTCCTTTTATTCCTGGACTTGTGTAGCATTTCACGACTCCTGGGGCACTCCTTGTTGAATTTGCTTGGCACAGAATCATTGCAGCTTTGTGGAAACCTCTTCATTGGGCGTGCATTGAAATAGAACTTGATCTATGAGTGAGGTCCACCTGAAGGTAGTACAATGCGTGAAGATGTGTTCTTTCCCAGTTCTGAAAAAGCCTGCATTGATACATTGAAAATTATTTTTCATTGCAGTGGAATCACAACAGGAGCATTCCCACTTCCCAACGGTATCAGAAATGGTGGTGTTCTCAATTAATCTCCAGGGATTTGATGTATGTGGAGCCATAGAACCGAAGGTCTCACCGGGTTGGAATAAGACCTGAGATGTCATTTACGTTTTGAGGTGAACCTGTGCTCATGTGCTGAAGTGCAGGATGCAGACTGCAACATCACTCTTTATGCTTTTTTTATTGATGCAATTAGGAATGGCTGCAGGTTGTCATTCAGCAGCAAAAGGGCCTGTTCCACGCAATCTTCTTGACCCAAAAGTCACTCTGAATTCTGCGTGGGATGCATGATGTGGATGAAAGGTACTTCTTGGTTTTCCTGCCTGAAAAGAAACTTGACTCTGAGCACAGGATTTTGCAGAACCTTGTAGCCACTGCCGCAGGTTAGCAGATGATCCTATTTTCTACTGTGGGAACTGGCATTCCTGTGAATGCCGTTGAAGGCATTGTAGCTGTTTTTTTAGTAAATGGGAATGTGTACTTCTGAAAAGCAAATGAAGATTAGGACTGGTCTCTGAGTTCTATTTCTGGCATAGTTCTCTGTTAATGTAGCAGCCCAAAATCTCACAGTATCTTCTTTGTAAAAGTGTGCTAGTACACCTCAGGCCTTATGGCCCAGTTTGAAGTTCAGAAAATATGGTTGTCTTATTTACAAGTAAACCCATTGTCCTGTGGCTTGAGTTGGTTGCCTTGCAGACCATGGTGTTAAGGAGTGGAAATTCTCCCTGGGCCCCAAGCATCCCTATGCAGGCCTGTGGCCTCAGAATGGATGTTTGGGGCAAATTTTTTGCTACATGGTCTTGTCAGTCTCAGAAAGCATCTCCCCCGACCCCTGGATCAGAGTGTTGCTGACCTGTGCCTCACTTGTCGTCACTGGTATTTTGGAAGGAGGCTTAGTGATTAGGGTCCCTGGAGCTTAGTGACTTGGAGGTTCACTGAGGCAATTCTTGCCTCCTCACCTGCAAAGGATCCACTGGGGAGATTTCCTGCACCTGGTTTGTTTCTGAGTCTGGAGTTACTCAGGTTTTGAATTCTGTTGTCTCCTGTTACATAGCCAGAAGAGAGAATACAAAAATCATAAAATGATAAAGTGATATAGAACACACGAATCACAAAAACTCCAGAACTAGAAACTAAGTAAAACCTAACTGGGAAGCTAAGTCTGTGGGGTCCATTGCCCCGTGTTCCCTAGAACTAAATATGAAGGACTTAGGGGCACCTTTATCATGGTTCCTCGCCACTAGCAGAAGGGACTGGAGTGAAAAAGCAGAAGCGAGCTGCTGGATGAATGTACAGATTAACGTTTTCTGTAAAAATAATAGGAGTGCAGCTCACCTGAGTCCTAGTTTTAATACTACGTGTTAGGAGTCACTAGGAATTATAGAATATGTATTATTTCTTTCTGCTTACTGGCATTGTATAGACAAGCACTTGAAGTATATTATCATGACCCTGCAGATCAAGGATGTATTTTAAAAGTCAGAGAGGATGAAGGCATTTTTACCCACAGTTTCTTAAGCTGTGGGCTCCTGAGGGTTGGTTGCCTTGTAAACTGGTCAAATCAGTAGAGCAGTTAGCCCCTGTGGCTATCAGATAAAGCTGGGCCAGCACTGAGCCAAATAATTACATTTGTTTAAAAGAGCTATGATATATTTTCACATATATTATGCATTTCTTATTTTGCTTTTACTCTGGAAAAGGACTCGTTGAAGCAATAATGGTGTAAGGCAGAGAGAGCGAAACTTTGAGGGCTTTCAGGACACACAGCTGGCTGTGGCGTGCATGCCATAGGCTCGCCACCACAGGTCTAAGATATTGACAAAGCCATCTTGAAGAAAAGTGAAAATGTAGGATTTTCAGTAGTAGCCGGGTGTGTGTGACCGTTTGGGGAAATGGTGGTACCTGAGGACTGAAAAGTATTTCTTCACACTTTAAATTGGACTTTTGTGCCATAGGACTAGAATGGTGTAAGACGTTCCATGGGACAAGGGTGTGTGGGGTTTCCTTCTCAGCGGGAAGGGTTCATTTTTATGCGTTAAGAGCTATTTCAAAGTACCTGCTGTATTTTGTTGGCGTGTGTATTTGCTGGTTATATAAAGAATGTGTGTAGAATGGAAACCAGACCACGTGGCCTGCCTTTGTCTTCCCCAGAAACAGACTCAAAACCCTTATCTTTCTGTCCCTTGCCCTAGCTTTGTGGGATGTGACCTCCTCTCCTGTCTCAGGTTTAAACCTTAAAAAGTTGTATGCTGCGTTTGACGCCCATTCCACCATCTTTTCGAGCCTCTGCAGGCTCACACACACAAAAGCACGCAGTATTTGGAGGATGGCATCCCTCGTGGAGACAGAGATGAGCTTTTTCCGAGATGGGGACCATGTTAGCGAACATAAAGGGTATGCACTTCTCTGTTTTATGAGCCAGATACA
Organism: Fukomys damarensis; assembly: GCF_012274545.1. Taxonomy (NCBI): domain Eukaryota; kingdom Metazoa; phylum Chordata; class Mammalia; order Rodentia; family Bathyergidae; genus Fukomys; species Fukomys damarensis. The sequence goes on from NW_022900928.1 coordinate 3,119,763, forward strand.
CCTGTGCCTGCATGGACTGACGATTTCCCCAAAGAGCACTAACCGTGGTGACAGCACCTGAGTGAGTCTGTTTTTTCACTCTCAATTGGCAAGGATCGTGATCCAAGAGAGGCTTTCATTTGCTATCAGACTGAGTGGGAAATAATTAATGAACCTCTCACTGCACTGAAGACTGTCAAGAGATGATGGAATCTCTAGGGAATGCGTCAGTATTTGTATTTATTCATTCACGTGCGGTTCCTGTTCGGTGTCATTGTTGGTGTTACTGTTGGGAGATTATTTTTCAGGAGAAGATTTTTAATTTTGGGTGATTTTCCTCCTTTTAACATGACTTTTGATAAAAGCAGGGAGTCTAAGCATCAGACTGTCTTATTAGCTTTAGGCAATGTATCTAGTTAAATATTTCAAGAAATTAATATGAATTTTGGAGATTGCAATCCATATTCAGAGCTATTTATTTGGAGAGATTTATACCATAAATAATGATTCAGGTACTCAGGTTAACGGAGATGATAATAGAATCTTTTTTTTCTCTTTTTTCATGGCTTTCCCACATTCTATTTAAATGGGTGAATCTTTTATAAGTATTTCATTTTCTAGCAAATTAAGTGAAAAGCTTGGCTACAAATCGATAAGCTGATCAGACAGTTCAATAGGTGTTCTTTTTTCCCCCCAGCATTGCTGATGATCAATTTGGAAGCTGGTTTCAGCCCATGTTTAGCACAACACAGGGATAGCTTTGTGCTGTATCATAATGGACAGGGCTAAGCAAGTTCAGTGGAGCAGGTTTTCTGCCTGAGTTCCTAGAAAGGTTCACAGATCTCTTGAGCTGTTTCTTCCTGAGCTAGTTCAGCCTCTGAGAAGTTAGCACACAGATTTTTACTTTTTTCCTGGAGGGGTGATAGGGTCAAGCAAGATACAGGACTTGAGCCACCTGGGAGGTTGGTGTGGGGAGCCAGGAGTTAGGTCTAAAGTCAGCCTTTGCTCTGGTGTTAAGAACGTCTGGGCCAGTCTAAAAACTGCTGCGTGATGTCAATTGTGCTAACCCAGGAAATCCAGGAAGCTGAACGGAGCGCTCAGAGGAGGCTGTGTGTGTACCTGTCCCCGTGTCCCCCTTCCCTTTGCTTCTGTCTTTGTGGATACTCACATAACAGAACCATTCAACTGCTGCTGAGAATTAAGGCCCTCTGTCTTATGGAGGAGGAAGCCTTGGCCTTCTGAGTAGGGGGCTCCACTCCTCTTTAAGGGATTCCCACGTGGGCACTTACATTTCAAAGGGGAGAATCCCCTGTCCCTTCAAAGGCCTAGTGCCAGCCCAGTGGTACATTAGAACTAAGCCAGAGTCACGCAGACCCATGGCAGCTCTGAGAAGGGTGTCAGGCACACACATGCTCGTTTGAGTGTTGTTGTTGGTGTGCAATGCTTGGAAGAATGGAGAAGTCATAAAATTCGTGCAGCCTAATTAGAAGTCTTCTGTCATACACACCTTGCTGACTTAGCTCCTTCTCATCTACGCAGAGAAGAGGTGTCATTTCACTACTAGAATCCACAGCCTCCACAGGCTGGGAGCAGGGTGAGAACCCGTGGAGAGAGAGATTAGATCAGGGTGAGGAGGCAACGCGCAGCACACCGGGTGTGAATCATCTGTGACACCAGTTATTTTTACTCTCTCAAGGGAGTAAGTAGAAGCTGGCAGAGAGCATCTCTGTTCAGGAACTGCTGTTTCTTTTTGGTACGTCCGCGGCTAGCGACCAGCTAAGTACTGCAGGAGTAAATCCTGCCTTCGGTGCTGAAATAAGCTAAAAATGACACTGGGAGGAGTGTCTTCCCCACCCCCATTTCCGTTATGAAAAACCACGGTCTCGTTAGGAGCTTTGCGAGAGATTAGAGGAGGTTCCTGGCTTTTAAGAATGTTCTAGTCTCCCGGAGAAGACTGGGAGCAGGGATTCAAATAGGCGATTCCGATGCAAATTTGGATCAAACACACATTTGTTCACCGTCCTGAGATCTCCTTTTTGTCTTTCTTTTCAATCTTCTCCTCCTGTTGTGAAGCTATGTTTTTTCCTTTGAGATTGCTGAAGTGCAAGACGCTTGCTGTCTCTCCTTCCCAGCACACCAGGACCCTTGTTTCTCCCTCAGCAGCAGCCTGGTCGTGGAGGCTTCAGCCAGTGCTGGCTCCGGCTTCCCCGACAGCGTTTCCGTGGGCCTCAGGTGGACATTTTGCCACTTTATAAATCAGGCCGAGGCAGCACAGCCCAGGGGGCGGCTGAGTCACCTGCAGCATGGCTCTCTCTGTTGCCCTGTTACCAAATAGCTGCGAGTTTAGAAACAGCTGGACGATTCGCTGTGCTTTTCCTATTTTTCACTCAGATGCTTTATTACCGTGTAGAAACAACCCCAGTGTGGAATGGCCTGGGGGCGTAACAGCAAAAATCAGCTCCGCTGCAACTGTTGTTATTAGCAGGGGAATCAGGAAAACGAAGGGCAGTTCGGAGTCTTGTTGGATTTACAAACAGGCTGTGGATGCAGCCTCTGCATTCCCACTCCCCGGTCAAGTGGGTGACTGACCACCCCTTCAAACGCCCCTCCCTCCCGCGTTGGGCCACCGGAGCAGCCCTGGGCTGTTACATTACCAGGCGCGTTAGGGCCTCAGGGGAGCTGTCTGCCCACCTGAGACATCACCTCTGGTTTCCACAGCCGCAGCACGCATTGCCCCGGTTGGTGGCTGGAGTCTATTTTTAGGTTGGTCCTGTGTGGCTGCTTTCAACCTGAAGGAAGCGCTGAAATTCAAAGGCACTGAGGTGTTTCAGATGCGCAGGTCTCTGAGCTGCCTGGCGCTGCCACAGGTGCAAGGCTAACTTGGGGGCGGTCTCCAGATCTCGAACCCCAGGCTAAAATTAGAATGGAAAGGGGTTTGCAGACTTCTTTCCCTTCACCCAACTACTCTTGCAACAGATGTTTGTTGGGCTCACGCTGTGCCTGGCTGTGCTACATGTCTGATCACTCGCTGTACTAAGACTTCAGAGAATCACGTCCGCATAGAGTGATTTTTGAGATATGGAAAGATTCCTTTTTTTCTTAAAAGTTAAGGCTCTCGCTTAGTATTACGGTTGCTTCCTTCACCTTCAAAAATCTGTATGAGTGACCAGGTCTAGTTTTACCTTAAAGAGGAAATTGCTGGGCTGTCGTGCTTAAATAATATTTTTTTTGTGTGTAAATTTTGCCTTGTTTTCTAAAATGTGCTTTATTCTGTGTAGTAGCTTCTGTAGTAAGTGGTCCCGAATTCAAGGTTATTTTTAAATGAGTTTTGCAAGAGTAGTAACAATAGTTAATGTTTTTCAAGAGCAGAAGTGAATAAATGAAAAAAATACTTCCTCCTTCTCTCCCTCGGATTTATAATTCTTTCATTGAATAGTTTAATAGCGTGTGATTAAATCAGGGTGAGGGAGGGAGACCAGGAGAGAGAGTGACAAAGGGAAAGGAGCAGGACATTGAACAGAAACAATAAACATCTGCAAAATAATAAACAGTAATCACATTTTAATCTCAAAGTAGGGCTTCCAGGACCATCTTTCTTCTGCCCCATGAAAAACATTTTTTTAAAAGAGTTTCTCTTTGGAAAGATACAAGTGTTGCTGTTGGTGTGTCTACAGATTCTGACTTCAATAAAGACTTGAGTTTTCTTCTTGAATAAAAGTATAAAAGGTTGGCCTTTTGTGGATCTCAGCAAGACAGATGGGATTGTATCCCTCAGATGGCCCAGGGAGAGAAGTAGAAGGAAACTAGGATTTTTCTCTCTGCATTGATCTGACTCATACATCCTTGCTCAGGTCTTCATTTGTTTTCAAGATGATGATGTCTGGCTCCTGTCTCATGGAATTAGAGCTCTCCTGTTTGAGATGCAGTTGTAATAACATTTTTAGCTGGTCTTCCACCAGCTTCTTAAGACCATCTCAAACTGTGAACTGTATCCTAAGAACTACCTGGTTTGTGCTCTGACAGATTCAGAACTTACTTTAGAGTCCTGGTGTTGGGTATTCATTCAAGCCAGATGAATGTTATCTTTAATTGAAGTTACTTCTGCTTGAAGCCAAAACAATTGGTAGACTCAGTCAGGGGGGATAAAGCAAGCTAAGTCGAATGTCTGCAAAGCCATTGATTCAATTCTGTCCTGTTAAGCCATTAGAATCAAATGTATCTTGGATTCTCTTCAGATTGGGAGATTTCTCAATTCCTACCTATACTTTAACTATAAGACCATCATTTTGTGGGACTTTTTAAACATTAACAGAGTGCATCTATTTTTGTGCCATACAAACAGGACATCTGTACATAAAATGCAAATGAAGTCATTGTATTTGATTTCTTAAAACTAAGAATTTTTTCCTATACAATTTTTCATGAGAATTTCGCAAGCTTGAAAATGTATGTTAGCCTAAATTAGCCAGTGCGTAGCTAATATTTGAAGCTTGTTAGACATGTAGCTGAGTTGTCCATTAGTACTCTAGGATGGGGGAAATGACTTAGAGATTTTTTTTTAACATACTGAAAATAGGCGATGGCAGGCCACTTACTTATTTACAATTTTTGAAACAAACTGATAATCTTGGATGTCAGTGGTTCATTCATAAATCCTTTAAAGGAGTACAGATATATCACAGTTTTCTTCACCTAACCAGAAAGTATAATATATAAATATGACATTATATTATGTAGATGAGTTATTAAATACATGTAAAGTCTATAACATTTTTCCCATTTAGGGACTCTTAAAAGCATAGTACATTAGCCAAAAAGGCTTTGAAAGAATACTCACAGGATAGAGGTTGATACCTTGAAAGTCTACCTTCCTAGAGGTGTACTTACATGTTTAGAGGAAAATATCTCTTCATGACATCTGGATGTGTATTACCCTGTCTGGCACTTTGAGTTTAGATCTTGACCTGACAATTTGGTTCTAGGGTTTTCTTCTTCTGTAGTGAAATAGATGTTTTCTACATAATAATTAATTACTTCTATTAGAAGTAACAAGCTTCATATTAAAATATGAGGAACTAATAATTTGTACAGATTGAGCCTGAGGAAAATTAATACACACACAGAGAGAGAGAGAGAGAGAGAGAGAGAGAGAGAGAGAAATACTTCTGTTAGTGAGCCATTTAGAGTAATTTTTTCATAATCGTGCTTTTCTAGTACTTTTAAAAACATTTAAATGTATTAGTTCCCTCAGTACCTTGTTATTATGGCCCAGCCACGCTATTCATCACAGCCTGACTGTTTGCTGTAGAAAGTTAGCCTGCTGGTCTCCACAAAATAGTATTAAAACTCTGAGCAGAAAGGTGGCTCAATGGCAGGTTCTCAGGGATGGTGCTCTAAGATAGTTTAAGGGTATTTAATACAACATATCCCCAAATTAAATGACTCTGTTTCATCAAAAAAAAAAAAAAAAGCCCAAGGTAGTTAGCAAATTGAATGCTGCCATAGCTCCAGTCTTTCAAATCAAATTAGTTGCCATATTTTATAAATAAATGGTCACGGATGTGCTATAGATGCATGAGTGGGACGTGTCATGCCAGCACAGGGGGTTTATCAGTAAATAGAATCATATTTCCTTCTGATTTTGACACCGTTGCTACCCTCACACACAAGACTCAAGTAGAGGCAGTTGCTGGCTTGCTGGCTAAGGGCACCCAGAGCAAGAATCTCGAAGCTAGTTTGGTCATTAGTAAATCGAAGCCGCCTGTGTATTTGTGCTAGCTACTGCAACACAAACCTACTAGGCTAGAATTTCTATCAATAGTCTGCTAAAGTCATTACATTTCAATAATTGGTTCATTTCTCGGTGCGGAATGTGTGGTAGACAAATGAGATCGTGGAGTTTGCCCGCATCCTCTCTCCGGGAAGCTGAACGGATTTGGGCCGAGGGTGTTTTCCTTGTTGCTGCTGCTTTATTATTTCTCAGATAACCAGAGGAGTGTCCAGGTTTCCCTGCCTGTGCCTTGTTGGCACCGGTGATCACGCGGCAGTGGAACGTCCGTGAGAAGCAGCCGAGTGCTTCCGGATCCAAACTCAGACGCGCGCGCTTTCCTGGATTGGGTGAGGCAGCTCGTGTGCGCGTCTGTGCTAAGTGCTGTACAGGACGGACGCAGACCCCGCAGAGAGAAGTTCCTTCTGTCGCTGCTGCTGGTGGCGGGAAGGAGGCAGGTACGAGTCGTGCTTTGGAAGCACGCAGGGCGCTCCTGACCCTGCAGCTGTGCCTCTGCACGGTTAAATTATTCACGCCGTGCTGCTGTTTTCATATATTTTTTAAAAGAGCCGTGGAATATGTTTATCTTATAGTAATATAGCATATTTTAATACAAAGATCACATCTCACCATGATGGCAGGGAATCGCAATAAAACCAGTATCAGTTACTGTAAGTAGACCCTAAACAGTTATTTAGAATTAATTTTTTTACATAGTAATATTATTATATTGCATTTTTAATATGGAAAAGAGAGAAAAGAGAAAAAACAGGTGTTTAGTTATCCTGATGTTCCCCAACACGTTTTTCCCTAGTATCTGTATTCTACCTCATCATGATTGTATGTAATTATAATCCGAGTTGTATTTTTCTGGGCACATGATACCTGTACTGTCTTCTTTATGTTGCTGCGCAGTTTTTTTTCTTTTAAAAATTATTTTCTTTTTGCTAAGTCTATTTGCTTATACCATATTCTATTCAATTTATATGCATAGTTTTCTTGGTCATTCCTGAATTATGGATATTTTCTAGATTGCTTTACTTTTTTATTGTAAATAAAACTTTGATGAATATCTTCAAAAATATACTATAGAAATTTTTACTATATTTCTTTTTTTGTACTGGGAATTGAACTCGGGACCTTGCGCTTGTGAGGCAGGCAGCAGAACCACTGAGCTTAAATCCCTGGCAACTATATTTCTGACTTGCTTCTCAGAGAAAGCTGTTCACCTTTAAATAAAGGGGTGCCAATTTTTAGTGATATTGCATTCTTGAATAATAATAATACAATTAATATATTAACAATGAATTGAGCTGGACAAGAAATAACTTTTGAAAAGTATTTGTTTGCTGTTCTAGCAGCTCTGCAGCATTAATCATTTAAATATTATCAGTAATGTAATGTCTGTTTGTTGACCTTGGCTTTGCCGGTTCATGTGGCAAAGTGTTTTAGGTGACAAATGTTGCTCGAACAGCTGATGCTGAAGTGGTTCCTACCAGTTTCATGCTGTCTGATGGTAGGGCCTGTTCTTTCTCATTTGGCTCTGGGGCAGGAGGTTGATTATACCAGGTTTCTCCTTGCGTTAGCTGAAAGTCCCTTCTTCAGCTCTGCAGGCCTTCAGCTCTGCATTACCCCAGCCACTGATCTGTCCTTCAGCAACGCACTGCCCTGAATTACCCAAGGTGCCCACATCTGTGTGGCTTCATGTTAATTTCTCTTGGAGATACTTAATAATGACTTGGATTTTACCTTCTTTTCTCTTTCGATTCTCCCTTCGCTTTCTTCTTTAATTCCTTTTCTTTACATTTCTGGAATTGTATGCAGACTTTTCATTGATTTGATGTTTTCATGTGAGGCGTAGCTAACAAATGAGAGGCCCTCTTCTTGCTTCTGACTTTTGGGAATTGAGAGATGTTTCAGAAGAGTTTAGGAATGTTCAGATCAAAGTATACTAACCTATCTGTTGGTAAAAGAATTGAGCTGCATGGACTACTGGCTAAGCCAGTGATGTTTCGTGTAGTTTTAGTACTAGGAATGCTAATCCCTGCTCCTGAAGAGCAGTCTGACTTCCTGGACTCAACATTTTAATGGGAAAGGTGTGGGGGAATGGGCCAGATAATCTTTTAGTTTTTCCCTTTCCTTGGCAGATAAAAGTAGATTTCCAACTCTCCTCCAGGTCTCCTAATAAATTTCTGTATTCTTTAAAGAATACATACTCAACCTAGGGGATTTAGTTCAGTGGTGCCGCTGCCTGCCTTGCAAGTGCAAGTACCAGAGTACGATCCCCGGTACCAAAAAAAAAAAAAAAAAAAAAAA
>NW_022900928.1:3128155-3227865 GCF_012274545.1 Fukomys damarensis
AAAAAAAAAAAAAAAAAAAAAAAAAAAAATTAACTACCAAAAAAATGCATATTTGAAATTCAAAGCCAGTAGCTCCTTACTTTGTTTCTTCTGGTCTGCTCGTCTTTGGCATTGCAAGTTTGGAGGAACTGATCCAGCTCAGCTAAAGCTGAATAGTTATTCCTTGAGTCATCATCTCTTGGGCTAGGTGGACCTTATGGAAACAATTAATTTTTCTTTTAAGAGTTTATAAAACCTCATAGAGAGCTTGCCAACTGTTATTTCTTCTAATTCTGCTTTGCCTGTTGCTGAAGGGTCCTGCTATTCTAAACTGTCACAGTGAGACTATGTGCTACAGAATGCATTGGCTTACAATTTAGGTATGATTTCCTAGTTGGACTTGTTTTGGTGGGCTCTGTCTGGGTGGTTTCTCCTTTGTGACTGACAAGTAACTTGTAAAGAGGCTGTGAAACCAGGAACAGTATCCTAGTTTGCAAAGCAAAAGAGCAAATAAAGAAATCAAAACCTCCTAATAGGTTCACTGAGACAGTTCCGCTATGCAAAGATGCTTGTATTTTTGAAGCCTTGTTGGTTGACTTTCGACAGCTGGCACAGTGGTTGGAGGTTGAGAGTCACGTGTGTGGGTGAGCAGTGAACAATGCCCTTGAGCCCACCAAGTGCCCTGAGGTCTGGGTGCCTCCTTTTGCCTCCTCTCAAGCCCCAGGATCAAAGATCCAACACCTTGGCTTCCCCTGAAACACAGCAAAGTGCTGTGTTCCATCCTAATTACTCACACTTCATCAGCTGTAGTTGCTTAAATGCCCTTCCTGGCATGAGACCGGCTAGACTGTATTTATCTTGGCACCTGCCTTGCCATGTTCTCAACACATGCATTACACTCATAGCACAAAAGCTGGCAATTTTACCTGATGTGCCTGTGAGGAAATGACCAGCTCGATTCATTGAGTGTAAGTGCCTCTGGATTCTGCTCCTTGTTCTGAAACCAACTTCGGCTTCTTGTCTTCTAGATGTGTTTACTTTCCACGTACTTTAATCTGTGCATCTGAACCATGCACCTGATGAGACTAACTCACAGGAGTGGGAACAAATCCCAGGTAGAGTCTGTAAAGGGCTTAGAGGTTTTAATTATTAACTTGGTTTACGTGTATGTTAGTTGGTGTTTTCTGTGTATAAATGTGCTATGGAATGCACTGGCTTACAATTTAGGTATGATTTCCTAGTTGGACTTGCTTTGGTGGACTCCGGCTGGGTGGTTTCTCCTTTGCGACTGTGAGAGCTTCCACACATGTCTGTGGTCAGCTATGAGGGTTGTTCCTAGCCCACCAACCCCAGATGGTCTCAAACGCACTCGGGGGAATGCGTGGAGTGACCACATCTTGTGCCTCCATCAGCTGGTGGGGTGATCAGGCTTCTTCACATAGCTGGGTTCCAAAAGCAGAAGAGTAGACATGGTGTAAGTGCAACTCAAGCCTCCATGCACCTTTGTTGCTAATGTCCCGTTAGCTGAACAAGTTCCACAGCCCATTCCAGATCCAAGGGAGGAGACATAGACTTCACTTTTTGATGAAATGAAATATTCATGATCATCTTTTTCAACTAGTGTCCCTGTTGTTTCTCATGAGGGTTGCACCCACAGCAAGTGTTTCAGAGGGCTGTGCCTTACATATAGAAAGAGTGCATTGACAAAATAATATTTAAATTTGGTTTGCTTTTCAAACTCTCTTCTGGCCCAGATCTTGGGACATTTATGAACTCTTACTATATGTGCTTTTACTGGGTTTCATAAAATGTGTTTTGAAGTTATTTTTATGTCTCCTTTAGTTGTTCTTTATATGTTTCTTTCTCTTCAGAGCAAACTATAACCTTCCAGAAATGAAGGGTCTTGGTATTCTTTTCTCAGCTGTGGATCTACACATAGAGTAATTGGCTAAAATACAGGATCCCCTCACTAGGTATAGATGAGAATTTCACCTTAAGTGTGATGGCATAGTTTTATTACACGTGTTTATGACTCTTTGTGCCTTTTAATGATTGTTTAACACTATTTGAAGAACACTTGCCTCAGTAAATCTCAGTTGCTTCCTTATGCCTTGAATGTTGAATGAAGAACATGTGTTTGTTTGAGGGACTTGAAGTTCCTCTCCATTGGGATTTAATTAGAAAGTGCATGTCCAACTTTGGACCTGTCCTTTTATATGTGGAGAATGTGAATTTCATCAGTTTAGTTTGCTGCCACTGAAACATCTGACCCTGCAGTATCACACCCTGCTAGCCAATTAAAATGTACTCTATTTGCTATCCATTAGCCCAGCATCAATCTTGTCATAGGTTTTGGGGTGGTTTCGGAGCTTCCTGCTGGCTAATTGCTGACATCCATAATAGTTATGTTGAGCTTGGTACCTGACTTGCCATGTCCTTAATAGCTGTGTTGCACATGTTGGACAGAGGCTGATGATTTTTTTAATGTGCCTGTGAGGAGATGAGCATTATTGCATTCTTTCCCGTCTCCATGGTATTGAGATGTCTTTAAAATGTGTCTGACTGCCTTACTTGCTAGCAAATTATTAACTAGTCTTTAAGAGACTTTGAAAGGTGTAACTGGTGAAACAAGCAGATCTACTTAGAAAAATTATCACCCTTTCCCATGGTCCTGGTGTAATAGTTGCTCAGTAATCTCATCTGCTGTGGTTGTGTAGGCACAGATGTGATTGTGGCTTTTACCCCGTGACTCAAAAGTCTTTTATTTGTTGTTGTTCTTATTCATAAAACAAAGTTGAACCCTTCCTTTCTTATGTTTGAAGTTCACAGCTGAGAACTGCATTTTTATTTCTAAGTTGCCCTGGGTGGCAGCTTTAGTGCGTGCCTTGGATGACATCCCGGCCCTCTGATAACCAAGCTAAGTTTTTTCCTGTGAGCAGGTGTATCCGTGAAGCTCCCCGCAGGCCGCTTCTTTGTGCTCGCAGGCAGCGGTGTTCACTTAATCCTGAGCACAGGTAGATTAGAGTGTGAGTGAGACATGGGTCATCTGTGTCTGTGAGCTCTGCTTCTGAGAGGCAAGATGATGGTGGGTCAAAAACATGGACACCGGCAGGGGATTTAGCTCAGTGGTTTCACTGCCTGCCTCACAAGCACAAGAGCCTGAGTTCAATCCCTGGTACTGCCCCCAAAAAACAACAAAACAAAGCAAACATGGGCATAACAACTGTACCTGTACTGAACATGCACAGACCTTTCTTGTTATTTTTCCTAAGCAGGGTCGCATAAACACTACTTACATAGCATTTACAATGCACTAGTTATTAGAAGTAATCTGCCCATATTTTAAGTAGATGGGAGGGTGGCCTAGTTTTATGGGAATCCTAAGTGTTTAATGTCTCCCATCCAAGCACTAACCAGGCCTGACCCTGCTTAACTTCCGAGATCAGATGGGATCAAGCACATTTAGGGTGGTATGGCTGTAGACCTCAGTATTTAATGTAAGACACTTTATCACCCTCAGATTTGGGGACCTGGGGAAAATCCTGGCTCTAGAGTTCTGTAGAGAGCATGCAACCACTGTAGATACAATAAATACGGTTTTCTAAACACTGTTATCCAGAAAATAGGCATGTCTGCTACTAGGCATGAGTCCTTTCCTTGGATGCTCTATTCCCTGCCAGGAACTCAGAAGATGCTGGGCAACACAGGCTGTGTTTAAGGAGAGAAGTCAGTAGCAGTGGAGAGTCACTCCATGTGCTCGCAGGATGTTTTCTTCTTGAATATGTGGTCAGCTTTTCATAAAGATACAAATCCTCTATGTATAAGCCTTTTCTACTGCATTTAAGTGCCTTCTTTCCCAGTAATGAAGTTGCTTGTATTAAAGTCAGAGGAAAAGAATAAAGCAACCAAGAAAGAAAAGTGACAGGGACAAGGACTGAGGGATCCGGATGGCTTCGCAGTGTGGAGTATTTGTCAAAAGTAATTGGCCAAACTTAAGACTTCTCTGTGAATCCTTTAGCAACTTGTTGGAACCTTGAGATAAGTCTCTTCATATCACTGTAAAGTGACAAAAATCACATTCCAGGAGCAAACGAGGAGCAAGATATTGCTGTCCTGGACCCTGTGTGGCCAGCAGCTTGTGCTTCTGTGCCAATTTTTGTGACCATGGCTCCTCCCCGGCTCCATCTTCTTCCTCCACGTAGCCCATATGTGTAACCCAAGCATCCTCAGAGAACTTCTGACCATGAAGCAGCCAAACAAGAGGTAACTCTGAGGTTAGTGCCCCCCATGGGAATACAACTCTGACTTTGCAATGCTTGTGATTGCTTATTGGTTTTCTAATTTACTTTGGTAAATGTTCCAGGTTCATACCAAACCTGAGTTTTATTTATCATTTTACTTTTCTTTATTTAAAAAAATCAACTGATTTTAATTGATCAATGCAAGCATGCACATTTGTACATATTCATGGGGTTGCAGGGGCTGCTTCTATTTATTCTACCCTGGGTATTCTGTTAATCTGGTTAAACATACTGGTCTCTTTAAACATTATTTCTTGATGGTAAAACCTTTAAGAATCTGTTTTTTTCTGGGGTTTGGAACCCTATGTGATTCTTATCTCTAGCCAGCCTATTGTACAATGCCGAATCAGAACTTTTAAACTGAAGTATAAGTTATTTATGAGAAACAACATCCACTTAATGCTTACGAGTCAGTGCATCTCAGGAAATGTGTATACCCATAAATTCAGCACCACGGCCAGCACCTCGCCCTCACCCTGGAAACCATGGCGTTTTTAGTTTTGTCACTCTCAGTTAACGTGCTATATTTAAATGTTTGTATAAATGGAGCCCCACCCCGCATGGTCTTTCGCATCCAGAAGAAGAATGCTCTAATCTGAGCATAGCATTCACTGGCTTCTTTTGATCTGTAAGGACGATCTACTTGCATAGATGTGACACATTTCGTTAATCCATTAACTTCTTGATGGGCATTTCCTCCATCTTGTTTCAATGTTATTTTCCCCACTAAATGTTGTTGGTGGCAGTGCTAATTGTTTTATGTTTGCAAATCTAAATTTCATTTAGATTTTGTTACCATGCTTCTTGAATGTTTAGTTTTTTCTATACATTGCAAGAGAACCAAAGAATGCTTAATAGTGTATCTAGAACACACATATATAAATAGAATTATTTATGATTTTTTAAAAAAAGTGAGATCTGAATAATTTATTTCTGCAAGTAAATTCAAATTAAGCATGTTTAATGTTCTTTTTCCCCAGAGGCTACTGCTGTCTCTGGGGCACTTTGTCCTCTTGATGGCAGAAGGGATAAAGATCTCCTTGGACACCAATGCTGAGCTCCTGTGGACCAGCAGTCCTTCAGCAGCATCACCTTGGAAGAAAGAAACAGTACATTAAGGTTCAGTTACAAAGCTGATAAAGAAATGAAGGGCTTTCCTGGCCCCCAATTTGGAATTTAGGCTCTTTGAGAGTTTGATTACACTATTATTTTAAAGTGACAGTCATCTGAGTGAGAGGTTGTATTCACCACGGGACTGTCTCCTTCTGCTGAGTCTGTCTGTGAAGACCAGTTTCAACCCTGCCCGATTTAGCGTGGTTACTGAACCCCGGGGCAGCGCGAGTTTGTGCCATGGTCACTTTGCTCTTTCTTGCAAATCATCCTAAATCTAGAATTAATGTGAGCGTACATTTACATTTTAAGTTCTTCTGAGCCATTTTCCCTCCTGTCATGTCTTCATCTCCTCCTCCTCCTTCCTCTCTCTCTCTTTCTCGTATTCTCCCTCCTTTATTTTCCATCTGCATGCACATTTTTCTGTGATTTATTGATTGATTTTACCACTAGTCACAGAGACCCTCCAAGGAAGAATTGAACACCAGAGGAACCTTTATTTTCACTGAGCTCTGGTGCAACCATCTTGACAATTAAATTTTGCTTTTTGTTTTTTGTTTTTTGTACTGGGGATCAAACTTGGGACCTTGTGCTTGTGAGACAGGCAATGGCAGCCCTCAGCTAAAATCCCTGGCCTGAAATTTTGCTTTTCTAATGCAGAAATCTCAACAATTTTTCTGGAGCAAGTTCTGTATCCCATACCCTGGCAGAGTTCCTAGAAATGGGCCCAGTGGGATTTCTGTTTTAGAAGCTGCCTTAAGATCTTGGTAGTCTCATTCAGTACATTTTCTGTAAAGAGCTGCAGCCAAATGCATCTCCTTAAAATGTTTTACCAAACTGCTTGATCGCTTAATTGCTTTAAAGATTACTTATGTCAAATACAAATAACTGTGTGTATATATACATTTGTGTGTATATGACACACACATCCATGCACACACAACTAATAAAGCCCCTGAAGCTCCTTCCTCTCCTAACCCAGTAGGAATTTTTTTCCCCCTCCTACTCGTAGTTGCTTTGACTGCTCAGACTCAGAGACTCCTGGGATTCTATCTCATTTCATCTCGTGCTAAACTAATCACAGTCTTCTTTAGATTAGTCATGATGATAGAACAATTAGGCAACTCTCCTTGTGCTTCCAAATACAGGCTGTGTCCCCGGTGAACCACCTGGCTAAGTGGGTGGATGAATGAGCAGTGGGAGAGGCGGGAGCAGAGGTATCGACAGGTTGGGTTACCTTCGAGCATTGGTGCAGGAAAATTGCCATTTGTTGTTTCGTTTACTACCACGTTAGCAATGACATGCAGCAGGGAGAACATATATCAGACAGACTCATGGACATTGAAGGGTCTTTTAAAGTGATTACCATTTGATAAGTAGCACTGATCTCTAATTTCTAAAAGATGACTGGAACAATAAAGCATAATCTATGAACTCACTCTTTAACCACTACTTAGTGAGTCTCTCTAACATGCAGAATGTCGAGCTGTGACCACAGCATCAGTAAGGCACATTCTTGATTTCACTGCCCATTTAGGTTGAAGTCTTTGGCATTAATATTTGGATTTATCATTAAAAAACTCTTAGTACATACTTATGAGTCAACAAATATTTGTTGTCATGAACATGCAAGACATGAGTAGGACATACATTCTCACCTTAGCACTTTAAGGGAGACAGACATGGAAACAAATAAGGACAGACTATTATGAAATATACTAATGTAATGTATAAGTATACGGTAACGCCCAGTGCCAAAGGAATCTTGAATTCATTGTCACTTGGCATTGACTTTGTACTGGACTCTTGTATAACACTCACTTGGGGACAGAGGCTAATTTAGTCAGCTTAACCCATACCACTGTCCCCCTTGGGGGGTGTTTAGGAAGAAATATACAACTTTTAATCTTATAGCTAGTTTTGCCTTAAATTCAAATATGTAGTTAGAATATCGTTTTAATATTCTGTACATAGTGTATTTTTCCATTTGTCTTTGAAATAATGTTTTATAGTGCAAAGAAGCATTTTATAACCCATATTTAGAGAGATGCTGGAAGCAAGTGATAAGAATCAAGTTGAAAGCAGAAATACACTGACAAATGATGGCATGTTTTCTTTGCAAATGATTCTAAAATTAGATATGGATGTTTACTGCATAGGATGTCTTTGTTGATTTCCATAATTTCTTCACATCATCCCTAACATGGTATTTTGTGAATTGCCATGTTGCTTATAGCGATTGTTTTGGTCCCTTATCAGCATCTTTGTGCTGCACAGAATGGTCTTGTAAAAAGTCATCACTCTTCTTAACGGTAGAGCTCTCTTACGGAATCCTGCTCTCCTAGGTAATTGAATTAAGGGAGAAAGCGCTCAGCTCATGGCTGTGTTCTGGCTCTTAGAATGAAATTTAATGGATCCAGTTAAGTAATAATAAGATACTTAAAGGAATTTCCCGGTGAGCAGGTCTATGAAACCTTTTTTTTTTTGGTACTGGGGATCGAACTCAGGTCCTTGTGCTTGCGAGGCAGGCACCGGAACCCCTGAGGTAAATCCTCGGCCCTATGAAACCTTCTTTTAAGTTGCTGATCTTGAAGTACTGGAGATGGGTCTTCAACTAGGTGCTTGAGTAATTAAGTCTCGAGTGAAATAACTGTGGTTTGGTCCATTGTGGACTAGTTTTGGGTGCAAGTCTAATGAAAGGTCTCACCTCATACGCCGTGATTACAACTTGACTGTTCTCTGAATTGCAGCAGAGAAGCTGGCCTTAGTCTTCCTTTGTGAAGAACATTACCTGGCCCTAACTAAGCTGACCTTGTCTTCCTTTTCCACGGGTTCCCAACTTTTGGTGTTGAAGATTGCTTGCATAAAGCAAGTGAGGACACAAGGCAGAGCAGGTCAAGGAAGTCAGACATGTGACAGATGCTGTACTCGGGAAAGGCTCCCTGTGCTACCTAGCACGGGATGCGCACTCAGTACTTATCCATTGTCATGATTAGTGCTCTCTCCATTCCACTTTGCTTCTTCATGAGTGTGTCATGATTCGGTCACAATGAATAGTTGAAGTAATTCTCACCATTTCTCATCATGATCAGCAGTAGTGTGTATTCGCCTTTAAATATATCAAATTGACCAATATAAGAAAGATAAGTGCTTCCTTCCAGATTTTGTTTTTTGTGACTTAGGGGTATATAAATTGTATAAATTTATACAATATTGTGTAATCAGCTCTGCCTTAGCTTTCTACATCTATTTTTAAAGATTACAAAAAATTGGCTCAGAACAATACGAGTTTATTACCTGAGGGAGATGGAGGTTTAGAAATCTTACAGTCAGGGTGTTCCCAGGGCTGCCTTCCTTGTGAAGGCTTCGAGAAGAATCTTTGCCTTTTCCACTGTCTAGGCCTGGCCACCTTCCTGGACTGTTCGTTTCTCCAAAGCCAGAAAATGCCTCACTGCCACCGCCCGTACACCTCTTTCTCTGATTAGCCCCTCCTGCCTTCTCTGGGGGGTGCTGGGATTGTTTGGGGCCTCTGTGGATGCTCCAGGAGAGCATTTCCATCTCAGGATCCTTCTCACAGACTGTGGGGTGCAGGCTTAGGAGGTTGACATCTTTGGAGCCCCTTGTTGTGCCTGCCATGGTCCAGTGAGACTTGACCCCATTACTTGTTTGGTATTTTGGGTCACTCCTTTTAGAAATGAGCAAGCTGAAGATTGTTCTACTCAAGACTAAAACCCAGGCCTTGGGTTCATGATTAGATGACTTTCCTACCATTTTAATGCAGCATTTCTTAAAACTGTTCCCCTGGCTAATTTTTTTATTAAGGGGGTCATGTCGTAAATTCCAAATAGTGTACTCACACTGAATTGGGGCCACTTTGATGCCTGGAGTGAGTTTTATCCTCTTGGACTTCAATTTTGACACACTTAGCAGAAGAGTTAGATATTTCAGAATTAGTCCAGTGACATTTTTTAAAAAGGAAAAAATACCTCAGGTCTCTCCCTAAATGCCCCTAAAGTTTGGAACTGTGGCTCCAGTGGTAATTGGGCATCCCAGAACTTCTCCTTCTTTGAGAGGAGATATGAATTTAGTGATTCCTTCTCATTCAGATCTCCATTAAGAAACATTCCTCTTAGGACCGCTGTGAGTTCGAGACCAGCCAGGGCTACACAGTGAGTTCCAGGTCAGACTCAACTACACAGTGAGACCCTGCCTCAAAAAACACCACCACCACCAACAACAAAACCCAAAACAAAACAAAACAACCCCCCCAAAAAAAAGCAAAACAAAGAAACATTCCTGTTAGAAGGGTGAGAAATTGGCTTTTACAGACACAAGACTGCTATTGCCTATTTGATGAGCTACGCAATGGGTGGTTGGGGAAACCTGTAGTACCACATGATTTCCGCTGTTTCATCTATGTGATGTGACAGGAGGCTGCAGTTAGGACAGCACGCTCTTGTGTTCAATGTGTATGTGGGGTTTTTATTGTCTGCAGAGGATATGTTAAGTCATTTTGATACTGTATTATTTTCTGGGCTGCATTTCAGAAGGTGCCTTGAAATGCAGACAGCTGATCTTGTCATTCCTATTCTCTAGGCATTTCTGAGTCATGTAACCCTCTGTGGTCAAAGCACCATGTAGGCTGTACCAAGAGGAATTAGACAACCTTTTATGTAGGAAGGTGATCAACTTCGGATGCAGCTTTTAATCTTGTCTCTGTTTTTAGCCCGTACTCAAAGTGAGATTACGGCAGATACTTAGCCCTTTTCAGCTTGTTTCCTGGTCTCCAAAAGTGGGAAACTGAACCCCAGCCCAAAGGGATGTTAATGAGGATTTAAATGAGGTGGTGGAACTAAAATCACCAAGATACAGTGCCCCAGACAGAGCAGGTGTTTCAAAAATGTTAGTTTCCTTCTTCATAGAGCACACAGTCTCTTAGCCAGGATGACGGCAGTACAGGGTAAAATGATAAGTGCAGTGTGAGAGGTCCCAATAAGGAGCTGGGAATGAGGTGAGCTGTGTGTGTGTGTGGGGGGGGGTCAGAGAGCTCCATGGCAGCATTTCACGTCCATGGGCTGTTTACAAGGAAGAGGATCCCTGCGAGCCCTGCTCCTGTTTCCTGGTTGATCTCCCCAGGAACTTGCCTTCTCCGCCGAGCCTTGGGCTTTGTCCAGTGCTTTGGTTTTCCACTTTTGTCTCGTTCAGTCTGACTTTGGGCTGCACCTGTGCATGGTGAGAGGCTAACAGCCTGGGTTACTGCTGTTGTACTCCTCAGACGTATATGCAATGCAAATGCAATAGTCTTATTTTTCAGAAGAGACAGCTTTTGTTTCCTGCTCTGTCCCAGGGCTGGGTTGACCACTTTGCTTTCTGTAGCGGTGCACTCTGGAGATTCACGTGCTGACTGTGCACAGTGATGTATCAGCTTGCATACAAGGAGGCTTGGCAAGACGTGCAAGTCCAGGGGCTGGGAGCTCAGTCAAGTGAAGATGCAGGGATCTGACAGTGTGGTAAGAGCCTGGTGGCCAGGCCGTCCATGCCTCCAGGCATGGAGACATCTGCTGTATAGACGCCTGCTATATCCGATTGTAGTGAAGCCCAGCACCAACAGCCCCGTGGGTTCCAGGAGCAGCGCACCCCACTGATAGGGTCATTGCTCCAGCTCACATCCTGGGTGTCATGGGTGCTGTCTTCCAGCAGGAGCAGCAGTGGGCTGTGCAGCAGGGGGTGTGAGGACCACAGCAAGAGGCACTGGAAGGTCACAGTATTGGCTTCTGGGGCTTTGGAGCAAGGCCATGCCATCACAAGCAAAGGGCTTTTCTATCTCCAAGAGGCAATCCCAGTGGGTACCAGGCTTTGGCAGAGGCAAAAAGCTTGACTATGGGTGCCAAGTAGCTTTGGGTCCAGAAGTGTCCATCATGAACTGTATGAGTGAGTTAGTGATTCTCAGCTCTAGAGTTGATGGGCCCCCAGCAGTTCATTGTAAGGTGGAGCAATGCACTTAACATTCAAACCCCCATAAGACCAGAGGGCATAAGTAAATGGCACAAACGTGTATCCCAGAGCCCCATGTCACCCACCACAGTGCACCAGCACCCTTTCCTGAAGCCATACCAGCACAGAAAGAGAAGAAAGCATGTTTGATTTATGAGTGGGCTGACTTGGGGTATTGGAGGAAATGGATTCGAAGGTGGCCGAAAAAGGCAGTGGCAGGGAAGGGACTTCCTAACTGGCAAAGCTTCAGGCTGTGTCTCTGCTCACTCGGTTTGGTGGCAGAAATGAGCTATGCTGAGGATTTGTACAGATTCTTTGACAAAGTCAATGACTTGGCCAGGTGGTCAACACTAGGAAAACACTAGAAGATTGGCGGCAACAAAGTCTCCAATGGAAGAAGAACACATAGCAGTGGGCACAGCAGGTGAAGATTTTATATCACGTTCACCACAACCAGAAAGCAGTGCCAGGAAAGAGAAGCTGAAAACACGAGCAGCCCAAAGCATCTCCTGGCTGATGTCAGCAAAGCCTTGTTGTCCCCACCCCGTGGCACAGTGGCTCATGTTGGAACAGTCATGTTTGCAAGCCAAGCAGCATGGATCTCAGGTGCCAAGGCCAACCCACAGCTACTTCAGGTTCTAAAAGTCCAACATGCCAGCGACAGAGGCCAACTCTGCGTCCCTACATGGTGCTGTCCCTGGAGGGTAGAAACCAGCCTCATGGTGACAAGTAAGACAGGAGTCCTTTCCAGTCTGGCCATTGGCTCCTTTCATTGAGATAAGTACTCATTCTGAATGTGGGTCTGTCTGTCTTGCCCCAGGACCTCCGCTCATCTCATCATCCAAAGCTTCATGAAAGCCTGGTCCATGGTCCTGGGAGGCAACTTAATGTGGCTCCTGGTTAGGGCCTCGCTTTGCAGTCAGCGTGGTGCGGTGTGAGCTTGTGACCCAGGGACACAGGGAGCAGCCAACCTAACAACAGCACTGGGCCACCCCTGTGGAGGGAGCTGCTGCTACTATGCCAGTTCAGAGGCCATGTCTTGTAAAGATGGAGATCCACCTGCAGGATGAAGTACGCAGGCTGAGTCAGAGATCTCCTGATAGGAGAGGGCGCAAGTCCAGGAAAAAAAGCAAAGAACAAGAGTGGACCCACCGGACATCCCTCCCACTGAGTTGTTAGGAGACTGCGTTTCCTGTTCTCACAGTGTTGGGCTTTGAAGGTTAGAAGCTGCAGCCCCTTATGGGAAAGTATTCTGGCTAAGGAACACAGCCGAGAGAGGGCCACCAAACAAGGCTGGGCACTGTTGGGCACTTGGGACTCTGTCCAGGCTCCTACAGGCAGCAGAAGTCCCCAGGTAGACAGGGGTAACCGACCCTGATCAATAGGAAGGAAAAAAAGTTGCTTTAACAGAGTGAGCAGGACCATCGTGTGTGGACCATCAGTAACCTACTTAGGATGCTCTCGGTCCTTAGTTGTAACTGTGGAAGGACATGTGCAGCAATCCCAGTGCCTTGACTTGTGTTTAGTTGTCCCCCCAAAGACTCATGCGGATGAAGTGGGACTTTCTTTTTCAGAGGTAGTTGAATCTGGAATGTGTGATGTTGGGTTAAGAGCGTGTGATTACTAAACCACTACCTGTGAGTGATTAGCTTGCTAATGCCCTAATCCTGGTGGTCTGAATAAGATGAAAGGGGCAGAAAGATGAGTTACTGATGCTGCCTTGTGCACACGGCTGTGTTGCTTCTCCTCTGTGGTGCCTGTTCGCCATCCAAGCCTCATAGCCAGCTGATAATGGACTGAATCCTCTACAAACTGTAAGCCAAATAAACCCTCTCCCTTTAACTTGGGGTGTTATCTATTTTGTCTCAACAATGAGAGAAAAGTAACTAGCACACCCAGCATGAGCTGTGTGTAATTACCAGTAAATGCAGTTTTCATCAGGAAGGAGGGTTTGGGTTACACCCAGGTCAGTCACTGGAACCTCTGTAAGAGATGGCCAAAGGAGGCTAGAATTTGAGAGGCGCAGCAGAGGAGGAGAAATAGCAGTTGAAATTTCCAGATCAACTGAGTGATGGAGCTGGTAATTTGTCCCATTAAGTCCTTTCTCCTTCTCCCTAAGATTTTCCCTGAGAAGAGAATCCTAGAGGGGCTGCTCCAGAACACAGGGCTCAGAATAGGACCTGGTAGAAAGACAGAAGGGAAAAACAAGATTGAAGAAATCACCAAGAAGACAAAACATACAGATGCTTCTAGAGTAACAGCACCAGCAGAAAATGGTGTTTATGAATCAGATGGTGAAGATGAAGGAGGCCCTCATAGAAGAAATATTCAAAGAAAATGTCTCCAGCAGCAATTACCACGGTAGTGGTTCACATCCACTGCACAGGATAAAGACAAATACCAAGAAAATGCCTCCAAAGTTGGCCATTTGAGAAGCAGTCATTACCCAAGGAAACAAGCTATCAAAGCATTCATTAATAGTGGAATGGAGATTTTTCTGATAGAAAAATGTGAAAAACTCTCTGTCTATAATTTAGGCAAATAATTCCAGGCCGTTCACTAAAATTATTGTGCATTATGCTGCATGAAGTTGAATCAACTGGTGTGGGACCGTCAAAGTGTTAACAAGTAATGGCCTGGTGAACCTGGGGTAAAGTTGTTGAGATACGCCTGTAAATTCTAATGCAAAGCCCAAAACAGGTGCTGTGGAGTTTCCCCAAAGTCAGAATGTCTTTTGACATTAACAGAAGGTGGGAATCCCCAAACAAACACCTTTTGCAAACCAATCAGAAATGTGAGCCCTCATGCAGCCTGGGAAATTCCCTTGTCTTACTTTCCATGCTGCATGTCACCTAGCAGGCCTCATCTCCCCAAGCTTCTTGTTCTGCGTCCCACTGTAACCCTTGAAATCGGCAGTGTGCATATGATTTCTTATGATTGGAGGGCTTCCCAGAGTTTTCATCAAGTCACACAGATGCAGCCTCAGGAGGCTGTCCTTTGGAAGTGGCTTGGTCAGCAGTAGGTAGTCTTGCCCGTGAAGGGCTGTGGTGTGCTGGCACATCCAAGAGCAAGAGCTGTCTTGGGGATGCAGGGCCCACTCTGCAGGAGGCCCAGGCATGCCCAACAGTCTATATCCGCACACACCGTGGACATTGGGTAGGGCAGTAGAGGTGGCCGCAGGGTTGTCTCACATCCAGTGTAGAGCGAGTTACATGCGTGGTGTCGAGGTCCATCAGCAGATGGGTAGATAAAGGAAAGGTGAAGCTCATACAACGTTCATACCACTCAGCCAGGAGAAGGACACCTTTGAGGAGTTTGTAGGAAAACTGCTGATCTTGAGATTGTAATACTGAGTGGAATAAATCAGACACGACAGGTTAAATATTGCATGATTTCTCCTGTATGAGAAATCCAGAATATAATCATTTAACGAGCAAGATAGAAGATAAATGATCAGAAAGGGAAGAGGATCTGGGGACGGAGGGAGAGGGAGGAGGAGGAGGAGGGGAAGGGAAAGTGAAAAGGATTGAGATGTGCCGTTACATGACGCGTGCATGATATGGACACATACCAACTCGTCACAGGGAATGTGTTCATTGTGTGTCACCAGCATATAGTCACAACAGCAACAGCAGCAGCAGTCTCCACAGTGGCCCCAGAAATAGCTCCAGATGGTCAGCGTGGCCCCCTTGATCTCAGGTGCTAGGTTCTCATATGGGGTTAACTGTAGGTGAAAGGGTCAACAGGCAGTTTTCATGTCTCACAGAATCAAGATTTCTTTCTGAGAACAAAGCAGTTGTCAGAGTTTGTTTTCTCCTGTTCAGCTCTGTGGAGCTAGGAACCTGCGTCCCACAGCATAGCTGGCCCTGCTGTGTGGATCAGCACCACACCAGCCGGGTGGCCTCCATTGGCTTCTGCAGACTGGATGTAGAGAGTAGTGATGTGGGGGTGTGCTCTACCAGGGACTTCCAGTTGCCCCTGGACTGAGAGTCCCAGCTGTGGCATTTTCTCCTTTTCTACTTCCAAAGCCATACAACCATCATCAAACTCTATTTAAAATACTTCTTGTATCTCCACTGTTGCTAACCTTACAGTGACCATATTTTCTGAATTAAAGACTGGAACATGCTATGTGTCGTGGGCTAGAATTTCGGGGTCTGGTGAAACAATTGTATCTGTGTGACATACCTACACGTGTGTTACTGGGTTGGTTGTTGTACCTACATGGCTATTAAGTGGTCTTTTTTCTCCACTTCAGATCTCATTTGAAAAGAGAATTTTTAGTATTCTTGAAATTGCAGCACTAAAATTTTGGCACCAAGATGGATAAATCCAATTAGAGTAGAGGGTATTAATGATCTTATATTTAATAATACAATGTAGGAAGATGTGCTTAGGAGTGTGTTTAGACAAGTGGGTTGTTTGGCTATTTACACTTATAAAGCATACCCCGGGGCTCTGCTTTAGGTTTAGGACCAAATAATCATCTTTGAGTGCAGATAAGGCTGAACCTCTGCTGTAAATCGCTGTTTTGGAGGTCCAGATTCAGGAGAAGTCTGCTCCCTAGGAAGGAGCTCCTGACATTATTATTATTTTTTTTTTCCTTTCTCTGCATTTGGGCTCCAGCAAGTGGAGATTTGTGAGCAGAGAAAAGATTGCTTCTCAGCCCTGGGGTCCGTTTTTGCTTCAGTGAGTGGATCAGACACTGGCTTCCCAGGGATGGGATGCAGGGGGCAAGCTGCTCTTACAAATAAGATGCTTTCTTTTTTAATTTAGGCAAACTTTCTAAAAGCAAACAAAGCACTGAGCTTTGTGAGATTTTAGAAGCCACTTGGCATGTCTTTTGGAAGAGATAGAGACCAAGAGGGTCTTTTCGAGGACGTGTGTGAACACACTTACCCAGGTTCTGACATCCTTGGCAGTGGGGAGGCTGGGTGGGGAGTGTAAGGATGCGAACTATTTCTTGTGCACTTACCATCATAGTTTCTCTCTGAGCTGTGGCTTCACCTTGAATTAAGCTCTATCTGCTTTCTTTAAATATGTGGACCTGGGTGGTGCTGAGTGATTACTTTAGCTGAGTATCGGGTAGCACTGTGTCTTTGACTAATTTATTGATTGCGGTTTTCAGAGCATGCAAGAATGGCATCTTATTGCGACTCTGTAAAGATATTCACAAATGCTGAGAGCTTTGTTCTTGGTGTGTGTGAATCACCTTAGCAACAGGTCCACTCTGGGAACTTCTAAGCCTAAAGCATGAGCTGAAAATATCAGAATAAGTTGGAGGCGGCTTTTAGGGGGCAGAGATGTACTGAAACAGGCCTGTTTCAAACTCTAGATCTCTAGCTGTGCTTTGACTCCCGGCAAATACACAGGCCTTGTGAATGCAGCCCTAATGCCGCCCAAATTTACTTTCGTAGAACTTGCCGGGACCTGAGCCAAGAGTTTTGTTTTTCTTCCTTGTTTTTGAATTTTAACCAGATATACACAGAGGTCTTCCTAGCATCTCTGTCCCCGCATAATAAAGATCCCAGGGGGAAAATGGTCGGAGGCCTCTGCCTGCTGCCTATTTTTGTTGGCTTCCGGAAGTCATCCAGAGCAGTTTCCCCACAGAGCTTCCACAGGTGGTTAATAGTTGTTAAATGACATCATTTCCACTTTTGAAACATGGAATGTAATGAAGTAAGACTGATTTCTGCTTGGGTACTTCTCGGAGTCTACCCCAGGCTAAGGTAGTGAGTTTCTGGAAGGGTGTTCTCATGTTTCCAGCCAAGTTCCAGGTGATGGTTACAGGGCTGGTGTCTGGACAGTGAGTGTAAGCTTCCGGGGAACAGTATAGGGTTGCTCCCCTCGCCCGAAGTCTGGGGGAGGGTGGCAGGAGCCATTCCAGGGGCTCCGCAAGTTGAAGCTGAGTCAGTCAGGTGATCCCCTGGTATGTTTCTTTTTGGTAACGGGCATCGAACTCGGGACCTTGCACTTATGAGGCAGGCTGCAGAACCACTGAACTAAATGCCCTCCCTCCCAGCCCCTTGTATGTTTCTTACTATCTGTTTAACGTGTTTTGCAATTCTTCTTGATCATCAAACATATGTGAGTACACACATGAGCTCACTCAGGAATCCAGAATCAACAGCAAATAGCTGCGCTGTCGATGTTTGCCAGCGAGTCTGCAGTAGTCCATGGCCTCCGAGAAAGGCCCTGCTGGAGAGTGGAGTAAGCGGTACCTTTGGAGGGGAAGTGCACAGCCAGAGTGCTTAGCTGAACCTCTTGAATCCCTTAGCTATCTCAACACTTACACACCCACAGGCCGCAGATTTGGACTTTCTATATGAAGATTTATTAGCGATCAGGAAGACATTTTAATCATTCAGTCTAAGGCTAGGGTACGGCTTTTGTGTCCCGTCCATTTCTCTTTCATATCTAAAGGGTTGTCTGTAGAAGGGTGCTGAGGCCCGAGACTATGGCCTGCATTTCATGAAAAGGGGGTCTCATGAGTTCACGGCTCTGCCACACGTAGAAAGGAAATATTTGAGCAGCTGAGCTACACCTTCAGCATCCCTGATAAAGCATGAGGTGTCCTACCAGGACATTGCCAGTGGGCGGGCTTTACTGTCTGATTTGGTTGACGTCCATTGTCAAACACTTAACTATTGGTGAAAGCTACCATGAAAGTGGTTTGCTTCAAGTGGGTTTTTTTTTTTGCTCTAGCACCAAAATTGACTTTTAGATTTATAGTCAGAGAAATTGGGCCAAGATTCTTGTGAAATATTTGAGTTGTGCTAAAAATAAATGGCTCTTTGGGATCATTAGATGGATTATCTCTCAAATTCTTTGCTAACAAATTCTTCCTAAAGAAAGTCCTGTTATAGGGAACTAATTGAGATTTATTTGTTATGAAAAACTCTTATTTGCCTACAGTTGATGGAGTTATTAAATATCTTTTCAGTATGTTAAATGTATCTGTCATTTTGATCACAAACACTTTCTTCATCCTATTTGCACAGTGAAGTTTTAGTATAAACCTTGGTCATATCAAAAGTTTCAAATTAATTGAGTCTAAATAATGATTGCATTATATTCTAAAAATTATATAACAAAACACTAACAATGATAGTGATTAAAATGTTTCTACCTTCAGTTTACAGAATAGAACAGGTTTACCGTAACATAAATTCCCAGTGTAAAAGAGGTACAGTTTCAGATTACCAGGAGATTCACTCCACTATAGACTGTGAATTTTAGAGTGACATAAAGTCAGCTGAACTCTTGTACTTTTTTGGTAGATGTTCTTGTCATGGGTGTTGTATATTGTGCTTCATTTCGATGTCTTCTTCCCCACATAATATCACAGAAGAGCTTTTCTGATTTGATAGTAGAGTCAGGATAAAGAGCTGGGGGGTGAGGTCCCCCTTTTGTGACTGGTGTACAATTTCTTGGGTTTCCTTTGTATCCATCTCTTCTTATATGTAGATTGCTGGCTCTGACTGTTATAACAAGGAATGTGTCATAGTGATGTGATGTGAGAATGCACTAATATAAATTCAGTGTTTGTGGCTATATAATTAAGATACTGCATTTGAAGATAATAAAAAGCTAATTCAAATATGTGTACAGAATATTATTTCCTCATTCTCATATTAGGGATGATGAGAATGCAGATCACCAGGCAGGAAAAAAGAAAACATTAATTTGTGTCAGAGGTCCTTGTAACCTTGTGCTCACATTCTTAGCACTTGGCATTCGCCTACATGAGGTTTGTACCCCGCACTGTATGTAATACCTGGGAGAGGTGCTCGCAGCCTGATGGGTGACCCTTGCCAAGAGCAGGGACTAAGCCTGCTCCATTTCCTTCCCTGCACGGCCTGCACCGTGTGTGCCCTAAGCAAGTGTGTGAGGGAGAAAACCCTGCATGATGTCTCTACACATTCTGGCTGAAGTGGGCATAAAATCAGCCAAGTCAAAGGAGTGTGACATGAGACAGTTCAAGGCAGAATGTCAAGTAAAGAGTTATGGTTTGGGAGGGTGGTAGGAAAGAATCAAAAGCATCAATTCAAAAATGCACTGAAACAGTGGTTGTAAGCTTATTTGGTTTGGGTCAGATTTTAAATGAATATATACAATTCTTTCCTGTTTTAGTTGGTTAGCTATAGACATATACTTTCCTTGTGTATGTTTTTCCCATTTTGAATCACTCCTCTGGGGCTCAGCCTGGCTGCTGAGCACTGGATTCAGGGTACACAAATGGGTCGCCCAGTGTGCTCAAGTTGAAGTGGCTCTCTGTTATCCAGAATCTTCACTAACTGTGAACAACTTTGGGCCTTCATGAGAATTTAAAGTGTCTGAGCTGCAAGTAGTACTATGTAATATTTTATATAAGCAGGGAGCTATCTTCACACCATAACTTGAAGCCAAGCAATTCATCATGCATATCTAATCAGTGCCTATTGTCAGCCTGTGATGCAGTTGTGTCGTTTGTCCCCAGACTTTGATGGGAAAATAAGATTAGAATATGAGACTGCAGACTTGGATCTTAATTGGGCCAGCTAGAACCACACATATTTTCTTTTGCTATAGACTTGAACCAGTGCCACCACACTAATTGAAACATAAAACTTAGTCATTTAAATGTCTATTTCCAGTGTCAGAGAAAAGTGTTGATGAATTAAAATATGCTATCGTTCACCATGAGGTAATGAGGATTATGCATTTACTCTTGTACAAAATAAACACAATGGATGTTGTGATTACAGCCATAAGATTAAATCCTGGATACTTGTGTGGGGCTTACATTCATCTAGTATGGATTTTTCCTCTTCGTTAACTTCTAAGCCCCATTTTTGTGGCATGAAAGTCAGTGTACTGGGGGATTTCATTAGTCTACGAATTGGTGAACAAATGTGAGTTAGTGGGGATTAAATTCTGAATCTGATGCTTGGATCAAGCTGTCCTCATCCTGGTGATTGCCATTAATTTACTAAGAATAGTTAACGTTTGTTTGCACTTCTTCAGGGCAGGCACTGTTAAAGCTCCACATACTCCTCCTACCTTTTCCTTGTCAGACAAGCATAACAAGGACTGCACTGCTTTTATTGTCACCGTGAAGAAAACCAGGCGTAGACATTTAGAAACAATATGCAAACCCATCCAACATCACTTGGGGAAGGAAGGGCTTGCAGGATGGACCCAGTGTCCATGTGCTCCTCACCCCTAAGCCTCTCCTCCTTCAAACTGCAAATTTGGAGGCAGCCAAGGATTTAAATGTCCTTCACAGAACCAAAAGTCTTCATTTCAGTGGAGTTCTGACTTTTTCCATAATGTGATATATGGGGTGTAAAATACAGAATACTGCATCTATTAATATCTATTTACATACCAGAGTAGAAAATCTTTAAATTGCATTCAGTTTGAAATGTCTGTGCAAATATCCGTAACAATAGTCGAGGTGAAACGGCTTCCTCTTAGGACGTAGGTCAAAATACTTTTCTAATACTTTTGAAATTCAGCTCTAAATTTAATTCACATCCATATTTATCTGTTAAGTGTGATGTCTTTTCCAGGTGAGCATGTGGAAAACATATTCAAAAGGAAGCAGACACTGTCTTTTGAAAAATGTTCTCATTTTCTCTTTAAAGGATGCAGAATCCAATGCCTGTCTCGATGAAATACACTTTTCCCTGCCTTTTTCCTTCTATAAGCAAAGTGTTCAGGAGGAGAAAGGGGCTTAATTAATTTGAGAAAACATGCTTCAGCACATACTGAGATGCCATCAGAAGTAATTAAAACAAAATTGCTCTTGTCAAAACAAATGAATACATTTGATGAGGCATTTCTCTTTATTTTGCAGATTTGTTCCACCTTATCACTAATTCATAAAATCCACAAGGGTATTTTAGTCCTCAGTGTTATGAGTTAAATTCTGCTCCTATTACCCGCTGTGAAGGGACATACAAGTCAGGATGCAAACCAGGCCAGGAGAATGGGAGAGGTCACCCCGAGATTACTCTCGAAGAAGTCCATGCAGCAGCTAAAGCCAAGGTAGGATGCATCACTAGTGCCCAAAGCCAGCACTGAATGTACACAGACTGGATCTGCAGGAAATGGAAACATCACATCTCATCTCGTGTATTAGATTTGCTGTATCCAAAAAGAATGATTAAGAACGATGGGAGAAGTGGAACTGATCCATGTAGAAGGGTGCCAGTGTTCCCATCTTAGAAAGAAAGGAGGGAAATAGTGGAGAGGCCTGACTCTAACTAGTCGTCATTACTTAGATTAGTCAAGGGTGGAAGGTCAACCACTTGTAGAGTATTGTATCTAAAGCATTGCTTTAACAGTATAAGGGCTACAAAAAAAAAAAAAAAAAGGAGAAATCCATGGCTCTACTTTTAAATAAGATATTTAAATAATTAAATAAGATGCAAAGATGTATTTATGGACTAGTTCAGAGAAGTATTATGGAAGATCAGAGTAAAAAGAGTTTACCTCTTGATAGGGATGCTGCAACTCTTTCAAGTGGTATCAGGTATACTCCAAGCCAGGTCAGAAAGGACAGACAAGTCATAGACAGACAAGGAAGAGAACAGTTCCAGGCTGAGGGTGCTATAAACAAAGATGCAGAGGCACAAAGGCACACCCACGCTGGGGCATGCTGTGGTTTATACCTGGATGTCCCCCAAAGCCTCCGGGGCTCACAGGCTTTGAGAGTGATCTGCATCAGGGGGTGTGCTGTTCAGCAGTGGATTCCTCCACCGAGTAGTTCTGAGCTAAGTGTGAGGTCTGGAGGTGGAGCCTGGTCAGGGAGGCGGTTACTGGGGTTTGGCCCAGATCGGTCTATCTCCCTCCTCCTCCCTTGATCTCTCTTTGCTTCCTGTTTCCCTGCTATGAGCTCTTTTCTTCTTTGCAGCCCGTCTGGCATCCACCCTGACCTGGAGCCAGGTGACCATGGACTGAGACGTCCACAGACTGTGAGCCCAAACAAACCTGTCCTCCTCTAGCTTGTGGGTGTCCCGTACTGTGTCTCAGTGACGAGAAAGTAACTCAGGCAGGGCACGTCATGTTCTTTTCTTTAGCTGGAGAATAGCCACAGGAGAAACTGTGCTCTGGAATGTCGCTGACAGTCTGAATTGGAAGGTTTCAAGGGCCAGATTAGGAATTTTAACTTCTTGTTTTTTTAAACAAGAAAGTTGACTGTTAGTAGCAGGGATATTACTGAACAGAATAAAAGATGGGATAGTTTTTGTGCTTTAAAAGAGAAAATGAGCAGTGAAATAAAAAACAGTGGGGAAGACATTTAGAATTGGGAAAGCTGAGGAAAAACTATTGCAATAGTCTAGACAGAAAGTAATTGAAGTTCTGAAATAAAATAGTGACACGGGAATCTAGAAGTGGTAGGAGCAGGCTCTATGAAAGGGATATCAGGTACCAAAACTGACAAGGCTGCATATGATTTAGAGGAATAGACGCATGAAGAGCCAATGGTAATTCCACATCCAAAGCTAGATTATTGGGATTGTGTGTGTAGCTTGGCTGGAGGAGGAGAATGGGAGGAAGAAGCTCTGAGAGGGGAGATGCTGAGTCTCTTTTCGGACTTTCTGAGTTTGAATTGACAAAGTACGTGAAGACGGGGGTCTTTGGTGCACGTCTCCAGGGCAGTGCTTGGAGTCTGGAAATGTGTAAGCCCAAGGTGCATCACAGTGGCTAATTTCATGACAACTCAGCAATTGTTCCTGCTAACTCCAAACAGTACTACTGCAGGTGTTGCTGCTACCAGTAATATCGGTATAGAGTCGTACTGTTGTCACTGCTGCCTTCTAATGGCCCCCAGTCACTTGAAAGGTTGCAAACCCTGTAAGTCCTTCACCCTTGTGACGTGATCATCTGACGTACCCCAGAGAGAGCCCCCAGGAAGTGGGCTATCAAATCTTCCCAAAGAGTTGAAGAAGCCATAGGACACAGAGGAGACCTCTGCCCAGCCAAGGAGCCTGGACGTGATGGAGCCAGAGTTTTATTTATTTATTTATTTTAGAGCCGGTGTTTTAGAATAGGTTGGTGATTAATGCTTTAGAGAAGCCAGCGGAGCAGGTGACCCATGCAGTGGTTTTAGTGTATAAGGAAAAAGGGGAAGGGAATTAGGGTAGAAATAAAAACACCTAGTCTTCTGCACTTTTTTCTTTTCCAGTATCTAGGATCGAACTCAGGACCTGGGGCTTGCAAGCAGGGTGTGGCACCACTGAGCTACATCCCCGGCCCCCAGAACATTTAATCTTAAAATACTTTTATTTGAAGCAAATCGCTACCTGGGCTGTTAATTACCGGATGGTTATCATTTAGTCTGAAGGCTGCACTCTTGGGAATCACTTCAAGATCTGTTCCGCTGCCCTCAGAATGAGAGTTGGCAATACTGTCAGGTGTCCTTGTTGTGGGTGGGGTCCGTGACTCTGACAGGGCGATTTCCACTCCCTGCCCTCTGGGCACTGGCTGGTCGGGCTGTTTTGCTGGTTGGCAGCCTACAGGAATCTTTCCTATAAGAACCTGAACCACAGGCAGCTCACGGGGCAGTGAAGACGGCAAAGGGGTTTCGGACGAGACCATGTGGAAGTACGGAGGTCAGCACCATGGACAGGGAAAATTTTCGGCTGCTTGATTTTAAGGCATTTGAAAATGAACAATAAACTTCAGTAAGTAAATGGGTGAGGCTCTGTATTCAAAATCGTGTGTTTCCCTTTCCAGGCCTGCGAAGCTCAACTTAGCCTGTGCAGTTGAGCACCAGAGCTGCTACTGGATAAAATAACACATATCATCTCTCCCAAACGCTGCTCCCAAGTCAGAGAATAGAAACTGCTCTCTTTCCTTGCAGCATTCCTGAGCACAGCATTTGGTTTGGGTTTGTTTTCTTCACCACGCATGCCTGGCATGGATCCCATTCTGGGTAAGACCTTGCTCTGCTCAAATGTTCAACGCTGCGGTGTGGAAGAGTAGACACATGACAGCGATGGAGTGCTGGGTGCTCAGTGAGGCTGGCAGTGGGTCCTGGAAGGCTGGGTGGAGACAGCGTTCGAGTCTTCCGGCGACCGGTGGGAAACTCGCTAGTGGTCCACTATGGAATTCCGATTGGACCAGGAGGAGGTGTGTGGGCCATCTGCCATTCTTCTCAGACTTTTCCTGTTCCTCATGACCCTTAGCCAGCTCCTCAGATGATGCTATGGTTCTGTGATTTTATGCTGAGAGAAAGTAGCTCACCATCCTCCTAAAGTTGAGCATAAAATATTTATTGCAGCAATCAAAATCTTCCAACTTCTACAACTCGTGTTCCTCCTCAGTCTCTGGTGTGAGTTTCTCATATAAATATTCTTGTTATTTTTATATTTTCTGAAACCTTTGAAATCATATAACCTTTAGCATTTACTTCATTTACTACTTTGGTAGCTGTCTCCAGTCACCTTAAATGATCACTGATTCAGATTCCCTAAAGTTTTTGCTGGGTGTACTATTACTGTGGGATACAATCCTATTGTCTTATTTATGTTTACTTGCATATTTAGTTTCCTCACCCCAAGCCTTCATTGTAATTCCTTGGGATATTGGGAGCCATATTTATTTTGTATCTTGCATCATCACCGGAAACAGTGCTGACACACAGAAATGCTCAGTGATTGATTGTTAAATGAATGAATATACAAATAAGCATTCATATTTTGTTTCTTTTTATGATACGTATGTTTTTAGTTGCCTCTATTTTGTTGAAATCTCACATTTTTTCCCTGTGAGAAAAATGTCTTTTATAAAAATTGAAGTAGATAAAAAGTGTTACTCAAAAGAAGCATCTTTTATTTATAATATGAGCATGTGCATTACATAATGAAAATTTATTATTTTTTTTGTCATGTTAGAAGTTAGAGCCTGTTTAACCTAATCAGTTATTTGGTCTTGTAAGAGCTTGACTTAATTTTGAAATATGCATGACATTTACATAACTATAAATAATTTAAATTTTAATGTTTATCTTTATCTTCATTAATTCAACTATTTTTCAAAATCTCAATTTTATTGGCAGCCTATTAACAAAGTAATTTATTTTTAGAAGTCAAATTCTACTTAGAATTTTCAGATTTTATAAAAACAATTTTGGAGAAAGAAAATTATAAGACTAAACTTTTTCCTATCAATTACTATGGTCTTTCTTCATCTAACTGGGTATATTTTATTTGTGGGGAATTTCTCTTGTATGTATCACTGGTCAGCATCATTATGGATGATATTCATTTGGGTTTCAATAGTGTTTGATGCTTTAGTCCTCTACTAACCAACACTTGAGTCCTCTTTCTCCCTTTTAAAAAAACAGTCATTTGTTTTTCTGTGGCTTTTGTCATTATGCCCATCACAACAGATCTCTATTTTCTTGCACATGTAGCCTTCTGATTACATTCTAAATTTATCTTTATTAAAATGTGATAAATTGATACAGCCAAGTCAACATAATGAAAATGATTATTTAGTTAATTTTAATTTTTATCCCATACTTCTATCCTAGATATTGCATAGTAAATGTAAACATGGAGTGCATGTATATTTTTAGTATACTAATTTCCTTTCCTTTGGATATATACCCAGTGGTAGGGATTGCTCGATCATGTGATAGTTCTATTTTAGGGATGACATTTTCTTATTTTATATAACTTGCTCCATCCATGATGGGGTTAAATCATTAGGAATTTTTTTAAAAAGCTTGTATTAAGTAGAGAATCAGAGGAGTGTAGAGGTCATGAGGAGGTCTACAAGATTATCTACTTTGATCCCTTTGTTTTACAGGGAGAATATGAGAAATCTCCCATTCTAAATAGGTACAATGTATTGTTGAATGTGCAAGCATTAGGTGTTTTTTAGTAAGTTAACTATTTTTAATGATATAGTGTTATGATTTTGCTTCTAGTCAAGGTGGTTCGAGGTACAAAACAATTGTGGATGATTTTTAATTTGCAGTAGGTTTATGCCCAATAATGCCATTGTAAATTAAGAATATTATAAGTCACAAATAGACCTAACACTCCCAACTTACTCAACACTATCACAGTAGTTTAACCATGGTACGCTGTGGAGTATCCATCATTTAACCTCATGACCACACAGCTGGACAGCTCCTGTGATTCATGCTTGTTGCTCAGGATCATGAGAGAGTATTATACTACATATTGCTAGTCTGGGAGATGTTTGGAGTTCAATTTCAAGTATAGTTCCTACTGAAAGCTTATCACTTCTGTACCATCATAATGTTAAAAGCTTGAAAGTGAAAGTATCATTAGTTGTGGCTTTTGGTACATCCCCAGTATACATTTAAAATGAATTTTCATCCTCTTCTTCTCATTCCAGTGTCTGTTGAATTGAACATACCTTTAAATCCTTCCATCTTCTTCAGCTCTACTGCTACCATTTTATTTCAGGTAGCCAGCCTTAATTTTTTAATTTCCTATACTCAGAGCACAGTACTGCGATCCATAATCCTCATGAAGGAACACTTATCACAGAACACAGGTCCTCATAATCAGAATTATTCTGATATAGGTGTTATAGGAGAGAATTTCATAAATCTGATGGCAAGTCTCTAAGGTACAGAAAACAAGAAGATATATGGCTAGTTGCACTTCCTTTCTGGCAGATACAGAATCAGGGATCAAGTATATACCTTTCAGAGTTTGTGAAATCACACACACACACACACACACAGGTGCTTAGAATTATATCTAGACACAGCAATTGTTACCTGCAAATCAAATCTCCATAACATTTAAGTGTTCTAGGTTCTGGAGGCAGAGTTGTAAGGATTTACAGGCTAGAAACTGCATCCACTTTCTCAAGAGTGCATACATTTATGCCATAAATACATGTAGCATTGTTGCTGTGAGGGTACCACTGTGGCAGGCTCTGGTAATATAATGGTGAGCAAGATTGAGAGAGTTTTGCTCTTGAAAGGGGACTCATATCCACTGTGGAAACAAAGCATAGAACAAGTAAATAGATACTGGGGACCTCTGCAGTAGGTCCCAGTCTCCTGCCCAGAGTACGACACAAAGATGAAGAAAGACTCCAAGACAAACTTAAGGAGAAAAGTGGGGAGCCAGGACAGCCAGTGTTGCTCAATCAGCAGAAGGCACTGGTCAGTCCAAACCACTGATTTTTGTTGGTAATCAATTGGGGTAAAGGCGAACTACATGCTAAAAGGGAACTATGTATGAGGACATGAAATCATGCAGTTGCTATGGATACTGTACTGGCAAGGCTTTTAAAGAGAAAGACAAAGCATTCTCAAATTATGAAAAAGAAGACAAACTATATGGTTATAATTGAACGTTGTCCTTCTAGCTAAGAAGAGTTTAGTTGTGGAAATGGAATTTGGCTGCTATTTACTCTAGTTTCAGCTACTATGCTATCTCACCTTAAACCCCACAGCTTCCTAGCCCATTTCTCTGGTCTTTGCTGTGGCCATTAGCAGGAAGGTCAAGCTGACCTGCATGCTACCTCAGTGCTTTTGAGGTGCTTCCATAAGGCACTTAAGTGACATTCAGTCAGACCCACTTCTTCAGATGAGCCAGTTGTGGTGTTAACTCTTTATAACCTGCACTGCTTAAAGCCTGGTTTGGTCATAATCAATAGGATGGTCCCATACAAGTAGTATACATAAATAGATGCAACTATAAAGTCTAACTTAAAGAAAAGCAACAGAGCTAAAGGTAAACAGAAGGATAGTAAGGCTTTCAGAAGAGGCCTTTGTTCATGTTGATTTAGAACAGTTAGTCAAGACTAATCTATCAAGACTAAGGATAGAAGATACAAGATTAGATTGATTAGATAGAAGTGGGAACATTACAGGTCATGGACTGTGATCAGCTATGCTGAGCAGGGACCAGGAGCTTGGAATGTTCAGGGAACTTCAAATCAAGAGAGAATGAGCGAGGGGGAGAGTTGCAGGGAATTGGATGGATAGAATATGCCTTGAGTAGTACAAGTGGGATCTTATAGATCATGCTAAGTTTCTTAATGCCCTGCAAGTTTATGCAGAGGGATTTGGATGATGTCCAAACACTGGGCATGATCAGAAAAAAGAGAGGTGTAACATGGGAGGGATTTCTGCTCAGTATTTCCTTCACATCACTCTTTGTCCATGGAGTGAAGTCCATACTCTTTCTTTTTCTTTCCTCTTTTCTCCGGTCTCTGTTCACATCCTTTTTCCTTTGCCGGAAGGGAGAGTTTCTTGCTTTAAAAGCCATCTTGCAGAGGGCTGGGGATTTAACTCAGTGCCATCGCCTGTCTCAGAAGAGCAAGGACCCGAGTTCGATACCTGGTACCAAAAACACCAAAAGCAAACAAACAAAAAAGTCATCTTGCAGGTTTCCCACAGAATAAATTCCTCTATGACTCAAAGAGAATGTTAAACTGTCCATCAAATAGATTTTTATAAGTGGTTTTCTCTGCGAAATCATATCTGTTTCAATTTAAAACCACCAACCCAGTGTTGTGTATCGTCACATTTAACTAAGGGTAGCTTTGTTCTCTGGAGCAAAGAGGTATATTTTGTTTCAACACATATTTATTTTCTCTCACCTGTTCTAAAAGTGACTCACTTCTGATGAAAGTGCTTTAAAAACCTTATTCAACCTGTTGGAGCCTTTGGGCTTGTGTTCTTCTGTTCTCACAGGGGTTTTCTGTGACTTCACTCTAGGAGTAAAATTGATTTTTTTCTCATGTGCCAGCTCATCACTTGGAAGCCTTGGACTCTGAGGAGAAGGGTTCAAAGTTTGTGTCTGCTGTTGGTAAGGAAGAGAAGTAGGATCAGATATTACAGTGCTAATTGTGGTATAGGCTGAGGCAGGGGAGCCTCATGTGTTTGCCCATTGTGTTAAGAACTTCGTGCTTTGGAAATTAACTGACACAGCAGATATGTGAGAGTCATGGAGGGTAAATCATATTTAATACCAGTTTTGTTACCATAGAGGAATAAAAATAATCCTGAGGTACAAAACCATTGGGATAAAAAACCATAGATGCAGCAATTAGCTATCTGGCTGATTCTGGAGCGGGCATGAACTAACTCTAGCAGATATCTTCAATTTGCCACTTTGGGCTGGCTACCTACTAGTTCCTACCCCAATCTGAGCTCCAGAAGGCTGGTCTCTGTGGAATACATTGAGAGATCTGCCTGTTTTCTCATTTCCCTTTGTTTCGGCAGTGGAATCCTTGGGTGACCGGATAAAGCGGAGAATGAAGACAGCACGAGTATTCCTCTAGCTCCCTCCTTGTGGGGTGCTGTAGGCCTCGTCGTGTCTTCCAGCTGCGGACTAGCTCTCATCCTTGGTGGTCTCTCTGGCCTGATTCTCTCTTTGCAAGTCCATGTAACTGCATCCTCTTTACTTTTCATTCCTGAATAATCAATCCCAGGGTCCAGGATGATCCTTTCTTGCTTTGAAACCTGTGCCCATGCCTTTGTAAATAGCCTTCTTGATTAATTACTCTCTGAATTATCCAAATTGTCCAAATTTGAAAGTGCCATCTGTTTTCTAAAGGGACTCTGATTGATGTTCTAGCTGTATAATCTTAGCAAAATGAATGACAAATAAATAAATTGTGCTTTATTTCTTAATCTACAAAGTGGAAGTAAGGTCATTTTCTTCTCGTAGACCCTTCGTGTGTGTAAAGTCACAGTGTATTAAAATGATTGCATCCTGAAGGCCTATTGACTGTGCTTCTGCTGCCTTCCATAGTCTTTCTCTAGGAGTAGCTTTGTTTAGCTGCTCTAAAGGTCTGAACAATTTTTATTTGAAGCAAAAACCATCTTGAAAACCACAGGCCTTAGGCAATTAGACACCTCCTTGTGGTCCTAAAAATCTATTCTTTTGTCTGGCTGTCTTTTTACGTACAGAAACTTGTGTTCCTTGCTTCATAGCCTGTAGCCAAGGCTGGACATTTGGACAGCTTTGTTACATGAAGTCCATCCAGTTGCTCAATTTATGGTCTGGGTGCGGGAGGAGTCTAGTTAATTCTCCAGGAGCTCATTCTCCTTTATAAAATGTTTACATGGCTGAAGATAGGAGGCCAGGAAGGCCAATAAATGTGGTGCGAGCAGATTGAGAAGCTGCCTGTGGTGGTTTTTGGCGGCCTCTCCTCCCTCACTCTTACAGCCTCTGGACAGCAATGGCCTTTCCTGTGCTGGGTGTCGAGGACTCGGGCTGGCAAGGCTGTTAAACTCTGGGATTCATACAAGTTCAGCAACACTTTCAGAGCATTTACTTCTTTGTTTGTTGCTCCAACCCTCACAGTTGATACCTTTCACGTGCTTTCCTACATCAGCCAGTAGAGGAGCGACACAGGCACATTTCCTGGGTGTGTGATGGGCCAGACCTGCATGGGGTTTGTAGCTGGGGCGATGAAACCCAAGGAGCAGTCTTACAGTAAAGAAAGGTCTGCAGAACTGCCCATTATCATGTGTAAGAGTTGCCTTTTACCACCAGGTAAGTGACTGTTCTGTCATTTAATGTGGATTAAGCAAATATTTCTGAGTAGCTCCTACATGCCCATTAGGCTTAGAAGTAACAGAACATAAAGACTTGGCACTCACTGGAGGCTGTAACTGTATCTCTGCTTGCCGGTTAGAGGCAACGTCCTGCTCTGCCTGTCTCCCACAGGTGGTCCTGAAGACCCCGAAGATCTGGCTGGTTTGGGGCAGGACCTGGTTTTGCATGTCTTACACATATCCTTGGCTGTGATCCAGGCAGCCTAGTGGGCATTTCCATCTTCCTGTAACCTTCATTGCACCAATCCAGTCTATTTCCTAAGCTTTGCTCTCACTATATACCTACAAGAGAAGACAGAAGTTTGGAAGTGAAAAGAGGAGAATAACATTACTGTCGTCTAGTAGGCCCTCACATTTACATCTGCGGAATTCAGCGAGTCTTTTCTGCTTCTCTTCCTCCCTAAGCATGAAGTATTTTTAGCTGATTTTGTTGGTACATTTTAGATCTACGGTGTGATCACATTCATCATAGGAAATTTGTACCTGAACTTAATACGTCTCGCTTCCATTTAGTGGGCATTTCCTTTTGTCGTATCTCGAGGGAAGAAGAAACACACAGGTGCCTATGACGCAGAGTTTCACGGAGGAAGTGGCATCAGGGCTCGTGCTGCGGATGCAGGCAGATAAGGATGGTGCGCTGCGGAAGGCATGCTATGGACGTCTCGTGTAAGTCCGAGTGTTCTTAAACACTGGAAACCCCAGTGGTGATAGCAGTGATGCTAAGTCTACACAGAGTGTGAGGAGCTGCCTGAGGTTTGGAGCGAAGGTGTGGCACAGAGAAATCGGTGCTCAGGAAGGACAGTGTGCAGCAGTGTGCGGTGCAGACGGAGGAAGGAAGGTCCACAAAGGAGACACGGAGACTGGAAGTCGGGCTGTGCCCAGTGTAGGGTGATCTAAGGCACGGGCAATACGATTTAACAGTTAATTACTCTGAACAACTGGCTTTAATCTTCTCCAGAAATTAATGTCCATCGATTGTCAGGGATGCAATCTTGAAATCTCTTCTACCACATAGTAACCAAATGACCCTGGGTACTTGAGTTCCCTAAATTTATTTCTAATTGTGTTTACTATGAGGATTGTAGAGAATGAGAAAAAAATATCATAAAGTATGTGGCACGGTCCCCAGTGAATGGGAAACACTCAGTGCATGATAACAATTATTCTTATCCTCACTGTCATTGCTTGTGCAGGGTACAAGTGCAGCTTAATGCTGTCTGGTGAAGTGAGGGTGGATTTTTCTGTGCCTTCTAAAAAGAGAGTTAGACCCTGATTCACTGTACAGACTGGGACATGAGCCCTGCCTCTTATCCGTTAGGCAAAAGAACAACAGGCTTTCAAGCGAGCTACTGACTCTGTAGGGATGGGTAGTCAAACGTCCTGCAAAAGCTTGTCCAGAGCAGTTCTGTGGCCTTAGGGAAGTCATTACATTAGCCTGGACCTCCAGCCTTCCCAGCTGTAAAATGAGAGGGTTGGATGGAATGAATTTCAGCTCCTTCTCAACCAGATATGAAATGGTGTTTCATGTTGCTCATTATATTTCCAGGCTCCATCAGACAGCTCATTACACAGCCCGCTTGCTCATTTGCGCTGTCTGTGGATGTCTCATCCTGTTCTTCTGTCCAGTTTCCGTTTGGTGCATTGGCATTAACACTGCAGTTATTTGAACATTTCCTTCTGCAGATGGAAGCTCTGTGTGTGTGTGTGTGTGTGTGTGTGTGTGTGTGTATGTGTGTGTGTGTGTGTTAGAAGGTATTTTAACTTAGTGTAGCCCTCAAACTTTTTCATGGAGAGGATTGCCTTGTTTGCTTAAAAATCCATTAACTCTTGAGGTCTGGGTGTCACAGAGAGAAAATTAGACCGCATAGCTCTTGATTGACTTTATTTGGATCCATGATTTACATGGGGAAAAAGAGCTTCTAGAAAGCAAACAGGGACTGGATCCTCAATTTGTAAGGTTAAGAGTCACTGAAATATGCCTGATGGATTAATGTGGCTGTGACAAAGGGAAAATGACAGGAAACAGCAGCAGGGTGCAGTTCATCCTGGAGGCACAAAAGGTCCTGGCCATGGAGTCTCTCACTCTCCGTGGGTTGACAGTGGGACATTTTAGGCACAAGTGTGTGGACGCTCTGGATATGCTCTGCTGGAAAAAGTGCAAAGTTGTTTAAATTTAAAGTCTTCCCCATTAAAACACCAGAACACTAAGGTTTTGCCAGTTTTTTTTGTTTGT
Source organism: Fukomys damarensis (assembly GCF_012274545.1). Taxonomy (NCBI): domain Eukaryota; kingdom Metazoa; phylum Chordata; class Mammalia; order Rodentia; family Bathyergidae; genus Fukomys; species Fukomys damarensis. The sequence goes on from NW_022900928.1 coordinate 3,161,331, forward strand.
TTGTTTTGTTTTTTGTACCGGAGATCGAACTCAGGTCCTTGCACTTGTGAGGCAGGCGGCAGCACCACTGAGCTAAATCCCTGGCTAGGTTTTGCAATTTCTTGATGGGATATGGACAGTAGCTGAACACGATAGCATTATTTCTTTGTCATGTATCCCAGAACCATCTTTGCTGGGGAATCCATAGAAATCTCCCAAAACCAATGTGAGACTACCTGCAGCCACACAGACATAGGGTGTGAAGCCGGACTTCATCCCTGCCATTCGTGACAACGATACTAACAAAAACTAGGAAGCAGGTTGTTTGGGGAGCAGCACATACAGATGCCAGTGTTGGTGGATGTCAGGTTCAGTCTTAAGGCTTGTGCCCTTTTCAAGTAGGGAGAAGCAAATAAGAAATGGCTCCTGGATACAAGCACTCTTAGAAAGTATTGGAAATTTCAGGGAAAAAATGTGTAGAAGAAACTTGAGCTATTGTTCCAAAAGAGTAGGTGAGAATGTAGAACCATTCCAAATTATATGTTAATGCAAATATGGCTTTATGTCAACACAGGCTCATATTAAATTCAAATAGATGCACACCCACGAGCATAAAGAGCAATTAAATGATTTTAGGTTCACTTTTAAAATATATTTCTATAGCATAGTAACAAAGCATTCTAGTTTTATGTAGCAGTATGCTACTGAGCATGAGCCACCCCTAGGAGACCAACTTTCCTTAGCAAAGCAACAGGCCAGAGCTGGGCTTTTGAGTCACTCTCCAAGAGTAAAGACAGTACCCCACAGCTCCTTCTGAGCAGCTGGCTACTTTCTATGGGACGAAGGCCAGCTCTTTCAGACATCCTGTCCTTTAACTTCATCATTCATCAGCTGAAACTCTTCATGAGTTGAAAAAGTAGTTAATGTTTTCATTTATTTTAAATGGGACTGAACTGGGCTTGGAAAGGGCCTGCAGTTTGATCCAAGTTGTCTTGGGGTTGATGGAGACATGTGGTCACTCAGGTGGGCTTCCTGACACACGCAGGACTGTGTCCTGTGATCCCTGCTGTGGTCAGGGAGACTGTGAAGGCGAAAGAAGAGAAGGAAGTCAAGGAACGAGTTCCTTTTCTCATTGGGAGGGATGGCTGTTCTAGATAGATTGCAGAAGATAGAAATAGACCTTTACAAAGGCTTTGTTCACAATGGAATCCATTCGAAGTCTAGTTGTGGAGTGTGTGTGTGTGTGTGTGTGTCTGTGTGTGTGTGTGTGTGTGTGTGTGTGTGTTGGAATGCGCCGGTGGGAGATACTAGAATTAACTCAATTGACTGTATTTTACAAGCATAATAAGTACAATGAAGCAGTAATAATTCATCCCTTGCTGATTTTAGATGCAAAAGAATTTTATGCCCTGGATTATTTAGTTCCTTCCTGAGGTTGGGAATTTAATTATCTAATTTTCTCCACTTCTTTGCTATATCCCAAGTGGCATATTAATTTTCCAATGTACTTGTAATTTTTTCTTCTGTATTTGTAATATTTTGTGTCATATACAAATTTAACTATCAGACAGAAGCCAAACAATACTGTTTCATACTCTGTGAAGAATACCTGAAATAATATTAGGATTAGTACATTTCAAAACGTAAACTACAGAATATGTATTCCCCCCCAAATCATTTTCTTAAAGCACACTCATTTCGGGGTCCTCTTGTGGATGAAAGGAGTATATGCTTGCTCAGCTTCCTATGGAAAATAAATGCCCTTGAGAAGTAAAATACGTGAGCCCTTTGCCTGGTTTTTATCCCATGGAAGTTGACTTTTGGATTTAATTACTGGTGGATTCAAAAGGCTCTGAGGGAACTAGACAAAAATATTTCACCATGAGGGTTTGACCTAGAATGTGGACACCATCCCAAGGGCACTGTGACATAGGAACAATTGTGTGCTAGGCTCTGAAGACTGGATTTGAAGCCTGATGTCATACTGATCCTGGATGTGTGATGCTGGCCAACACAACGGTGCCTTGGTTCCTGTATGCAATTGGTTCCACAATTAAGGAAAAGATGGCCATCTTGCTGTTCATGCCAGGAAGATGGTGGCAGTCATGTTCGTCACCAAAAGCAGAGTTCTCAGAGGAAAACAAGATTTCTTCTGTTTTTGAACCAAATTGTTTGCAAATGTTCCTGAACCAAGGTATATTCCACTATTAAACCATCCAACCCTCAATTTCTTTCTTTCTTTCTTTTGTTTGTTTGCTTGTTTTTTGAGACAGGGTCTCACTATGTAGTTCAGACTGTTCAGACTGCTCTGGAACTCACTGTGTATCCCAGGCTGGTCTTGAACTCACAGCGATCCTCCTGCCTCAGCCTCCCGAATGCTGGGATTACAGGCATGCGCCACTATACCACACCCGGCTTTCAATTTCTTTTTCTTTAAAACAGGGTTGATAGTATTTCCTACACAATTCTAAAAGATTTTTCTAGTTGTCCCATGAAGCAATGAATCCTGAAATGCTTTATTGAAGCTTGAATCATTTGATATTTTTTTGGATATAAGCGAGAGTAAGACTCTTATTAACTCGGATTAAAAGGGAATTTATTTGAAATCCTTGAGTAATTCTCTAAATTCCTATGCAGAAAGAACAGTAGCTACAGTAACCTGCCCCAAATGCTTACCCCAGGCGGGGCAGTGCTCACCAGCAGGGTGGGAAGAGTTCACCTCGCCTGGCTCTTTGAGATCTTCCAGTCAACATTTGCTCTGGAGAGAGGAACCAAGACCAAGGGCTCCCTGCTTGCGGCCGAAGTACTTTGCTCAGATTTGTCAGGCTGGGGCACCTAGATAAAGACTCCATCCAGATCGCCAACAAGAAGAAATGCTGCCAGGGCAAAACCCTGAGTGGTAGAGAGTTGGCCAAGTTACCGATGTCCACTGAAGGTCTTCGCAGTTCGCATTTGTCCCAGTGAGCAGGCAGCCAGTCATGGGCAGAGATGAGGGCATTGGGTCTCTGCCAGGCTGCAGCCCCTGTGCCAGGGCTGCACACTTCTGGGAAGAGGTTGAGGGGGTGTGGCCAAGAACATCTAGGTGCGAGGTCACACAAAAGACAAACACAGGATTTTGTGCTCTCTCCTGGATTTCATGTCAAGTTTCAGGATAAACTGCTATGATCAGTCAGTTTGGGGGATGGTTGCTCTAGTTCCTCAAAAGTAGGGGCCCCAGTGTGTTCTGTGTGTATGTGAGGGCTGCAAAAAATCACCTGGGAAGATGTGGGGTGAATGTGGAGAGGCTGGCCCTGACCCCTGTCAGCCCGCAGTACTTCAAGTTGCAGTCTAGCCTTTGTCTAATGGGGGAATAAACTATTGCTGCTAAAAACCGCACTCGAGAGTCGTTGTCTGCTGCAGGAATACATGAAAGATTTTTTTTTTTCAAATAGCATCTTTAGGCTCTTTATATTGTCCCTGGCTCCATCAACAGCTGGGCAGCTGGGTACACAGGAGTGATATTGCTTTATTGTTTGATTCTTATCAATAGCACCTTAGCATAGTTTACACAATTTATTTTTCAATAGCCAGAAAGAGCCTCTGTCTGCACACGTTGTTTACCTGCCAGGGTGGCTTGTGGAAATAACCCTGAGCTGTACTTGATCTGTTTGGTCCACAGGGGAATTGATAGACTTAGGCAGATGGCGCTTCTCTGCCGTAAACTCTCTCCTCCTTTCCTGCATGACCTGAGGGGCCAGCTCAGCGGCCTGGGACATCTAGACCTTCTTGACATCCTGGAATTCTCTTGGCTCATTCAACACCCCCCATGCATATTTTCATGTGTTTGGCGGAGTAGAGGAAGCAGTCTTGGGTGATTAGACCATAGAGAGGGAATCTTCTGTGGGGAGGATGAGAAGGGTCAGGAAGCGTACAATTTTAACTTTGCTCCAGGAAAAACAAACTGTGTGCATCCCCTTAGATTTTCCTTTTTTCTTTTTCTTTCTTTCTTCCTTTTTTTTTTTTTTTTTTTTTTTTTTTTTTTTCTGGTTTTCTTGTTTAAGGCAAACTATCTATTTTTGACTTTGAAAATGGCAATTGAGATTGACCTGAAACTCACTATGTTGCCCAGGCTGGTCTTGAACTCACAGCAATCCTCCTGCCTCAGACTCCCAAGTGCTGGGATTACAGGCATGCACCACCTTGCCCGGCTTCCTTAGATTTTTCAATGTGAGGTAAGCAAACATTTTTATGTCAGGTAAGTTCAGTGATAAAACAGCAATCTCTTAAACATCCTCCCCCCTCCTATTTGGTCTTCAAGATGCTTTATTGGCCAGGTGTTCACTGGTGTGTCTACTCTCGTGATGAGCTTCTTTATAGTCAGAGTGGAAAATGATGGTGCCTGTCTGTGTGGGTAGGGAGGACTGGTGACTTCAAAGTGTGCCACTGTAGTTATTTTAGTCCGTCTATGCTCCCAGCCTTATAAGATTCTTTGTAGGAAACTTATACGTATGTGTGCCTGCATGGCACAAAAAAACTTTTTGTGTTATGATTTATACTTGTGTGATAGAGGCTGCTGGTCCGGCAAAGAACGTACGAGACCGAACAGATTATGTAGTGGAGGGTGATGGTAGGGAGACTGGAAAGTTTGGGGATGGAGTAGATGCTAGGAAAGATGATACTGTGGTATTAAATAGTAATTTTTCCTTTGCTTGTATGCTAAATCTAACATGCACACTCATTTTCAAAATAGAGAAATGTTAAAACAGTGTAAAAAGATAAACACTCCAACCCTAGTCAGCACTGCAAGGCGATGGGTCAGTTTCTTTGTGAACAAGTATTTTCTGATGTCTTCATTACTTGTACATGTAGGTTTCCAGGAAGGGAGTTCAAGGGTTAAGAATGTATATTAAACATATTTTTATTGTTTCCGACCTTCAGAAAGGTTCTGCTAACTTACCTTTCTACTTTGCTTCCCAATTCACACCGAATTCCACTTTCCGGATCTCTCAGTGGGAATGCATGACTCATTGGGCAGTGTAATTGACGCTCATCAACACCGAATTTATAATTTTTATTGAAGTTTGAGTTTAATCATCAGAGTGGGAAGGTTTTCCATGTGTGTGGTGGCCATCAGTATCTCCTGTTCTGTGATTTTTTTCTATTTATGTATTGGTAACTATCCTTCTATTTTGTATTTGTGTATTCTTATTTGAATTTGCATATTTTTATATTTTCAGTCTCATGAATTATTAAAAGTTTTAACACATTGTTATATACATTTATATTCTTTTTGCAAAGGTTTGTCATATGTTTTTTAACTTTCTTGTTAAAAATTCACTTATTTATGGCAGGGGAATTGTAAGGTGTCATGTATTTACACGTATCTATCTATGCTTTTGTGACTTCTGCCTGTTATGTTAGGCTTGTATAGGTTTTCGTTATTCCGGGGCCATGGGCCAGGGATTTAACTAAGTGGTCCCGCTGCCGGCTTCACAAGTGCAAGGTCCTGAGTTTGATCCCCGGTACCAAAAGAAAAGAAAAGAAAACAAATTATTCCAGGGCCAGATGAAGAATCATTACATTTTCTTACAGTGCTTTTCATTTTTTTATATTTAACGCTTTGCTCCTCCCGAAACTCACCTCCGGTGGCAAGGTGTAAGGTTCTGCTTGGTTCTCCCTGTCCCTGGACTCCCGTTCTGTCTTTCGGGCTCCTCCATGAGCTGGCTCATGCCTGTCTTCTCTGGTCCTGCATCCTCTGCATTTTCTCCTCACCTGTTACTCACAGTCAGCTCTGCCTGTCCCCTCAAGGTCTTGATGCGCAGCTCCTGCTCAATAAGCTCCTCCCCAGCTCTCTGTGAGGCTGAGCTCTTCGGGAGTACTGTACTTACCACTCCCATCCCTTCCAAAGAGGCCCCTAGAGCACTCTGGGCTAGGGACTGCTCCCTAAGGGTTGGGCACTCGACCTAGTTCTATTGCTCCTCTTGGACTTGGCAACGTCCCCTTGTCTTCTCCATCACCAGTTCATTTGCTTATTGTCTCCAGCAGCACAGCCTCACCTCTCTGTGAAGTGTGAGCCTTCACTGCCATTCACTTACCCAGCATCAAGAACTGGCTGGGCACAGTGCACACGTTCAGCTAATGTGTCCTTTGGGCAAATGAACGAAAAGCTTTTATGCTGTAACAGTACTGGCAGTGATAACCACTAACCATCACTGAGCCCTTAGTCTGTGGTAGTCAGTCTAGAAGCAGTATTTCATATAAGCCACCCGAAAAATTTGCTTATGAGGATCACAGTAAGTTGATTACTATACACAGTGCCTCATAATAGTGGATGCTATTGTAGCCCAGGAAGAAAGTGAAGAGATTGAGAGTCCAAGTAAACATTAAAGTCAAGTATAGAGTGAAGGAATATATTTTTTGCTTAATTCTTGGAGGCAAATTTTTTAGTCCATTTTAATTATCCTGTCCAACCAGGTGGACTTCTGGACCTTTCTTTTATCTCCTTTGCAAATATCCTTATTGGACTTTGGATTGGAAATGCATCGAGCTTGTTCATTAATTTGAAAAGAGCTGTATCTTTTCAAAACTGAGTCATCCTCTTCTAGGAAGAGTCTTTGCTTACCTCCATTACTTTATAGTCCTTGAAAAAGCCTTGTAGATTTTTAAAAAGATCTTCATAGGTTTTTAAAAATTAAGTTTGTAATGAACTATGTTTTTGTTTGTTCTTGTACATTTTTAGTTGTAAATTATTTTCATAAGTGAGGCAGAACAGCTATTTATTGCAGAGTGTTATGTATTCTCTTGACATCTAGTTGGCTGATATCTAGAATATTAAAATCAGAAAGTTGGCCATTGTTGTTAATTGTTATGATTGTCAGGAGTACGGGTTGTAGCAGGGGAGACCTGGGCTTAATTCCTAGTTCTTGATTCTGAGTGCACTATTTGGACTCACTGAACTTCATTTTATAAGTAAGGTGATGTGATGGTTAAGCTTCTTGTCAACTTGCTTGCCTTGAGATACCCAGCGCATTAGTAAACCGTGCTCTTGGATATGCCCAGGTGCACCAGCACGGCATGACCTTGGGGACTACAGCTGGCCCTTAGCCCCTCCTCTCTGGCCGTCTTCCCCGATTCTGTTTCCAGGCCACCATGAAGTCAGCAGCTTTGCTCCATACCACTCCCTTCTTCCACGTTGCTTCTCTTGGAGCCAGCTGACCATGGACTGAAGCCTCTGGAATTCCGAGCTGAATTAAACCTCTGCTCCCTTAAATTGCAACTGTTAAGTGTTTTCTCTCAGAAATAGAAAAGATACCAAAATAAGTGGGCATAATGATCATTTCCACCCATTAAGTTATTAGAAGAGTAAGTCAGGAGATGATATCAAACACCTAGGATCCCGAACGATATGCACTAAATACTCAAAAGCTCTTAGCCATGAATAACAGTGCTTCTGGGCCGTGATGAATGGTGAATTTGTTGCCCACATATGAAACTATCATAGGAGCGTCATCATGTGGAATGGTTAAGGACGATGCAGACTAAAGGAGAAATCAATGATTACAGAGTCCTTTTGCCATCTTATTTTCAGCTGTAAAGTCAAATGGAAGTCCAAGATTTCGTTTGTGTTTCTATCTCCTCTGTGTTAGAATCATAAATGGGAACACTTATACCCACACACACAGCTACCATCTTGCAACTTTTAAAAATATGACATAGTAAGATTTTTGGAGCCCATAAAATTTTATGTTGCTCCTTTCCTTTTGGTGGTGATTATTCTCACCTCCTTATACTACCGCGAGAAATGGATCCCAGCCTTGCTTCAAAGATATAGAGCCTTAAAAAGTGAAATCAATAAAAAAATAAGATAAAGGAGAGATCTTTATTTGATTTGAATCTGACCCGGTTGCCGGGTGTGTCCCTTATCTTCTTAAACCGCCAGTAATTTTTGCATCTGTGTAAATCTATTGTGCAAGAGGATGTATATGCTCCTTGTCAGATAGTAGTTAATCCACCTCTCACTGGAAACTCCTCTTTCTGTTTTTATTCTTCTTTCTTGTTGTATTTCTTCTTATATGTCAAATGGATCCCTCCATATTTTTTTCTTTTAATAGATAAGGTGTGGTGACCATAATTTACATTATTCTTCAAAACTGGAAGCTGCTGCTTTCTGGAGAAGAAAGGTCACTGCCCATCTCTACTCTTTGGGGTTAGAGAAGGTGGTAAGACAGGGCTGGGGTATTCACAATGAGGCTGCGAGATGCCTTGGACTGAGCCAGGTGGATTCTAGCAAACAGAAGATTAGCCCAGTTCTGGAAAAGAAGCTTGGAGTCACCAGCCCTGGGTATAAATTTTGCTTTTTCTGCTTCCAAACTCTATTATCTTTAGCAGTCTAACCTCCTGATCTTTAATGTCTGCAGCTGTCAAGTGGATCCTGATCCCCAGCAGGGTGTTTGCAGCGGGGATTTAAGAAGACCTCGAAGTCAAGCGCTCAGCACAGCGCCCACGGCAGGAGGGTGAGCGCCCATGGTGACTGCGCTCATTCAAGTCAGGTGCAGGGCAGAAAGCAATCAGGTTCAGCTGGGGTGTGGCTCGGCCACTTTGGAGTGGTTTCTGCAGCAGAGCCCTTCTTCTTAGAAAACTGTGAAACTTCAACGCGTGAAGAAGGCAAGGTGACTTTCAGCCTTCCTTTCCAGAGTGTGGAAGCTGTACCTGCAAAGGGTGGCTGGTAAATATTTTTCAACTTCTGCTGCCACACTGACACTTGATGGTTTCTTAATAATTTTCCATTTCTTCAATGTGTTAAATCCATAAACCACAGCCATTCTGTCAGCCCATGGCTGGCCTATCCTTGATGTTGAGTAATGGCTTGGCACAGAGGACCAATTGCCTTCTATTTTTAAATGTGTTTGCCAATCATGCCTTCCAGACTCCACCTGCCCAACAAGGGCCACAGTGAGGTCCAGAGAGGAAGGAAGCGGGGACCAGAGCTTGTTTGGCTCCAGCAATTCTTCAAGGTGGATGAGGAGAAGGGAAGGGGAGACATGTGCATGGATGAAATCTTTACCTGCTTATTAATCAAGCAAGGCAGGTGCCAGCCTGCCCTGCATTCTTCAGGAAGGCTGCAGAATGTGCTATTTTCCCTACCAATAGATTCAGAGCACAGAGCATTTCCAGAAAACCTTACAGCAAGTAGGAAAGGAAAAATTCAATTAATATGAACTCACGTTAACTTCAAAAAGAATCAGATTCTTCTCAAAGTCAAGGGTTGAAAGCAAAGATAAGAAAAGTAAATGAAAGGAAAGGAAAGAAAAAATGGCGCAAACTTTAGAATTAATAATTTGAGAGCAAAGTTTTGGGTTTGATGCCAGTGCCACGGCCTGGCATCACTTTCACACCGGTGTGCCCCCTGCCTTCCCTGGGACACCCCTTCTGAATCATTGGAACCAGTCACATCCAGGAATCCAAGAGACGTGGAGGTTTACTTTTCTTCGCTCTTTGACAATGCTCACAACCATTTTCACAGAGATATTCTCATTTCTGCTTATCGCCTGAGATGCCAAACAAGTTTGGGGAACTTGCTCAAGGAATCCAGATAGGAGAATTAATCCCAGTTACACAGTAGCTATTGAATTTTATGTCTTCTATCTCCTTCTCAAGGGCAATATTTATTATAAAAATTGACCATTCATTTTTATTAGAAATAATACATGTACCACGGAGAACATCTGGTAATGGAGAGGCCAAATAATAACTTCACAGAGATTTCTCTGGTTCGTGTATTTTCATTCATGTGTGTATGCAAATGTGTCTGTGAGTGTGTGTACAAGGTCTCATACCACATGGCAACCTGCATTGTGGCTGAGAGTTTGTAAACTAGACTCGGATCTGAGTATGAACCTCTCACTGTTATGTTACACCGGACAAACTTCACAACTCTTTCTTGACCATTGGCTTCTTTTTCTGGGGAAAGAATAGTCTTCCTACATTTTCATTCCCTTCCTTATAAAGTGAGAATAATAAGCATTCTCCATGATTGAAACCACATTGTTCCTGTAAAGCATGGAAACCTGGTCCTGTTTGATTAGCTATTGTTACAACAGCACCAATGGTTACTGTAGCTATTTTGATTATTCATAAGGAATATTTTCCTCATCAGTAAATATTCTAAGCTGTATTTGTCAGCCTTTTGCTAATTATTACTTTACAAAGGAGCTTCTGAAGATCTTTTTCCTAATTTTTCCTCACAATGAAATTTTAATACTACAAATATTCTGTGCATTTATTGATGAGCCGTATGCGCACTTGTGCTTTTTTACATTTTGAAGAGCCAGACTTTTTCACCTCCAGTGGTACCATTCTTCTTGGGAATGATTTGTAAGTAGTTACACTACTTCCTGTTATATAGACAAATTATGTGATTAAGACTATTATTAAATATTTGGGTTTTGAAAAATGTTTTCTTGTTTTTAGCCACCACATAATGAATGCATTTGGAGTCTGTGTCTTTGTATATACATACTTACATACATACATATCATTGAATGTTTGTTCTTTTTCTTACAATAAATCCTTCCAAAGGAACCACTGTGACCAAACTTAAGAAATTTTGGTTGTTTCTGATATATTGTGTCAAAGAATGCCTCAGAGATTTTGACACTAAGCTTTATGGTTATTAGCAGTGCCAGAAAATGACTATTTCCCTGAATTGTATCTGAAGTGATGTTGTAAATTTTAAATAATCTGTAAAATTCCAGAGGAGGGCTTCATGTTGGATCAATTTGTACTCTGAAATTCTTGGTGCTGCACCTGACTCATGGCCCTTGAGGGTTGAACTCCTGATTTTCTTTGATCTTTTGCCTCAGTGTCTGTGCCACCTCCCCACTTGGGCATAATGTGTATACTGAAGCCCTGGACACTGGTCTGTCTATGTTTGTGACTTTTCTTTCATGTCTTTGAGTATTCCAGTGACTGGGGGCAGGGCTCAAGAGTTGCACTCCAGCAATCCTAAGGGATTCAATAAAAGCAAACACATTTCTGCCCCAATGATGCCACCTTCTTCAGTTTGGATTCCAGCTCAGAAGTATTTTTTTTCTCACCATAAGGAAAAATAATGTAATCGTTTCCATTCACATAATACTGAAACTAAATTAGAGAGCACACAGAGAAGGAAGATCGCATAAAGATAGAAACACAGTTTCTGTCAGATTTAGTACTTTAAAGAGGTGCATTCATCTGTTCAGACATCAGACGTTTATTGAGTGCCCGGTGCTCGTTTGTGGGAACATAGCAATGAAGAAAACAAATGCTGCCGTGTTGAGAGATTGAGGGTCTTTACATGATATGAGCAGCCCTGATGCAAGAAAGTTATCCAAGCCTAAAATGGCAAATAAAGGAAGAGAATAAAAGTATGGGATGGAAGAAAGTGGTCGTGTAATAAGAGGAATTAAAAGAGTGATAAATATTGGTCTGCTAAGGGTTTTCATTAGACAGGAGAGAAGTTCAATATATTATTAGGTTTGTACTGTAAACGTTTTGTAGCTTATTTTATAGGTTTCCCTAACTCAGCTTTCTAGTAAATCCAGAAATACTCTTGTTCTGGCACATTCCTGCTTCCCAAGATCATAGATGTGAGGGACGGAGATTTCATGATCCTTAGTTGAAATGAAGGTACTCTGCCTTTCTGGTCCAATTCCTCTATGGACACATGCATTTTCTCTTATGTTTTTAATGGAGATTCTACTGGAAATATTATGGAATATACAATAGTACCTTGGTTCACAGACTTCATTCGTTCCACGATTCTGGAAAAGATGGTCACATTTGTGTTCATGCAGGAAAGGTGGACATGGTTGTTTGTCACTGGAGGCAGAGTTCATAGACAAAAATGAAATTTTACCAAACGCTTGTTTTCAAACCGAATTGGTTGCAAACATAAGAGTTAATGAACCAAGGTGGCACTGTCTTTAGTTTTCTCTTCCACTGTACCCTGTGTGCCATTCCATCATTTCTAAGGATGGGAAAGTTGACCAGCTCTTTCTGTGTTCCAGCGATGCTATTTTGGGTATGTAGTTCCTCTGTATCTGTAGGCTCTTCATGTAGGGGATTCGATAAACAAAGAAACAATTATAAAATATACTTTCTATGGATTCTCTTCTTCCATTCTATATTTTATATGCAGTGCTTAGCTGCCAGAACTCGAGTTCTGATTTGACTCTCTCACTACAACTTATACAGGGCCAATACACAGCAGGTGCATGGCTGTTTTTAAATTAACTTGGAATGAGAATCTATTTAAAAATTTAAAATTATGTAGCAGTGGTACACAAATAATATACTTATGGGGAAATGGTTGTGAAAGAGATTGTTTTATTTTGAAGTATATGAACTTGATTTTCTCCATAGTGAAACAGTTGAGGTTTCTGTAAACATCAAAATCCTCTAGAATTTTGCATTACTTTTACTATATTTGTGTAACATACAGTATTCTTTAAGTGTTAAAAAAAATTAAAGTAGAAGGTTAAGTATAAAATGGAAGCTTTGGTGGCATGGAAAGACTTAGACTTTTTTCCCCAAAGAGAGAAATGAAGCTTTTTAAGCAATCTGGAACTTAGGTATGTTGGAAAAACTCAGGGAAATGCTTCCTTGTGTTTGCTTATGTGAGTTTTATTTTTATTTATTTTGGTGCAGGGGATGGAACCCCGGGCCTTGTATGTGCTGCGTTCACTCTCTACCTCTGAATACCTCCCGTCTCACCTGTGGGAGTCCACAGGTGTGGAGGCTGCTTTCCTCCAGAGGTAGCAACCCCTGGAAAAGGGAAATGGAGACACGCAAAATTCTGGTTAAAGAAGAAGGCTTGGAATGGGGGCAAGCAAACATCTAATTGAGAAAAACCCATTCAAACAGCTTTAGAAATAGGACTTTACCAAGTAAGGTCTGTGGAGGTCAGAGTGTGACACATCATCCTCGGCTAAGCTGTGAATAACAGACTTGATGTGGCCCCGCAGCATGGCTGCTCGTGAATGCTTTCCAGGCTGGAATGCAGACCAGAACTCTCCCTTTGATCCCTGTGACGTTATGTTTAATTTAAGGGTTAATTTTTTCTGATGTGACCATGAAGATCACTGTGGTGAAATCCTCCGATTTAAAGACCACTTCTAAACTCAACTCACAACCAATGAGCCTTGATATGGCCCAGGAAAATACGGCCATTAAAAATTAGCCAAAAGAAGAAAATCTCAAATTCTAACCCAGAGATTTTCTTCTTTGAAGTGTTGAATTATTTTATGTTATTTATCCCAAAGGAAGAGGGTGATGATTTCACTATTGGGGAATGAAGATAAGATTTCATTTTTTTTCCTAGGCAAGAAATTGCAGCATTGTGAAACTTCAAAACAAAACAAACAGAACTTGTTCCCTTAAAGAAACATTCCTCTGTATTGATTTTCTAAAATGTTAGGTTATAGAATATTCCTGCCTATTTGTAGTAGGATTTCTATTTTCATATAAAGAAATAAATATGTGTTCTTTACCGAATCCCTAGGTAGGGATAAAAAAATGCAAATTAAAGCTGGGTATGGTGGTACACTCCTGTAATCACAGCACTCTGGAGGCTGAGACAGGAGGATCGCTGTGAATTCGAGACCAGCCTGGGCTACATAGTGAGTTCCAGGTCAGTCTCAACTATACAGTGAGACCCTGTCTCAAGCCCCCACCCAAAATGCAAATTATATATTTTTGATGAAAGAAAATCTTGAGAAGTCAGGCCAAGCAAATGTTAGAAAAATCACTATAGTAGGTCTGGGAATAAAATTAAAAATTTTGGAGTATCCTCGCTGAGGATGAATTAGAATATGTTGTTCCTATTTTCTGTCTATCTTGGGGGTTTGAATGTGAGGGCAACAGAAATCAAGCTGTGTAGTAGAGACAGTAGAGAATGATCAAATGCCACCAAGTCAAATTTACATATTGACAAAAACTAATAGCCTTTTAGTTGCTGCCGGTCATAAGCCTTGCACTATTAGGCTAGAAACGGGGGCTGAACTTGCCTTTATAGAAATTATAATGTCAACAGTGAATGGAGCTGACTTGGTTGTGGGTGGAAGGTGTCCACAGTCAGTCTCTAGACCCTGTGACTCTGTCCCTTCCATGGTGAGAGCTACTCTGTAGACGTGATCGAGCTAAGGATTATGAGTTGAGAAGATTCCCCTGGAGTACCAAGGAGTGCTCAGTGTGTTCACAGGTTCTTTTACCAATGCAAGAGGGAGGAAGAATCGGAGGAAAAAATGTGACCATGGTTGGATGCAGAGGCTGCAGGAATGTGGGATCACTTTGAGCCAAGTTAAGCAGCTTCTGTGTACTGAAGAAGGCAGGGCAGTTGCCTTTTTTGTTTTCCTCCCTAGAGCTTCCCAATGACTGTGGTCCTGCCCATCCATTGAAACTTCTACTTCTAGAACTGTAAGATAATAAATGTGTGTTGTTTTAATCCATTAAGCTTGAGATGATTTGTTACAACAGCAATAGCCCACTAAAGCACCATTATATTTTCTCATCTACTCCTTACTTTAACACCACAAGGCTTATTGATGCTTCACTGAAGAAATTAAAACTGTGCTCATGCAGGAGTCCACGTTTTGGCAAGTCATGCATGCAGTGGCAAAGCAAGAAGTTTGTTTCTCTTTTTTAAAAAAATAATTTACATTAATAAAATTAGTAGGTTTTTTAGGTATGCAATATAATGATGTTCATCATTGGGAATTTGCACCTTTACATAATCCATCTTGGTTCTTATATCTTCCCCATTCCCCTGCCCTCCCTTCAACACCTTCATCACCCCTATTTACAAAGACTTTGTTTCCATTTTTTCATTTTCTTATATTAATTCTATTCCCTTTTTTCCTTTCTCCTACCCTGCCCATTTCCCATTGTCCTTGAATCAAGAAGTTTTAACAAAACTCAAGAAAATTCCAAACTATATTCAATGGAAACTAGTAAATTCTGGATGAATATTCTTGAGTATATCATTATATATGATGTTATAACCCAGAGGCAAAGAAGTGAGATTAAATAGATGTGTCTTTGGATTAGAATATTGTTTTGAATATTCCGTAGAAGAAGTTGCTTTTGGCGAAGTTGGAAGGGGAGGTAAAACTTTACTACGCAGAAGAGAGATGTGGGAAACAGGAAGTTTGGTCAAGAACAAATGGGTAGGGATGAGGTTAGCTGAGCAATGGAAGGTAAAGTGTATCCTGGGAAATGATAGATTTGCCATAAGTAGGGGGAGTGACTTCAGTTTATAGTAAATTTCAAATCTAGATTACAATGGCTCATATTTGACTTGGAAAATGAAAGACTGATGGATAGATCTGAGTTTTTTATTAAATTTTTTTGTTGTTTGTACATTATGCTGTGAAAGAATGGCCCTGCCATTTAAGAAAAACTGAAGTCAGGTAAAATAACCAAAGGCCATTAAAGTAATAGACCTCTGGCATGAAACCTGGAGTCACGGGGAATCTGGGACAAGTTCACGGATATAATTGATAGATCAGAGATGAATGAGTAGCTCTGATACCAATCTCCTGGGCAAAGATGTGGGTGAAATAAATTATGTGAAAAGAGGGGGTGGGAGAATCAATGAGTTGTGATCTTAAGGTGGATAAGATATATAAATGATAATATTTACTAGGCCTGTGCAGGAAAAAAAAGAAAAAAAAATTCTGGAGCTTAGGCCAAAGGGTGTTAAGTGGACGTGTGATGGGAAGATCCTGGGCTGAAGTAAGCTGGCTCTGCAAGGGCAAGGCTGCAGAAAGGTAACGTGGTCAGTCAACGGTTACGTCTTGGCGGGCAGCACGGAAGAGGACAGTGCAGTGGAACACAGAGGGGCTGACTGGGAGCAGGAGGGGAATCTGGTCCTGTGCGAGGCAGACAGTAAGGGCCCAGGAGTACGGAAAACAATGGATTCAGGAGGACTCGAGATCCAGCAGAAACCTGACAACACAGCAGCCAAAAAAAGTCACTGCTACTCTGACGTACACTGAATTCTGTAGTAAGAGTGATTGTTGTGAGCTTTGAAAGGGAGGAGTGATGAGGCTGGAAAGAGTGTGGAGGGAGGGTTTTAGAGCATTAATATAAATTACTCACTTTGCAAGAGAAAATAAAGCAGAAGACTAATAGAGTTGCAGAAGAGCTATCGCCTGAGTATCTCTCAGTCCCTCTCCTTCCCTCCCTCCCTCACGGCGCATACATTAGTATATGTCTGTTTGTGAGTGCTTACATGCAATACATGCACTCACACGAACCTACACACATGTATAGTACAAAGGCTACATACACATAAAGCAAGGAACAGTTAGGAGTCAGAGACAGACAGAGAGGGAAGCATTAACAGGATATGCAGTTTAATGACAACAGAATCATCCTTGATGGTGTGACAGCCTTTGGAGACCACATTTTTGAGGACTTTCAGGTTCTAGCCAGGACTGTTGCATGCCTTCCTTGTCTTTGCCACATGTCCTGGAGACAGGTACGGGACTTAGCATTGTAAGTCTCAGGTCCTCATGCTGTACACTACAGACTTAAAGCTCAACACATTTTTTTAAACCTCCATGAATAGGTGAATCATCATTTTAGGTGTCATTCTAAAGAGATAAAGAAAATGCATTCACTGAGCAGGATGGACTCTTGACTGGTGCCCATGGTGACAACTGTGTAATCGAGGCCTGAAGTCCACGATTATATACCTAGTGGAGGTGGTTCACCCGACCTTAAACTTTATGATTTAGTGCAGAGGCCCCTGAGCAGTTAGGGACTTCTCTGGTCAAAATATTTGGATTTTTTTTTTATCATCAAGACAATAATTTGACTCTTCCAGTCACTCTTTTCTTTGCTAAAATGAATTAGTACAACATGACTTACCGGTGTATTTGCTGTTCTCCGGAAGGGAAGAGTGAGTTACAGCCATCAGGTACCTGCTTTTGCCAGAATTTATTTATATATAAAGTAATCTATCTTCACAACACTGTAAGGCAGTTGCTTTTTTATTGTACTATTCATTGCATAAACTTACCATTTTAACTATTTATAAGTATAAAATTCAATGACATTAGCCATGACCAATGTCATTTCAAGAAACTTTTCATCATCCAGAAAAGAAACTTTGTACAGTCACCTTAAGCACAGGCTCCCTAGTTACCTCTGTTCTACTCTCTTTCTCTACAAATTTGTCTATTTTAGTTAGACTGGAAACATGCAGTACGGTTATTTTTTGTCTGCCCCTTATGTCATGGCATTGTGTGTTCTATCTCGTTACATGCACTCACAGTTCATTTGCTTTATGACTAAGCAATTTTCCATTGTGTGTATATAATCCCCATCTTGTGATAGTTCACCTTGTTTTTTTGAGTTTTTGATGATGTGAAAGTGATGCATTTTCAGTAGAAACCATACTTTGAAATTTGGGTTTTTTTACCCTTTGAATAATTTAATTCAATGTTCATCACTTTATTGCAAAATAGATTATAGATTAAATGATTTTGCCCTCCTGTAGTCTAATTGCTCTGAGTGTATTTAAAGTAGGCCAGGCAACGCTATGACTTTGGGTGGGTTAGGTATATTAAATGCATTCTCAAGATAAGGGCACTTATATACCACATTACTTATTCATTGGTTGATGAATATGTGAATTGTTTCCACTGACTATTGTGAATAATACTGGCATGGAGCATTCAAAACTGGGTTTTGATGGGAGACTTCATATTTGTGTGAAGTCTCTTGTTCCATCCTTGTTTCCATTTCCTTCAAGCACCCAAAAGTGCCCAAATACTCAGCAGTGGAATTGATGGGGGCTGGTGTTTTTGCCTCCATTTACTTTTCTGATGAAAGGTGAGACTCAAAATATCAACTTTTCCAAAGCTACATTAAAATGAGAGATAGGATTCTAATTTAGCCAGTGTTTGGTGCTAAAGCGTGTGAGATGAGTGCTTTTGCTAACTTCATGGTTACTTGCAAGTTTTAATATACTAACTTGATTATTTGAATGTATTTTACTTAATTATTTTAATATATTTTACTCAATTATTATGGAAACCTTTGATTATTTTTTTTCTAACTTTAACTTCCTTTTTTTAAAAATTGAGTTTATTGGTACATTTTAGGTATACAGTATAGTTGCATTAATTATTGGGATATTGTACCATTACATGTCAAGTCTTGGTTCTCATTTTTTCCCTTGTTCCTGCCCTCCCTTCACCCCCCACCCCATTTACAAACATTTTATTTCCATTTTTTCATTTTCTCATTTTTTTTCTTTTCCTTTATTCCCTTTCCCCTACCCTTCCCACTTTCTCTACACCTTTAACCCCTTTCTTCCTATTTCACATTGTTTAAATCAGTCACACATATAAATACAGAATAGTTTCTCTGGTGTGAAAAATTGTAATAGTACATAAGATCCTAATGAGATAATACCTTTCACTTTCAAAGAGCTCAAAACGCATTGACCTGAAGAAAAAAATCTTGTTAAGTGGTAGTAATCCATGGAGTTGTGGTGGTTTTTAATCGTGTTCATATTACAAAAGTTGAAAGGAAATATAAAAAATGGAGAGCAACTTCAGGTATTTTTACTTTCCCAAGGCTTACATAAATGAGAAGTTAGACTAGTTTTATTCCGAGCTCATTCAGCTCCCACATTAAACTTTCTGAAAGCAATTGCTGAGAACACTATGCATGCACGTATACAAATAATGAAATAGGATTACTTTTTAAATGCCATAATTTATGTTTTGCTAGTATTAATCACTGACTTATTTATATGCAGGAAGAAACAAAAATAAACCAACACAAATCTAATGCATGAAACAGTAAACAAGAGAATGAATATGCAATAATCACTTAAGATGTCAAACACCAAAGTGCATCCCTACATTCAGTGAAACCTTCTCTCCTGAGACATATTTTTTCCATCACTCCAACAACCTCCCAGCGCAGTGAGATGATAGTTTTCATAAGGGGACAAATGTGTGTGAAGGTTTAGGGCAGAAATGGGCATTCACTCCTATCCCTCTGAATTCAAGGATCAGCCTCAGCAAATCTTCCCATAGACATAAAGCAAATGTAAACTACTAATCTTCAAATGCAGTCCTGCTGTTTATTTCCTCCAGATGACATTAGAAAAATGTTATTATATTTCAAACAGCTACGTTTGTGGGTTATATATTTTCTAAATGCTTATTAAGTGTGCCTAATTCAGACCAAGCCAATGATTTGAACATGATGGAAAACTAGATTTTGATAGCAGAGTTATTATTACATACAGCTTTTAAAAAAATGATAATGACCAACTTCTATCGTGGTTATAAATTTTAACTTCCTTTTCTCCATTGTGTCTCAAGCAACAAAAGAAACTTAAGTGTCCCTGGAACATATCATATAACATCTGTGGTCAGGAAGTGTTATAACATTATAGGGTTGTGTCAATAGCCACAGTTGGAAATGCTACAAAGACAATTGTCAGTAGTCTCACGTTTTCTGTCTGGCTTGATTTCAAGGGTCTTTACTTTGTATGGATGGATTAGCAAGAAGGCATTTTATATGAGTGTATGTGTCTAAAATTCTAAGGAATCTCAGTTCCCAAGCTATCAATAGAAACACACACACACGCACACACACACACACACACACAATTTGTCCTCAATATACCAACTTTTGTTCCTTTTTCATATTGTTCAAAGAGAGAATGCCAGTTGACTTTACTTTGTTTAGCCATATTTCTAACCTGCTGGTGATAAAATTGTCTGGAATTCTTAAGCACATGTTCATCAAAGAGTATTTTATCTCTTTCCCTATGGGG
This sequence comes from Fukomys damarensis, assembly GCF_012274545.1. Lineage (NCBI taxonomy): Eukaryota > Metazoa > Chordata > Mammalia > Rodentia > Bathyergidae > Fukomys > Fukomys damarensis. Next base: position 3,181,132 of record NW_022900928.1, read on the forward strand.
TGCACTAAACATCTTCACATTAAAAGGGAAATACACTCTCATACTTTCCTACTTAATTTAACTTTTTCATAATAGTGGTTTACATCTTACATATTTTATATATCTCAGTATTTGTAACACATAAAACTTTATGTATATGCTTGTAAAATGAGTTTTTTATTGATGACTACTGCCTTTAAATATTTATCAAAGGTAGGAATGATGCATAAGATGATATTAAATACCATTTCTGCTTGTTTCTGAATTAAATGTTAGCTGGGCACCAGAATGAGAAGAGGGCTTCTGTTCAAGCTAAGTTATAATCATTATTTCACTTTTTCCTTTCAACAGTTTTTGAGAAAATTCTTTATTTCACTAATTTTACAACCAAAATATTGAAGCTTAAAAAGACTAAGTTACTCAGATATCATACAACTAGAAAGTGACAGAAACATGATTTAAAACTATATCTTTTGGCCTCAGAGAAAAATGTTAAGACTCACTCACTTCTGCCCCAAGGTCCTGAAGGATTTGGACCAGCAAAAGATGATTGTTTAGGATAGATCCCAGTGGTCAGGAATGAGACTTTCAGAGATGGAAGAGCAGAGTGTCGTGTTTAAGTAATATACCATACAGTTTAAAGGAAGAGAGGTTTAACTTGGATCATGTTGTAAGGGGGTTCAGTCCATGGTCAGCTGGCTCCAAGGCAGCAACGTTATGGTGGAAGGGTGTGGTGGAGGAGAGCTACTCAATGCATGAGGGCTGAGAAACAGGACAGAGAACAGTGCCAGAGAGGAAGGGGCAGGGGCCAGATGGAGAACACAGGGCCTGCCTCCATGAATCACCAGACACACCCGGAAGTGTGCCCCATGCCAAGCCACTCCAGGTAGCACAGTGATGCCAAGTGGCTGCAGGATGGAAACTCATTTTGATAGAACCCAATCTCCTATCATTGGAGTGGTTTAGAGACACTGGCTGATTGCTGAAGTGGGGGGAGGAAGGTGATTTTGAGTGGCACTCTGCATAGGGTCTTTCTAGCTTTGTCTGTGGTCTACTCCTCTGGAAACATACCTATTTACCTAATAGGAAGAAGTTGCTGTGTATAATGACAGGAGCAAGGCAATGAATGAATTCACATCAGGGACTTAAGATACCAAAAGAATGCCTTTCCTGTTTGGGATCTGACATGAATCCTAAAAATGCTGGAGGAAAACCCTTCCTTTGTCACTGAGGTAAGAATTGCCTGGGGTGACATTGGTGACTTCAACATTAGCATGTGCAAGGAGCCCTGGGATGAGTCTTTGGGACAAAGAGAAGAGTAATGCATTGTAGGGAATCAGGCTCCAAAGTCTTAACAAAATTCAACTGGACTAGAAGAGAGGAGGCAGGCAACACCTCTCAAAGGTAAGATCGCAAGGCTAGCAGTTTCTCCTCCAAAGGCCCACTTTAGTAAGTCATCCTGGACCCTATCAGGAGAAATCCTGCTCTTGAAAAGAGTGGGGTACCTATACTTATGTTGATAAATTCAGTGGAACAGATACTTCTGTTATATAGATTCCAGCTATATCTGTATTATAATTGTATAATATGAATATTTATATTGCTATCCTGGTATATGTCTTATACCCCTTTTTGTGTGATATACATTGTTCATCTCAATCTAACAGTTAAAACTTTTACTTATTTTTGATAATTGATAGGTTGCCATTTGGTGGGTGGAATGCATTAATTTCCTTAGTATCTCTCCAAATTTACTTTTAAACTAATCGGGGTTGTCCTGGAACAAAACAATCCAGAAGTATTTGTTCTGTATCTCTCTCTGCTGCCCAGGGGACTGTGCTGTGGATGGCACTGGCTGCTTTTGTGGCTTAATTTGGAAGCTCTTACATGAGCTCTGTCCAGGTGTAGAAACTTTCACTGTGGTCTTTATCCCTGTGCACTGAATTTTGTCTTCAAAGCCTGAATGATTTAATGATCTTCTGACATTTCTCTTCTTTCTTTGTTTTAAGACCACATCAAATATCAAGAACATTGCAGGTTTCCAGCAGATACTTATTGCTGCTCTCATCACCATTCTTAGCTCCCAAGTCTACTCCTTTGGTCCTCATGGAAAGAGGAGAGACACCATCCTAAATGTAGGTGCTCAGATAACTGCTCTTCCTCTTATCATTCATCTAGAAAGTCTGAGCTTGGAGACAAACTTCATGCTTGAATGTTTTGTGTTTAAAATCGGAGATCTCAAAAGCTGAGATCTCAGTGATGTTTGAATAAAGCTTTCTTTACGCTGTCACTGAGAAGGAAAATGGCTATGATGAATTCCTACAGCTGTTATACTGGAAGCCAATAAGAGACATTTTCAAACAATGATGTGCATGAGTCCACTAGGGAAAGGTGCCAGGGAGGGTAATTATCTGAATGGTTTTACCTTGCATCATTCCAAATCTTATGCTTCTTATATTTTGTTATTGCAGCTTGGGCTGCAATAACAAAATACCACAGATTGTGTGGATCAAGTAACAAAAACCTTCTTCATGGTTGTGGGGAAGTAAGCTCTCTCTGGTGTCACCTCTCATAAGGCCACTAATGTTGTCAGGGTGACCCCATGCTTAGGATCTCATTTAAGTCTAATTGTTTTCCAAGGGTCTTATCTCCAAATACAGTCACACTGGAGCATAGGGCTTCAATCAGGAGTTTTAGGAGGAGGTGCTTCAGTCCATAAAACGTCTCTCAATTACTAAAGGGTTGAAACAGTCACTACTCATTGAAGGAAGATGTGGGTGGTGAGCATTTTAGGAGGGTTAGATAAATCTCCTAGAAAGAAGACAGAGAGACTGAGGCACAGATCCGTATACGGGAGTTTTGAGTGGCAGAATGCCATACACAAGGACAATTTTGAGTTTCAGATACACAAGAGAGATGGTAAGAGTGCAACAAAGCTCTTCCTCTAAGATACTTCTATTGTGCTCATTTGGGATTGTCAAAATGTGGCCCCAGGTGGTCTACAGGGTCTATGAATCTTTCCCTTTCTCTGTGGCCCTTGCAGCACTTATGCAGCTGTGCACACTACCATTGTAATGCCTGACTTGGATTTGTTCAGTTCATAAGGGACCATTATTTCACCTGAAACCATACTAAGTGAGGAATTAATTTAAATGGAAAGGAAATATATTAATCATCCATGCCAACAAACCAGAAAACATTATTACATTCTTTACTTGATTTAACTCTCATAGGCTTTCCTACACAGTATTTGAGTGGTACCTTGGTTCACAAACTTCATTTGTTCCACGATTCTGGGGAGGATGCTGTGCTTGTATTCTTCACCTGGTGTGGAGTTGTGAGGGGAAGGAAAGTTTTCCTGAATGCTTTTATTTGCAAACTAAATTGGGTGTGAACAGAAGCTTTCATGAACTGACGCATTCCTATATTTCTGTCCCTATTTCGCACACAAAGACTTCGATATTTATGGAGATTAAGTAACCTTTTTAACTGCACCACTTCTGCTAGTAAGTGGTATAAATAGAAAGTTAGTCAAATTGTTTGACTCTGAAGCCAAGATCATATTGCTCTGCGTTCAGTAATTGAATATTTATCCAACATTCTATGCTTCCTTCTCAAACTCTTCTGTGTGATCACAGCATTTCCTCCATGTCTACTGTTCCTCAGACTCTCCAGTAATGAACATATTGTTCTCCTAGTTGATCTAATAGATACAATGTAATTGTTGAATGCTTCTGTTCTACAAGAAATAGACTGGGCGTTGTAGAACTGTAAAAGCCTGTAAGAAATAGATTTGGGGGATCTTGATTTAAATACAATAAAGAGATTTGTACCTTGCAGGGTTTTTAAGATCTTTAAAATGCTAATGTGTAGTGTAGATTCCCAAGGTCTTAAAATGAGTGACTGTTTTCCCAAATCATTTGGCCACAATCCTGTCTTCTGGCAGAGTAAGCATTAGCATTGCAGGGAACACAGAACGCTCTGGTATACCATGTGAAGTGCTGTCTTCAGATAATGAACCGTACCTGTCTCATCCAAGTGATTTCGCCAAGGTGACTATGAAAGTAGATTTGTCTTCCGAGTTAAAATTGAGGAGCCCAGAATATCTAAGTGGGTGAGCTAGTTCTTTTGTTTCAGCTGGAAAGGCAGTTTGAGGGAAGTAGTAAACAAGCCACAGAATGTGTGCACAAAAGTCCGCTTGTCTCTGTTGTTTGGAGCAAGGTGATTTAAGAGGTAGTGCTGTGGTGGACGGTGAGTGTGGGTGGGAGGGGGCGTGGGGCGTGGCATCCAAGTTAGGCCGCCATTATGCAAGTGGAACTTGCCTGATTTTTACAATTAGCACAATATGTGCCTTTGTAAACAAGGACACAATCTGGAAGCCGATTGCTGTTCTAAATACACTTCTCTGTAGTTCATTTTTGGAATTTTGAGCTTCACTTCCCCATATGATTAGAGAGCAGACTTAATTTGTGCCCACAGAAGACAGTTGTCTTGGAGTCCAGGGCATTATGGGAAAGTAAAACATGGGTTGGCATCGCCCGGGAGAGAGCAAGCGATTAGCACAGAGAGCTTTGCAGCTTCCAACCGTGTGCAGGCTGCTGTGTGGGAGGGGAGGGTTCAGGGGGACCAGCACCCTACTCCTCAGAGCGTACTTCAGTCCTAAAGCACTAACTGTACTTGTTTTCATTTTGGGATTACACACTTGGGATTACACAGGACTAGGTTTAAAAAAATGGGTCCACCCTTCACCAGCTGCATAGCTATTTGTAAATGATGTGATTTGCCTAAATCATATGAAGCATCAGTCCTGAAATTCATGGCTACAATGTGGAGTTGTTTTATTATTGGTGGACATAACTAGGAGGTGTGATCAGAAAATGCAGTGACTATCAAACCTTGCGAAGCATGTGTTAAGTGCGAGGCACGGCCATGAATCCTCCCTCAAGACACTTCCCTGTCCTCACACACACTTACTTCACCCTTTCTGCACTTTGCAGCAGTTCTGCGAGTCCCCTTTCAGGAGTGTCTTTGGTTATGCTCTTGGGGCTGCCTCGGTTCCCTGAATCAGTTCAGCACACTTCCTTTCATGGTCATTCTGACTTTGGGAAGAGCCAGAAGCTGCACGCTGTCCCATCCAGCGACTGAAGTGGATGAGGACACACTGCCGTGTTTTTACGGGCCCATCCTTCTGCGAGATGGCACTCGGGAGCAGCATTTTCTGTAGCTTTGATTACACCTCCTAAGGACACGTACAAAAGAAGCCTTCCGGAACAGCTTCAGAAAGCTGCAAAATAATGGGATAAGTGTGTTTGAAGCAAGGGGAGTACTTTGAAGGAGATCCACAGTAACGTGAATTTTACTGTGGCACACCTTTTAAAATGTAGACATTGACCATATACTTTGATCACTTCTTGTATGTAAAGCACCTAAACTGTGTCTTGCTCTCAATAATAGGTCCTTCCTTTCCTCCAAGCCTTTTGGACAGGGTTGGAGAAGAATTTGAGGAGTAGGACCCGCAGGAGCCTGTAGAGTTTCCTTGTATTTGACAGCATTCTTGTGCCTGCAGACCTTCCATTCTGCATTCTAGACAAGGCACAACTGATGCAAATTTCTCTGGCTCTCACCCTCCTTTCTCCCTTGCAGCTTTTTATACTGACGGGTGCTTCCTTGAATGTTTTCCTTTTGCTTCTGCAAGACACTTCCGTCTTAATTCCGCCTAATCATGTGACTACGTCACTTCTTCCCACATTTGAAAAATTTGTGCTGCTCAGTGTGGGTTTTTTTTTTTTTTTTTTTTTTCTGAGTAAAGTTTTTGAGTAAACTTTTTGATCCAAGACCTTTAAACTAAAGGACTCGCTTTCTGCCTTGCGCTCACTGTACAGTGATGAAACAGGAAGAATAACTGCAGAGACAGTGCCACGAAGGCAGGGGAATCGGAGCCCAGTGCCCATCGGTCCACGGCTAAGCTGGGAAGGGAGCAGAGCATGTGTCCCTGACGCCTTGATTCAGGCTCAGCTGTGCCATCTGAGGATGACTTTCACACAACTCTCAGCTTTGCTTTTTCCATAGAGCGCAGCCCATGTTCACAGCTGTTTCTTTTACTTTTCTATTTTAAGAAGTTCAAGGGTCCAAAGTCTTTCATTTGATACTATCTGTCTTTTCAACCTAAGCTAATCTCTCAAATTTGTGAGTGTTTTTTTTGTTTTGTTTTGTTTTTGGCATCAGTCTGTAATCCACTACATGAGGCAGGGTCCACTACCGCAGATGTCAGGGTAATCCTCCCGCCTCTTTGGACTTTCTATAGGACTATTGTAGGACATTGTACTTTAGGGTTTCAGAAACACTACGTATAATAGAAAGGATTATGAAAACTTTGCACTATTAGAAAGTTTTCTTTTCTGTCCCATGTATTATCTTAAACTTTTAAAAATTAATTTTATTGGTATATTTTAGGTATATAATATAATGACATTTATCAGTGGAAATTTGTACCTTTGCATAATCCATCTTGGTTCTTTTTTCCCCCATCCACCTGCCCTCCCTTCACCCTCTCCACTCTTCCCTATTTAACAAAGACTTTGTTTGCATTTTTTTCATTTTCTCATATTTATTCCTTTCCCTTTTTTCCTTTCCCCTACCCCTCCCACTTCTCCTTCTCTTTTGCCCCTTTTCTTCCTATTTTGCATTATCTACTTTGCCTTTTAGTCCTTATTTGTACTTTCAGTTTCCCACGCCAGGGAAACTATTTGGTATTTACACTTGTATGTCCTATTTATTTCACTTAAGAGTATGGCCTCGGTGTGCATCCATTTAGCTAGAGTCCCTAATTTCTCATTCTTTAAAGCTGAGTAGTACTCTAATTTATAAAAAAAAGACACATTTTCTGAACAGACATTACTCAGACAAAGAAGTAGAAATAGCAAATAAACATGAAAATATGTTCAACATCACTGGTCATTTGTGAGATGAAAACAACACTAAGATTCCACCTCACTCCAGAAAGGATGGCTGTTAGCATGAAATAAGGCAATAACAAATGCTGGCAGGGCTATGGGAACAAAGAAACCCTTCTCCACTGCTGGTGGGAGTATAGACTGGTGCAATCGCTGTGGAAATCAGTATGGAGACACCTCAAAGAACTAGGATTGGAAGTCCCATTTGACCCAGCTAATCCCCTGCTGGGTATCTTCCAAAATAATTAAATATGTCCCCCGCAGTGATATATGCGCTTCCATGTTCATAGTGGCACACTTTCTAATAGCTAAAACTTGGAAACAGCACAATCGTTTCCCATCAACTGGGGACTGGTTAAACTTTTTAAACCAAGGATTGTACTGTCATGCATGGTTTTATCTTTTTGCAATTTTTATTTTTTATGAATACATTTTCAGTTATGATTGCAGTGCACAGTTGATTTGTGTATGTTTTACATCACAATTCTTTTTTTTTCATCCCTTCCTCTCTCCCTCTTTCCATCTTTTGATCGCTTTCTCCTGGAAAGTGATCTCCATACTTCCCATCTTTTGCTTTGTTTTTATTTATATTTTGGGATTCCCATGTAAAAGAAATCATGGGTATTTAAGTTGTCTGATTCATTTCACTGAAGTTATGGCCTCAAGGTAAATCTGCTTTCATACAAATGACTCAATTATGTTTTTCCCCTCTTCTCTCCTCTCCTCCCCTCTTCTTTCTTTCCCTCTCTGTCCTTCATTTCTTTCCCTTTTTGTGGTACTGGGGACCAAACTGAGGGCCTTCATACTGAGCTCCCCATGACACTTTTCATTTTCTGAGACAGGTTCTGAATCACTAAGTTGCTCAGGCTGGCTTTGAACTTGCGGTCTTCCTGCTTTAGACTCTGAGAAGAATGGGAATACAGGTGTGCACCACGGCTGGATTGTTTCTTTTTCCTGAAATTCTGTCTTAATTTTAGAGTTATGTTTGCCCCAGAGATGCTCAGAATAAAAATGCTTTCTTTACCTCGCAAGTACTTTATATTGAATAATTTTTCTCGAGGCTATCTTTCTCCTCTTGCACTTTGCTATAGGCAACTAGAAGCGGGCCAGGAGCAACTTCACTGTGCTGTTTGGGAATGTACTCACTTAGATCACCTAGTTCATTAGGCATATTTCCTTTTTTCCATATTACACCAGGCAACGGCATCTCTGAACTTTCTTACACTGTCTTCAGGCTAGCCAGACTTCTTATTTCACAGCACAGGCAGTCAAAGATATATAGACACAGATATAGACATAAATGTAGAGATAGAGATAAGTAGATTTAGATATGTATCCAGATGTGACCTGTTCTGGAAAGCCTCTCAGGTTTATGCATTTTATTTCTTTGCGTAATCACAAAAGGTGCACCCAGGCAAAGGAGAAAGAGAAACAGGGTCCACTTCTTGTTGAGACTCTAGAACAGCACAAATACAAATGTTATACAGAATATAACTTAGCACATTTTCAATAAATACATTCCCAGAGTTTGTTCTCTTTTCCCCATTTCACTCTCCTATAGTAATTGTTCACTGGTGATTTCATCTACACTTATTAACTTCAGCTAATATAGTGTGTGTGAATGTCCAAAATCATCATCATGATCATTATCACCAAGTAACTGTCACACGGTATCCAGGCACTGTGCTGTGCTAGAGGTTTTGTATGAAGCTTCTTGAGTGATTCCAGACACAAAAACTGCAATATTTTTTCTCTTTTGTGGAGGAGACTTAGAAGCCTAAGTAAGTCACACAACTGCGTCACTGGTACTGGTCATTGAACTCAGATTTTCCAACGTCCACACATCCTTGACCACAGAGCTTCTCCTCAGTTCACACCTCTGGTTCTGATGTTTTCCAGTGGGGTGTGCTGGAGAACGCCCTCTTCTGTGAACAGAGGGTGGAGAAGGGGACTCTTCACTTACAGCTGTAGACTTCAAACATGAAGCAATGATTTTCACCCAGCAGGGAAGACCATGTGAGGATGTGTGTGTGTGTTTAATGTGTTGGAACTAAACCCTTGCGCATGCTGAATATGCTCTGTGCTGTTGAGCGCAGCCCTTACTTCGAGTGGACGCTGCTACATAGTAGGAAGTCCCCATGCTTTATAAAGCAAAGGCTTTCTGAGCAGTGCTGTCCAGGATGGCTGAGGTCAGGCATTTGGCTCAGAGACGGTGGAGCAGGAAAGTGGAGAAAACCTGGGCGCAGCCTTGCTTCTGTGCAATGCGTGGCAGTGGCTCAGCTTCAGGCTCTGGAGTGGAGGAGGTGGCAGTTACTACTCATCACTTCCTCAGTGCCACAGGTACACCACATTCTCAATTATAGAGAGTCCAGTACTCTTCCCTCAGGAATGGAGAAGGGCCTTAAAAGCAATTTATGTGAAAACAGTTGAGGTATTTTAGTTGACTAACACTTCAGTTTGAGTCTATAGGACTGGAGTTATTTCTTGTGCTCAGCAGCTACATTGAGGGAAGTAAGAACTTGGTCCTGTCCTGGTGTCTGCAGCCGCTGAGGGAGTAGATGGATCGTCCTGAGCAGGATTCTTTCTTGAAGGTCATTAGGGGTCAAATCCTCCCTCCCCAGCCCTTGAATAGCTTGGCTGATAAAGCCCCTCTAAACTGGGCCAAAATAACAATACAGAGATAAACAAGGCAGTTTATCCAGAGGAATCAAGGACATGTGCATTATTTTCAAGTTTACTATACCCAATCCCTGTGAACTTTATGACTTAAAACAATACAGGTGCATTATCTAAGTCCAGAGCCCGGGAGTCCAACATGGGTCTCACTGGTGAAATGATGTCAAGGGGACTGCACTCCAGCCCAGATATCCTGGGGGAAACTGTTCCTTTGGGCTTGGGTCTCTCAGAGGTGCCTGCGCTCCTTGCCTTGTGCTCTCCTGGCCCGACCTTCAGCTTTAGCAGAAATATGGGCAGATCGGGTCCTTTTCAGGCAATGTTTCCCTGACAGGAAATTCTTCTGCAGTTGCCCAATTCTAAGGATTTCTTGGATCCACAGCAACAATCCAGGGTAATATTCCTATATTTTAAGGCCAGTTAATTAGCAACATGTGATTTTAATGTCAGCTGGTTAGCAATTCCTCCTATAACCTCAATTACCTCTTGCCACATAATCTAACAGATTTTCAGTTTTCAAGGGTTAGGAAATAGAGATGTATGATGCTATTTTTTGCCTACCATGATATATAATCTGAAGAGCTTGACCACCTTGTGTGTGTGCGTGTGCACACACACACACACACACACGCACACCATACATGCATGCTGTTTACAGAATGGTTTCACACTTCAGTGGGTGTCACCTGTGGTTGCTCAGTGAGCTCCAGTGGATCAGGGACTGGAAGCGTGGGGGAGGAGCTGACTATGCTTAACATTTCCATCTGGGTGCTTCACTGTGCCTTGGTGAAATGGGTCAGAAGTCGGTCTACTGGAGAAACAAGTGGAAAATAAGGGTCAGAGCAGAGATTTTAGCTCTGGAGTTGTAAGAACTCACAAACTATGGAAGGTTAATAAGTACAGGAACAATGTTATGAAGGTGCTATTTCAGGAAGAAAATTCTTTGAAGCTACACTTAAAATAGATCCGATCAAATGAGTTTAAAGTCAAGAGCTGACAAGAGACTTCTGCTTTAATCCAGGTAGGAGGAAGAGGTTTTGGGTCATGAAGAAAGCCTGTGTCCAGGAGAACAGAGATTGGTAAAAAGAGAAGCACTGAGGAAAAACAAAACAAAACAAAACAGAAAAACCCCAGGAATTGCTGCATGCTCATAGGTGAAAATTAGCCAGTTATATCTGCGTTGTTTTCTCTTTTCCATAGTACTTGAGTCCAACATTTGTAGCCACTGCACAGATGAGGTTTTGTTGTATTTCTATTATTTTTGCACTTTTGCCATTGGAACCCCAGGCTTTATGCGTGGTAGACAAGCATCATAGCACTGCTGTCCCCCAATCCCCCAGAGGTGACGCTAGTAAGGGTAAAGTTGGTGACGGGAGAGGGATCACTACTGGGGGAGATCACTGAGAGCAGCTCAGTTGTTTGAATCAGCGCCGACAGCAGACAGGTTGTGGTATGATACTCACATTCATGGAGGAGCCAAGACGCCCCGAGAGCTTCCGAGTCCTTGTCTGGGAAACCCAGCTGGGAGTGCCAGCTCGTCTCCAGGAGAATGAGCAGTTGCGTTAAATATTTCTCGGTGCTTCTAATTGTATTTAGGAAAACTTCAGGGCTAGACTCAGTTTAACTGAAGCTTAAACTGTCACATGAAATGCTGAGTTTGGAAACACCCCAGAGGTTAGTAAGGTGATTTCAAGTCGCTGTCAGCACTGACAACGTTTCCAAGCCATGTGAGGCAGCAGGCCACTCTTAGGCCTAGACTGAGGAGGAGGACGGATCTTACGTTTTCACGCCACTTCACTGTGTGTGAGCACCCTGTGTTCACTGTGCTTTGCGTGGGCACAGAGAAAGCAAGGCCAGCACCTTCCCACAAATCCAGGACCTAGAACATGTTGCCGAGACTAACTCAGGGTGCCCCTTTGGCTCCATGAGCACGGCCCGGTTGCCATGGGTGCACAAGCGCCGCTTGCGAACGCCTTGGTGCTGAGTCCATGAGCTTGCACGGGTCAGAGCGGAGGGAAGCGCTCGGTGGAGAGTTGGCCTGGAAAGGCGAGCGCGGTTGCACCACAAGTGGGGAACAGCGGACCAAACCCCACACCGAGGAGTCCAGGGGCTGAGGGGCGGGCCTACGGCTGGGAAGGCACCGGGAAATCAGGGCTCCAAGGCGGGGGCCCACATGTGAGAGCGCGAGGCCTGCTCCTTTCAGAGCCCCTTCGGGGCCGCTGCCCTGTCGCTTCAGCACGCGGTGGAACAATTACAGAACAGCGAGGCTCGTGGGCCAAGGGAGGTCAGAGGGCTCAGGGTTCACTGCTGTAGTCGCTTGTGCCTGAAGCCTGCCTCCCCCGCGCCCTCTCACAAGCAGGTAGGAAACGTGATCGGAAAGAATATTAGCAGCCAGCAGCGCTCCGTTTGTGAGCTGGCGGGTGCCTGTTCAGAACAGGAACGCAGGAACCAGGATGCGAAACCAGCTCCACTGACGGAAGTCTGCGCTCTTCCGGGCCGCCATAGTTTCAGGGAATAGGGCCAAGGATTAGGGAGCCGAACCTCCTAATAAAGGTGGGATTCGAGGAAAACGAACTCAGCCTCAACATCCCATCCTGCTGAAACACAGGGCCTCTTACGAGTGGCCAAGGGTCGGAAGTGTTCCAATTGCGGGCCATGGAAATCACTCCTCCGGCGCGTAATTTTCTGGTTCGGATATCATAATTGATAGTAGGTTCACAGTCCTTCACCTAAATATAATTTTCCTCTCTTGTGATAACTCCCTCGACATGACCGAAGTCTGTGTTCAGAGGAAGCCTGGACATGACCGGGGTCGCAACCGTGCTCGGGTCTCTAAACAAAATTTCACTGAACAGTTGTTTTTCAGCTTTCTTTAAATGGAACCACCGCTCGCCTGGTGGAATCTTACTTAAAATGAAATATGGTGAGAAGTCCCGCTGTGTGGTAAAGTCAAAGGGGATGGGGCTGTGAGGTGAATTTAGCTCTTGGACCCTGGGGGCCGATTCTCCCTCTCCTTTGTGGTGCCCCCTGCCCCGACACCTCCGTGGAATCCCATGGACAAACCTGGGGTTTCCTTCTGCTGCCTGCCATGGAAAAGACACAGCTACCTTGGGTTAAGCTTTGCTTGTTTCTGTTTCGCTGTCCCTATCTTATCCTGGCTTTCCTCATCAGGCAATGTGTTCCAGGGTCTTTCGGCTCTGGCCTTCAACTTCGCTAATGAATCTTGGGGTTTCAGATTCACAGTGTATGAGTTTATGGATTGGCTGATGCAGATGTTCCTGTCAGGAGCAGGAAAGTCTCCCTCTTTTCTAAGGATGTATAAGGTGTCTTTCTGTGATATTTTAATTATTTTTATTATAACTGAGGAGGTGTCTGGTTCTATAGGCTTAGGTCCTAGCTCTTTTACCTTGAAAGTTGAAAAAATGACATACATATTTTTTTTCTCGTCCACAAAATAAGGATGATGACAGTGACTTCCACCCTGGGCTCTTGTTAAGTTAGCACTTCAGTCCTAGGACACAGAGCAGTGGGTAAAGTGCACAATAGCTTTGCTGGTAATACTTGCTACTATCAGTGTCTGAGTGACTCAGGGGGGAATCTACACACCCTCGTCCCTCCTTCTCTTGATGAGATGCCCCAGTGAAGCAAACTTTTGCATTAAGAAGGATTCTTAATCTCTTTTTTTAAGAACAATCATGTCTGTGGCATTTGGGGCTGCCACAATTTGGAATTGAAAAATTGAGTCGATAGCAGAAAAACTGAGATGTTGATTAGACTTCAGAAAACAAGGAGCAAACATGTTTAAAAAGTAGGATGATTGAGTTGTAAAGAGGATACATCATGGGTGCTTCAAGAGTCTGGGGTGAAAGTAGGGCCAGTCAGAATGTGGGGATGTAAGGAAGAACTTACCTGTGCATCACCAGTGACATGTTAGGAGGTGCATTCCCATGTCTCCTGCAATCTTCATAACCATCCTGTAAAATAACTTTTGTCCTAAATTTTGCACATTAGGGAGGTAGGAGCTGGTGAACTTAACCTACTCAAGTTAAGTGGGAAAAGTAGGATTTGAACCCAGCTCCTTTGGATCCCTGATTTTAAACTCTTTCACCGCATCCCTTCTGGTACTTTGGAGCTGTCCAACAGGGAATCCAGAGCCTGGTAGTTTCGAACCCCTCTGGGACTTTCTTTTCTTATATGTATCCTTAGTTTGTGAAAAAAGAAATTTTCATTCTCAATGTTTTAGAGTTTTTTTTTCTCATATTGATTTCTTTCTTTTTTCAAATTTATGATCTTACCTTACAGAAATCTATCAAGTGGACTCTGAGTCTCACTCTGATGCTCATACTAATGTCACTGGGAGGCAGATTTCAACACAGAGAAGTTCAGTGTGGGTTTTTCTTTTGTGTCCCCTGACTCCAAAGGCAGAAGTGAAACATGTAAGCTTGGCTGTGACCATTAGGAAAATCAATTTGTTTGGGTGGAAATCCTTGAAGTCCACCTAGGAATGAAAATAAGCACTGCAAAATATACTTTTCCAAGTAGCCCCTTCGCCCTTTGTTCCCATGTTACCCGAATCTGTATCGTGCTTGAACACAGAGGCCTTTTCTCCTCTATCAGATGTAAGTTCTCTCATCTATAGGCTGAAGAAGTTGAACTAGGCATCCTTATGAATCCATGGCCACACAGTGTTTTGTAATCTGAGGATTAAACTAAAACACATGACCTGTAACTAACGCTTCTTTCCACCCATCCTTTCCTGCTGCCTTCCTTTCTTTTCTCTTTCTTTTTGTCTTTTCTTTAACTTACTGATTTAATGACTAGAGTGATAAAGGAGACTTCTGATTTGAAAACCTTGTTTTTTAACAAAAATATAACCCTGAAGTTTGTAGTTTCTCAAACAAGCTGGCACTCTACAAAGAAAAGAAAGCAGCCTCACTGAAGCAAAACAGCGAAGTTCCAGATTGCAGTGATCACCACTAATTAGCTACCCCAGATGGAGGGCGGCCCCACCCCAAAGTGAAAGCTGGGTTGCTGGCCACAGATAACTGGGACATAAATAACCCACCCCATGCTTTGCTTTGCAGCAATTGCACCATATTGCCTGCTTGTCAGAGACTGGTAGCCGATCCGTTTCAGCACTGGGCACAGGGGCTGTTTAATGATGATTTTAATAGAATCTTCTAGACATAGAGATAGTAAATCCTATTGTAGAATGTATTTACAATGTAAAAGATAGATGGAGGAATCTGTAGTTCTGTTATCTAGGTGCAACTACGGTCAATACCCTGGTGTATGTTCTATTCCTATTTTGATGTATGCACATGAAATATAATTTTGCACTGAGAATGTTTTGCAAGCCTTTTTATTTAATGCAATCATAAACACTGACACTTTTTCTTGTCTGAGCCACTCTGTCAAGGTCTAATCGACATGGAGAAAGCTGTATGTGTGGGATGCCTAACTTGGTAGGTTTGGTGTTGAGGGTACAGCTGTGGCAGGGTCAGCACACAGTGCTGTAAGACAGCCACTGCCTCCAAAAGAAGAAGTCTTCTTGCTATTTTTTGTGATAAACACTTTTAACATAAGATGTACCCTGTCAGCAAAACTTCAATTATAAATTATAATATTGCTAACTGCAGACACTGCATGGTGCGGTAGAAGTCCAGGGACTCTTCATCTCGCATATCCAGACTTGTGTGCGCTTTAAGTAATGTCCCCCATCTGTCCCCTTCAGCCCTTGTGGCCATCCCTCCCTGTTCTGCTTCTGTGAGTTTCACTCCTTTATGCGGTAAGTGGACTTTGTAGTATTTCTCTCTCTAGGTCTGGCTTGTTTCGTTTGGCTTAATTTCCCCCGGGTCCTTCCATTGTCACACATGGTAAAGATTTTCTTCCTGTCATGGCTCAAGTATGTAATCCCAAATTGTGTTATCCATTGACACACGTTTGCTTTTCCTTCATCCATTTGGATACAGACAGGGATCGGAGAGGCCTCCCTATCCTGGCGGCTGGAGCAATGTCACAGTGACGCAGGAGTGCGGGTGTCTTTGGAGATGTGGATTTCTATTCCTTATGTGCCAGAAACAAGAGAGCTGCTCAATCCCACATTTTTGGAGTTTTAGGTTTTTGAAGAACTCCCATATATATTTACATTGCCACCAAAACTGTACAAGAATTTCCTGTTATCTACCTCCTCATCCATGCCTGTGGTTTTTGCTTTGCTTTATTTTAATAATAAGCATTTAGACAGGTGTGGGGTGAAACCTCCTGGTTTCAGTGGATGTATCCCTGACAATTAGCAATGTTGGGCACCTTCTCATATCCTAGTGAGCTATTTTTGCAAGGTGTGAATGAAAAGTACAGTGTCTGTAAATAAAAAATGCATCCCAGTAAGTGACTCATTGCCATTTAGCCTGGCTGAAAGCCTCCCCTTGCTCCAAGCTCACTCATCCCATCACGTTCCACCCTCTGAAGCAGCTCTGGAAGGTGCTCTTTTGTAAGTGTCCTTCATCAGCTGTCCTGGCTGCCTCGATGAACCCATTTACAACGTTTACTTTTCATGTTATTTTGGCTTTGACAAAGAGCCAGACATTGAATGTGTCAGAGGTGGTGATTAAGGTGGATGGGGACGCACAGGCGTGTTTCCATGAGCCTGCTTTGTTGGGTGGCCCTGGGCAGCAGCATTCACATAATTTTTTTTAATCACATTGAAGGACTCCAGAGCTACTTCTGAAAGTGGCAAGAATGATGGACCATGCGTTTGAAGAGAGGCACAGCATTTTGAGGGAGATTCGAGTCAATGTGTCTCTTACTATTTCTACTGTAATTTATGCTTATGAATTTAAGCATCCATCTTATTTTATAGTCTCCCCCTGTGTGTCTTCTTTAAGGAAGTATCTATTCTGTTCATTTGCTCATTTTTAAAGTGAGCTCTTTGGCTTTTGTCTGTTTGTTCGCTATTGAGCTTTTGGTGTTCCTGATGTGTTGTGGACACTCACCCTTATCACAATTATGGTGTGCAAACATTTTATCTCATTCCCAAGTTGACTTTTCAGTTCATTTTCTTTGCTCTGCAGAAGCTCTTTAGTTTGATGTAATTCAGCTTGTCTGTTCTTGTTTTGGTTTTGTGTGCTTTTGGTGTCATATCCAAGAAATAATTGCCACAGCAGCGTCTGGAAGTTTTGTCCTCTCTTTTCCTCTGGGAATTTTACAGTTTCCTCCTTCAGAGTCAAGCCTTTAACCCATTTGATTTTCATACATGATGTAAGAGGAGTCCAATTCTCTTCTTTGTGAATGCCCACTTTTCTCAGGTGTAGGCATTTGCTACTCACAGTCCTCTGCCGTCCTTTGCTAATGATAAAAGCATCCCACTGTTTGATTTTTTTTATTTAACTACATCTAAGTTTTGACCCACATTGCTTTTAATTTTTGGCTCATAAAGCAATGTTGTAGTGGTTAGCTCTGCAGATGAATTTTAATACTCATTCACAATTATACTGTCTGCATAAGCTCTTAGTCTAAAGCTCTTAGGGGAACAGAGAGGCAATTTCTAAGGACAATTTTCTTCCACAAACGAGGAGTATTTTGCCTTGCCATGGTTTATGGATATGGAAACATTCTTTACATCATGGTCAACATGATATATTACTGTTTAAAATATTTTACTAATATGCCAAATAAAACACACCCCACATACATATCCTCTTTACTCATTTAATTACCCTAAATGTGCTTGGTGGCTTTTTCAATTCTATAATAAAATGTGCCTTCTTAGTTTTCCTAGTTTTGTATAATAAGGTTTTGATTCTATATTTATTAGAAATGTTGTTTTCCTATTTGCTATTTACCCATTCTGTATTTAGCACTATATTTAAAGTAAACATGCAATAATTAGCCTGGGAATAAATGTGCAACTTAGCCCTGACAGCTCCGTGTTCTGGAGCGCCTCAGCCCACTCATCCATTAAGAGGAAGCAGTGATGCTCTGTACCCGGTGTGATTCCTAGAATCCAATGCCCTGGATCTTTTGAATGCAACCCGCGAAGCCCAGGGACGCGCCACGTGGCGAGAGCAGTGTCGCTACTTCTATGTTACGAGTCCTTGGTCGAGGTACACAGTGGGAGACACTTCACCTGACACCCCAGAACTTCCCTGATAGGGAGGTGCCCCGTCCAGCGGGGGGAGGGGGCAGCCCCGGAAATGGTCCCCAACCTTCTGACCCACGCAGTGGTGCCAAAGACGAGCTAAGTTCCCGGCGAGCCCAGGAGGCTGTTCTAGAGAGCAGCGCCCACAGGCCTCTCCTTCCACTGCCCTGTGCTGGCAGTCGCCGAGGGTTATTCATTCCCATGTTTCATGATGAACGATACCGGTCCTGCGTGGAGAGGCAGCCGGCCCAGATCTGTGCATTATTGTGACAGCACAAGAGGGAAGTTGATTAGAAATAATGCAGTGAGTGGTCCGAACAGTAGGCCCGGCCAGTCAGAATCACTGCTGTGGAGGGAATCAGCACACGCAGGCTGTGTCCGCAGAGAGACATTCGCCCTTTGGAGACATTTTCACGTTCCCGGAGGCGACAGTGATGTGTGGGTCGGAACGCTTTTTAAAAGCCATGAAGTCTGCATGACCTTAGTCGGGGTAAGGAACGGGATCACCAAATGGTCAGAAGGGAGGAGTCGTGCGGAAGAATGAGAGCTGATTCAGCCCGAGGAATGCCTGCTGGTATTGAAACTGGATCTAACAACAGTGTCTCCTTGTGTTTGCCCAGAAGTAACCCAGCCTCTACTTTTGTTCTATGCAAGAAGACAGGGAGTTCTTGTTTCCTGCAGAAGGCAGTGATCTTGCAGAGAAATCTCGTGATCTAAGGTTAGATAATGTACTGATCTGTGCTGCTAGTGAGAGAAACCATCAGATCCTTGCTTCTCTGAAACACACAGACAATTCAGTGTTTAGCAAGAATACTCACTGACCCCCAAACAATGAAGCTGATGTTGTCTAGCAATTATGTTTTCCACTATCCATTATTAATAGAGGTTTTTCAATAAAGACTGGTGTATTTCCTATGATATACAAGACACGAAGAACAAGTTTTTAGCTAATTGGAAGACAAATCCTGCTTTGCAAGTGCAAACAACTAATTAATTTTTAAATATGTATAAAAAGAGCTAATATCCTAAATGTTCAAGGAGCTTCTATAAACCACATAAAATTAGGAGCTTTCCAGTTCAAATATGGGCCTAGAAATAAACAGACAGGTAATACAGGAAGTAATGTTAATGAGTACACTAATATGAAAAAATAAGCTAAATAAAATTCATTTAGGGCCGGGAATTTAGCTCAGCAGTTTGCTGGCCTGCTTTGCAAGCGAAAGGATCTGAGTTCAATCCCCGGTACCAAAAAAAAAAAAAAAATCATTTAATTTAAAATAATTTTTCCTATAAAAATTGGTATGAAAAATGAAATATCTATCTTAAGCTATATTATCCTTTAATTTAGCCACAGACACTTTAAAGCTTATATGGGCTCAAGTAGAGGCAGTCTCAGATAAACTTCAAATGTAAATCATGCATGTAGGCAGTGCAGAGACCACTAGGAGGGAAAAGGGGAAACTGCCTGGGGAAATAACAAATAATAGTGCACATATTAGCTGCAGTGGGCTGTTGGAAGTTGATCTCATGGAGAAACTCGGAGACTGTATAAATAACTACCTCTGGATTATTCCCACATGACTGGACAAGGAGTTGGGGTTTTCACCCACTGGCTTTCCAGAGCTATTGGGTGAGAGCTGTTCATGTTGTTGTGAATTCCCCATCTTCGAGTCCTCCTGAGTGACTTCCACATCTCCAGCTGCACACTCAGCCACAGAGATGCAGCAAGAGACAACTGGTGACAAGTCAAGAGCCCTAAGAAGTCACCAGGCAGCGACCATGTGCTATTTTAAGGAGAAGGTCATGAAAGTGACCAACGTGTAAAATGTATAAGTGCAACTCTATTTATCATTACATGTTATCAATTAGAGCATTAGTACCCAACATTGGAGGGTACCACAGATAATGCCATATATATAGTAATATATAATTTCCAAATAAGATTTAATCATAAAATGCATGCAGTAGAATACCTTCTGACGTATGAGTTTTTATTCCGGAAGAGGAGGAGATTGCAAAGCAGCATTTACCATATGATTATAATTTAGTTGAAAACAAATTATTTCTCCATAGAGATTTTGAAGGACACAGAAGATGCTGATGGTCACTCCGCTGGGCAGTGAGACAGCACAGGCTCTTTCCTGCTCTTCCTTCTTCCTCTCCCCCAGTTCCTTCCTCTTACTCCTTCTTCTACGCCTGCCTTCCTGCTTATTCTTTTGCTTACCTGTTATTTTTAACTTTTTTCCTATAAACATGTATTTTTCCATGATAAGAAAATAGTTCTTCATAAGCTTCAAAATGAGTCACCAAGGAGTTAAAAATAAGATAATTAAAAAGCTTTCACCAAGTCTTAGCCAATTACTTTTTAAGCGTATTAGTTATTGTTGACTTTTTTGAACTCAGCCATGATTATTTCTGTGACCAGGGTTGTTATTTTTGCCCGTGTGGTCTGACTGGTCAGGCTCATTACCTAGCAGATGCGGTTTATGAGCACTGCTGGCTTTCAGCATGCACCCTTCAAGATGAACATTCTTATTCACTTTATTATTTCAGCAATGCAGAACTTGAAGTTCAATTGTAATTGTTCCAATCAGGCAGAGAGGATTCTATTTTTAAAAATAACAAGCACTCCTATTTAATAAGGAATTACTAAGAAAAAATAACATTCAGAAATGAAAATGTCTCAATGTATCCCAAAGGCAGATGTACTAGACCGTAAAATTCTTTCCTGAAAGAGATTTGGAAATGCTAAGCCTTACAATAATCAATAAGAGACATCTTTACAGCTAAGATTAGCTAAGAGCAAATATTTTGTTTTTCACAACCGGAATATAACAGTCATGGACACTGTTATAAATCTAACTAAATGTCATTAAATAAATCAATTGTCTAGCACAGTGCTTTATACATGGTAGGACCACAGTGGTACTTATCCCCCAAAGTAACGCAGGTTCTGTAAAAAAATTTTTGATAAATATGATTTCCTGACTAGATAGATGGTTCAAAGTAGTCAAATTGCCTGTTCTTTTTTTCATGAAATGTTTTTTCCAGAAAGAGAGTGGGAGATCATTGTTCTAATCTCTTTTTAAGAGCTCATCAATAATGCACTAGATCAAAATTTAGAACAGGCTGTGGAACGATTGACAGATGGGGGATGAAGAAAATTAATGTGATAGAAGAGAACACCCAGCCGTCTTTTCCACAGAATTCTCTCTACTTTTGTGAAGAGAGGATTTAGGATATGGTGAGGAGGGGTGAGAAGTGGACTTTAAAAGCTTGCCCCTTTTTCAACCACATTAAGAGAATACCGATGCCATGAAAATGGGCTTCTCCACCCCCTCCAACTTCATAGCCAGTGTGCAACCTGTTGTTCTGCCATATGAATTCCAGCCCCACAAATCTGCTCAAATTTATCACCTCTTCTCCATTTTGGTTTCTTTTCTCACTCAAGTGCCCCCTACCTGTTTGTAGTTTGTTCCAGTGGGCCTGAATTATTTTTTTCTGCTCTCTTTCCTTCCCTAGTTTAAATATGTTTTTAATATCTTTGTCAGGTTAACTCCCAAAGCCCATTTCTCAACTTTATTCTATGGTTGGGTAGAAGTTCAGATCTCACTGTATGTGGAGGTTGTTTGCAATACTCGTGCCCATCTTCTAGAGATCAAGGCTGAGCCTTAGGGCACCAGTTCAGAACAGTGAGGCAGGAAGCTGCTGGTACAGAAATCCATGTGTACTAGTCACTTTCTTGCCACTGAAACACAGTTCTAGACTCCGACAAATTAAGGGAAGAGAGGTTTATTTTGGCTCACACTTTGTAGAAATTTCAGTCTGCAGTCCACTGGCTCCAAGGTGGAGAGCATGGAACGGGGATATGGCAGAGGGAAAGCAGTCCATGGCATGGGGGCCAGGAGGTGGAGAAAGAAGCAAAGCTCCTAGCACATATGCTCTTCCTGCCTAGAAGCATCATTCACTTGTTAGCTCCTCTCCTCCTTATACCACAGCTACCTTTCAAAGATAACTTCCTTGAGGAAGTCTTCTCTATTCCCTAAGATTAGGGTTAGCTTCCATGTAACAGGTTTTATAACAGCATACTTTCCCTTTAGAGCACTCGCCAGCATTGTTCATTATATCATTAATTTACAGCTCCTGCACAGAACTTAATCCAGGAGACCTGCAGGCTTGTCCAGGGGTGCACAGAACACCTACAGTAAAGATGCTGTCAGTGGAGGCTGAGTTCACGATGGATCTATTTGTCTCTCAGTGTCTTATGATCCTTGGGAAAAGAGGCTGGTAGCAGAATCAAAGGTTCTTAGTAGGTTACCAATAACTGATGACTCTGACTCCACTGAGTCATAGATGAAGCTTGCAGAGGTGTACAGTGAGTCTACAATGGAACTTTCAAGGGCTGAGGATATAGATGAGTTGTAGGACATTTGCCTGGTGTGCATGAGGCCTTGGCTCAATCTCCAGAAGAATACACACACAGGAACTCACACCTACACACACAACCAATCCCCAAACACAGTACAGTTTCAAGAATCCATTTACTCTGATGTACCGAGGCATTTGAATGAATGTTTCTTTGCCTTAGAATTTTTCACTCCCAGCAGCATCCTGCCTGGAGCCTTACTTTTCTGAACCTGGATGCTTCTAACTTTAGCCTTGACCTATGATAAGTTATTCACAAAGACAGCGAAGAATCTCAGTAGACTATGAAAAATTTCTTTAGCTATGGATTATTGCTCAGGTACCCAAAAAGATTCTTCACTGACTACAAATAAATAGCAACAACAAAACTTATCATCAAGGATAGATGAAAATGTGGGGCGAATTGGTCAAGGAGACATAACATAGATCTTTGTTACCTCCCTCAGATTCCACTTTAAGAAATAATGATTGTCCTAAGTTGGTTTGATAATACTGATGATGATCCGCTTTTTAGTTTCACCTCAGAATCATAGCATTCACTTATATTTATTGACTAATGTATACACATGGATTGCACAGCAATGGAAAAGTAATATATAAGCTTAAGTAGTCTTAGGAGTGGCTCATGGCAGAGTCTTTCAAGGCAATGGGTGACAAAGCCGTAAAGAATGTGGATGAGGTGCTCACTCTTGCGGTGCTTACACCACCATTGAGCAGGGAGACGATCAGTAAACAAGCAAGTCAACAAATGGTCAGAACAGTCTCTTAGGGTGTGGTTCACGGAGGTGTTGAGTCTGTTTGTCAGCTATAACAGGGTGACACAGACTGGGTAGTTTGTAAACCACAGAAATGTACTCACCACAGTTCTGGAGCTTGGGAAGACCAAGATGAAGGTAGGAGCAGATTCTACCTCTGGTGAGGACTTGCTTTCTGATTCACAGATGAGGCTGATCTGTGTCCTTGTGGGGTGGAGGGGAAGGCAGCTTGCTGGGGTCTCTTATAAGGGCACTATTGCTATTCCTGGGGGCTCCACCCTCATGATCTAATCACCTCAAAGGTCATCCGCTCCTAACACCATCACATGGTTGATTGGAGTTTTAGCATATGAGTTTGGAAGGACACGAATACTCAGACCTTAATGGTGCTGAGGAAAACAAACAAGACAAGAGGAGGTAGGCTCGTAGGAGGACCACAGCTGGTGGCTGGAGAGTTAAATTGTACAGTCTTGGAGATATACATAGGCACAGGTGACATTTGAGCCTCCACCCTTTTTCTCTGTGCAGTGGCTCTCTAATAGTGATATTTTGCTTGAAGACATTTGGCCATATCTGAAGACCCTTTTGTTCGTTGCAACTTGGGAGATCTTCCACTGGCAGCTACTGAGTGAGCATCAAGTATGCTGTTAATCCATCACCAATGCACAGGCCAGGTCCTATGAAATACATTACTCCCTCCACAATATCGAGAGCCAAAAGGGTGGAAAACCCTGACCTATGGTCTACCCTTATCACAACGGTGAGGTTAAGTGTTGGAAGTTGCAAACCATCTGATCTCAGTTCTCCATCTGAATCCTGCAGTGCAGCACTGGGTCTCAAGACTTCACCTAA
The DNA here is from genome assembly GCF_012274545.1 of Fukomys damarensis. Lineage (NCBI taxonomy): Eukaryota > Metazoa > Chordata > Mammalia > Rodentia > Bathyergidae > Fukomys > Fukomys damarensis. The sequence goes on from NW_022900928.1 coordinate 3,204,909, forward strand.
TATGGCTTCTTAGGGCCCCTTCCTCCTATTTTGTTGCCTTCACTCATTCCATCCCAGCCTCAGGACTCCATGCTCCTGGTTCTTACTGCCTAAGATAGAGAACTGACAGTATAGTTGTTGTGTCCTTTGTACATTTTTCTTTTCCTTAATTGAGGTGCATTTCTGTATACTTATGAGGCACCATTTGATGTTTTGATTCATGTGTGTATATTGGACAGTAAGCAGTGCTGTGTGATCAGTATATGAGTCATCTTAAAGTTTGACCACTTCTTTACAGGCATACATTCAAAACGTGCTCTTCAGGGCTGGGAATGCAGCTCAGTGGTACAGCACTCACCTAGAATACATGAGGCCCAAAGTTCAATTCCAACACTGAAAAGGAAAACTGTTAAGGAGTCCATAACTGTTTTGAGTCCTTAATGCATTATTGCTAATCCTATGTACCCAGCTCAACCACAGAACAACACAATCCGTTTCTCATTCTGTGACATCACACAGGTCGCCCAGCCTCCCTGGTCCTGCATGTGCAATCTTGCACTGTGAGTGACTCCTCACACTTTTCTCCCCCGTAATACTTACACTTGCACTACGTGATTTACTTGTGTATCATTTTTGCCGATTTGCTGTCTCGTCGCTGGAAGGTAAGCCTCATGGACTTGGGGGTTTATGATATATAAACATAGAAGGGTGGCTTGTGAGTACTTGTGGACGGAATGAAGGGAGGAAAGAGCTGAGACTTCAATGACAAAAGTGCGGCTGCAAGAAAATTCCTGGGGAAAATATGAAATGTGGAGGTCCTAAGAGTGATCGAGGTTGGTGCCCTTGAAGGAAAAGGAGAAAATCAGTCAGTAGCTGGAGTAAAATGGATGAGAGAGAGAGAGAGCGATGCAGCGTGAGCCACAGAAATTGTCACAGCCTCAGCATGGACAGCCGGAGGATGCGCAGTAGTGACCAGGAGAACCATACCTGGGTGAATATGTGCACGTGATGTGAATATCACTAAAGTTTGTTTGATTTTTAAGACCAACTCAGGTTAACATTAGTAATCCAAATAAGTACTGTAACTATGTTTTTGACTCAACAGCTTTTCTTTAAATAGTTACTAGGATTTCTCATCTTCATAGTAAGAACTGTGAGATGTCAAAAGTCCACTTAACCTCAAAGGGTTTTAATAATGACTTATTGAACATTTATTATTCATAAACATTTTGTTATACTTTTATGGTACAGGAAAGAATGTGTGAGATAGGCATATATCGTGGAACAGGAAAACCAGCCTATTTAACATATGTGTTTATTTCCTCATGTAATGTTTATATGGAGAGAGCACTTAAAATCCCTCTCAGCAATTTTCAGATGCACAATATAATGTTATTTACTGTAGTCCCCATAGTGTGCAACAAATATAAACTTATTCTTCTCAATTTACTGAAGTTTCTTGACCTTCAACCAGCATTTTTCTAATACTCTCACCCCTCTGGCTCTGGTAGCTATGATTTTATTCTGAGTCTGTGATTTTAACTTTTCACCTCAGGTGTAAGTGAAATCATATGGTGTTGGTCTTTATGTGTCTGGCTTCTTTACCTTATTATGTCCTCTAGGTTCATTCCATGTCGTCACCGATAGGAGAATTTCCCTGTCTGAAGAAATTGGGTAGTAGTCCATCATTTGCATGTCGCACGTTCTTTGTCTATTCATCCACTGTGGACATCTAGGTTGATTCTGTATCTTGCCTATTGTGATCATTGTTGTTGTCAGCTTGGAAATCTGGGGCTGCCTCATTGTTGAAGTGTTTTCCCTTGCTTTCTGTTTTATAGGCTGCTATTCCATGGCAAATATATTATTTTTATAATAACTAATAATTCTATAAATATTTTTATTCCATCAGCAATGGTAGTACTTTTTCTTGAATAAAGATAGGATGAATGAGAGCAGGAAAAAAGCAGAATCTTCAGGGGAGACATAGTGAGGGGTGGGAAATACCAATGCAGAGGAAAAAAGTTAGTATTTTCCTATCAATTTTTATGCAACAAGTACTTTGCCAAGCAGTTTGTGTGTGCTCTCATTTACTGTGAAAAACATCTGCTATCCCCTTTCCATCCCAAAGAAATTATGATTCACAGAAATGAAGAAATATGCCCAAGATCATGCATCTACTGAGAAGCCTAGCTAGAATTTAAATAAAAATTTTTCTTGGTCCAACACTGTATTAGTCTGCTCAGGCTTACATTACAACATACCACAAACAGACGGATTGAACAATAACATTTTCCTAACAGTTTTATAGGGTGGGAAGTCCCAGATCAAAGTGAGGGGTCATCTACTTCCTGGTGAGAGCCGTGTTGGGGGTTTGCAGGTGGCCTGTTTACCTGGACAGAAGGGGCAGGGGGAGAGGAGCAGGGGGAGGGGGAGGGGTGAGAGAGAACAGAGAAGAGACGGAGGTCCCGAAACTCTTCATGTGTAGGCATCAATCCCAGAGTGGAGAAGAAGGCTCTGCTTCACCACCTAATTACCTCTCAAGACCCCATTTCCAGTCCCATCGTGTTAGGGGTGAAGTCTTCAGCAAACGGACTTTGAGAGGGACTCCATTCAATGCATAGTAAATGCCAGCACCCCTTCTATAACATGGATCTGCCTTCCTACTGAAAGGAAAAGTGTTGATATTTTGCTAAAAGGGAAGCCTGGGTGAGTCACCTATGGATCTGGGCTCAGATTTATTTCCAGTATTGGAGCTCCCAAAATCTTTACTTAGTGCATAGAAAGTTTCTTTCACATACTTCCGTGGAATTTTTTTTTCTTCTTTTGATAGAGCTGGCATGAGCCTTCTATTTCTAACCTCTTTAGAAAGTCAGAGTTGTCCCAGTGAAGCTTTTTTCCTTTTCCTGGTAGTACAGGAAAAATTGGAAAGCTGAACTCTCACATTTGGACTACTTTTGGTACAGCTTTTTGATCTGTTGATAAAAGCCAGGGTTTATGTTGTTGACAAGGAAATTCAACCATTCCTCTCATACATAAAATGGAAAAAAGGACATTTGTAATTAAATAAAGATTGTTGGTTCCAATTTCCAGGTCTTCTTCATAAAAATGCAGATAGTAATTTAGAGGTTTTTAAACTTCTGCTGAGGAGTCACATGAGCTTGAGTTATGCCACAGAATTGCTTGTCAGCCTAAATGAAGAACACACAACATTGTTTTCTTGTATAAAAGAAAATAAAATTTCCTTTCCCCGTTTAGACATCCTTTGGCTGGCTTAGATTTCTCATTAAATTTATAACATAAATGTATTTCAACTGTGAGACAAAACCCTAATTTCTACAGTAATGGAGGATGACTACCTATCAGTATAGACTTTGCAAATTGACTACTTGCAACTGTAATGTTCTTATTCAGAAATACTTGCAGCACATGACAACATAACATAAAGAAATGGAGACTCAGTCTGATACATTCTTTCCACCTGATTGTTTTTTGGGATCCAACGTAAAAGTTGCTGTGTCATCTGTAGATGTGCTAAGCCAGTTTTTAAGCCTTTTCCATAAAATATTAATTTCCATTGAGAAACATTCTCTTCTCTTATCGAAAGTCTAAATTTCTGGCGCCTTGAATGAGATAATGGTAAACCGAATGTGCTGCTCACAGTGTAGCCAGTTTTGGAAAGACTTTCCCAGTCCTGGGGAGAAGCTGGGTACTACAAGCCTTCCTGTGGGAGAATGTACTGCTTTTCAGAATTGTTGGAGTTAATACAGTGTTTGAAATGGTTGCTTTTGTTTGGGACCAGTTTTAATTGCCTGTTTGAGCAGAGATGCACTTTAAGTTATTTTTAGCCCTGTGGACTGGATTTGGAATTCAGTGGATTTACTTTTCACCAATACAAATAACAAATCTGTTATTTTTGCTGCAGAGGGTGCAGCTAGCTATTTTTAACCTCAGTTGTTCATCCACATGATGCACTGCACTTGTTTAAAAACCACCCAGTCAAGGAAGCAGTCTAGGAAAAGGCTCCAAGGAAACACTCTCTGCTCCTGCAAGAAATCACCACAAGCCAGCACTTGTACTATTTCCAGGCAGATACATTTACATATCATTGTTACGTCCTAGAGAAAGAGGGAGGTGCATTCTCTGGAGAGAACGTGGAGAGAACATTGCTACCAGGCTTATTTCTAGTTCTTTGCATGAGGAAGACTGCTACTCATGTGCATGTCACAGGCAGTGCTTGTCAGATAGGTTTAGACAGTTGTGGGCTGCAGTTAAAGACTGTCACTCTGCAGGATATTTTTTAGTACTTCATTTATATAATTCCATTTCATTTAAAAAAAATAAGAACATGACTTGTCACAGTGGATTCTCCCCCAACTAATCAGCTCAGTATTTATGCTTTAAGACTTCTAGGCTTTTGTGAAAGCAGACGTGTCTTTGTGACTCGGAAGTTAGCACACACATGGTCAGCATGTGGTGCAGTGGGCAGACCATCGTTGAACCACTGGACTGGACGGAATTAATAACAACACGTGTGGGGCCAATAGCAAAAGATGGACATGGGAATATCATTCTTAAAATGATGGCAAGTGGACATGCAGGGACCTGATCTCCAGTGAAACAACCTTAATTGATGAAAATTGTTTTTAAAAACAACCATTTATTCAATAAAAATTTTGCAAGAAAAATAAGCCTGACATTTAAGTCATGGCATACTTCCTATTGCAAAGTCCCCCAGCTCAGCATGATGGAAAATTCCAGGCAAGAGCAGCTGATCGGTGGGGGCTCTCTTCCTCCACTGAGCTCCCTTTCACAGGGCAGAAGCTCTGTTCTATGCAAGACGGGCTGAGCATGCTGAGCTCCTTGCCCCTGTGTGTGAGCTGGATTATAGTAATGGCTTCACATAGGAGTGGCAACCTGAGAACAGGAAGAGCCTCTGCTGGTAAAGCAGAGGAGTAACTCGAGGAGAAACTAGTCATTATGTCTGTTCCCAACTGTACTGTAGTGGCACAGAGACTTTTCCCAGTTGGAGACACAAACTGGAAGAATGCTGAGGCTCTCTCTAAACAAATGAAATTTATATGAAAAAGAATGTGGAGAGGATTGAGCCTAAGACCCTTCTAGAAAGCAATGGAGACTTTGCTGGTGAGCTGTGAAGAGAAGGTGTGCAGTTTCATCAGAGCAACATGCTAGATCATGGCTGAGCCATTTTAGCAGAAAAACAAGAGTAGAGGGACAGTCAGGAAAACCCTTCCTGGGTTCAACAAGACCTCCAATGCTGGCTCAGAAGTTGTCTTGGTATACATCTCCAAATGTAATTGGATTAGACTGTGGAAAAAGTCATGCTCAGGGAAATATTGAAAGCAATAGTGCAGTCATTTGGTGATGAGAATACATTAAGAGCTGGCAGTGAGAATATACTAAGGGAATACACTAAGAGCAATAGCAGAGAGCTTAATAAAGAGATCAGGAGAGGGACACTCAGACACTCTATGAGCATGCTGTTGACCCAGGAAAACTGCCTTTGTGCTTAAGGTCATGTCTTGCAAAGAGCAACATCAGAGCCTTCACATTGTAGAGAAGTAGACTTCACTAACATCACTAAAATAGTCCACCCCAGCTACTAAATAAATAAGCAAACAGCAACACCAAATCCAGAACATAGGCAGGAAATGTCAGTATTGATAGTCATTGCAATGTACTATTTAGAATGTACTATTTAAACAAAAATTGCAAGATGTACAAAGAAACAGAAAAGTAAGAGCCGACATGCAAATGTTGGATTTAATAAAGATTTCAGTGTAGACATTATAGTTATGGTCAAAGAGACCATAGAGAAAAACAGAATTAAAGTAGTAAGAGAAAATATGATGATAATGACTCATCAAATAGAAACCATAAAAACTATAAAAATCAAATAAACATTGTGGAATTGGAAAGCATGATAATTGAAATGAAAAATGACTAGATATATCAAGTGGGTTTTAACTAATAAAAGAAAATGTCATTGAACTTGAAGATAGATCAATTGAAATTACTCACTCTGTACAGAAAGAATAAAGAATGTGAACAAGGGGAGGTGTCCTAAGAGGTCATGGAATATTGTCAAAAAGACAAGCACTCACATTATTAGAAAAGGATAATAAGAAGGAAAACAACATAAGTATTGGAAGAAAGAATGAGAAATAGAGGTTCAACATTCCCAGTTTGATGGAGAACATAAAATACATATTTAAGAAGTTCAATTTAGTGTAAAAAACTATAATAGCACATAAGATCCTAATGAGATAACTGACAATGTGAAATAGGAAGAAAAGGGTTAAAGGTGTAGGGAAAGTGGGAAAGGTAAGGGAAAGGTGATAAGGGAAAAGAAAAAAAATGAGAAAATGAAAAAATGGAAATAAAGTGTTTGCAATTGGGGAGGGGAGGAGGGGGTGAAGGGAGGACAGGGGCAAGGGAAAGAAATGAGAACCAAGACCTGTCATGTAAAGGTACAAGATCCCAAAGATGAATGTAACTGTACTGTCTACCTAAAATGTACCAATAAACTTAATTTAAAAAAAAAAGAAGTTCAATTTACTCCAAGCAGAATTGACAGAAAGAGATTCAGACCCACACGTATCTCAGTATTTCAAAGGTCAAAACAAAAAGAAAATCTGGTAAAAGGGAAAAAATATGAGAAAATGTAAAAATGGAATTAAAGTGTTTGAAGGTGGGGAGGGGAGGAGGGGGTGAAGGGAGGGTGGGGACAAGGGGAAAAAATGAGAACCAAGACCTGGCATGTAAAGGTACAAGGTCCCAGTAATGAATGTAACTGTACTGTCTACCTAGAATGTACCAATAAATTCAATTTAAATTAAAAAAAAAAGAAAAGAAAATCTCAAAAGCATTAGGAGAAAAAAAATCTCTCAAGTACAAAAGAAGTCCAATAAGATTAACAGCTGATTTCTTTTCACAAGCAATGGGTACCAGAAGGCAGTAGGACAAAATTCAAACTTCAAAAACTTTCAGGGAGGATTCATCTCCAATAAAAGTATCCTTGAATAAGAAAGTGAAAGAAAGACATTCTCTGATAAAGTAAAACATAGAAAGCCCATTGCTGGTAGGCCCACCTTACAAGAAATTATAAACAAACTTTTACAGCCTGTAAGTTACCCCAATGAATAACTCAAATAGACACACACATGCAGATGCAAAACAAATATCAGTTAAAGTAAGTATGCAGTTATAAAAAAATACAAGTGCATATTTATTTTCCTTTGATGTCTTAACTGACTTAGAAAGGAATGATTTAAAACAACATGTGTATAATTATATTTAGTGTGTAACAGAAATATAATGCATTTAAAAATAACAGCACAAAGGAGAAAGGTGGAAAGAAAAAGCAATATTGAATTAAGGATATAAAACCAGGTGGTAACTCAAACCCATAGGAACAAGTGAACAGAATCAGAAATAGTGCAGAAGATGATCAAAAAGCCTCTACAAATACAGTCTCTCTTCTCTCAGCATCTTTAAAATTACAAAAAGAGATAATTATTTATTTAAACTATAGATAACCATTCTACAAATTAATAGTTATAATATTCTATTGTTGGGTTTATAGTCTGTTGATTTGTTAAATATAAGAATAATATCACAAAAATGAGGAGAGAATACTTTATATAAGACTCACATTTCTACCCTGAACAGTCATTATTTAATGATGGAACACATGCTGAGAAATGTGTCACTAAGTGACTGTACCATTGTGTAAGTATCCAGGAGTGCAGTTACACAAGTTGAGATGGTCCTAGCAGCTCTTGGTGATGTAATCTGTGGGCCACTGTCATAAAGGCAGTCCATCACATGACTGCACTTGAACTGAGTGAGCAGAGATCTGAAGTAACTCTGATAAATAAGGCTGTACCTAGTAGGCTGGAGAGGCATTACTACAAAAATAACTCAAAAATAGTTAAAAAATTACTAAAAATTTAAAGTGCTACATTAGGGTACATTAATCAAGAGAAACAAGTGAGTGAGGCATAGGAACCAAAAGTAAATTGGCAATTCTAGTGATTGATGCAATTCTAGAGATGTCAATAATCACATCAAATATGAATGGGCCAGAGCTAACAATAACAGGTGAGACAATAAACATCCAGTATCTTCTATCTAAAGGGGCCACACTTTATTCTCAATGATATGAGAAGACTGGAAATGAAAGGATGACAAAAGATAAAACCTTAAAGCTGGGATCACAAGAAAACTTGTGTGATTATTTTGGAATCAAGCAAAATACACTTCAAACCAAAAATATCATAGAGACTTCGAGTTACAATTTATAATTTGTGGTATCTATCAGTCTACCAGGAGGATCTACAAATATACACAAGTATACACTTAACAACTTATCCTAAAATGATGTGATGTAAAAACCAAGCAAGTTGAAGGGAGAAATAACTACACATCCAAATATGTTACTAGCAAGAGCTCGTGTCAGTGAATAGAATGACAGCAGTGAGAGAATTCAATGCCTCCTTGTCAATGTTGGGTTGAAGAGCTGGACTGAAGCTTAGAAAGGAGGAAGAAAACTTGGAACCAACACAGAGATTTGCTGCAGACCTGAAGGGGTTTAACTTGTCTTGTACCAGAGTAGAACACGACCTAGAGATAAAGAGGATCAGAAATAGATACTTGTACTGTGTTTCCTTGAAAATAGACCTAATCTGAAAATAAGCTGTGACCCTTACCATGGCAGTGACCTGTGCCATGCAGAAGTTTGGACCTCCCTCTTCTATTACTCTGGAATGGCAGTAATGGCAAAGTGGTTGAGGTTTTTTTTTTTTTTTCTGGTTAGATCTTATTTTCAGGGAAACATGGGACAGTATATGGCCAGTTGAGTTTTGACAAGATTGTGAAGACAATTCAAAGTGAAGAGGAAAGAATAGTTTTCCAACAGATAGTTGTGGAACAGGTTGATATCTACATGCTAAAGGATGTAGGTGGACCCCTTTCTTTTACCCTCTACAGCCTATAAAGATGCTGTTAACCCAAATCAACGGAAAGAATGGGTTTTAGTTAATAAAAATTATAGTATCAGTAAAATTAATGTGCTGATAAAGGCTCTACCCTAGTTCATTTCAATGCGTCTCACACTTTTAAACATGGCTTCAGTATTGTTAGTTTCCCTTCACTCCCGTTCCTCTGAGGACACAAGGGAATGCACTGTCATGATCTCTTCTTTGTCTTGCTCACATAGAGCAGACAAGGTAAATTCAGCCAGCAAGATGACTCACATGGAAAAGGGTGTTTCTTCAGGCTTGCATTTTTGATATGGAGGATTGAAGGCATTGGTGACCGTGCTAGACTCAAATAGGAAATGTAACACTGAAAGCCATGAATCTGAAACAAAGTGTGTGCTCTCAATTATTTTTTGAAACAAGTAGAACATAGTAAAAGTATTTGAATATTGGATTTATCATGACTATTGCTGAATGGGCTTTAAAACAATCAGGAAACATTTATTTTTTATTTTATTATAAGTTAATAACATAATTGTATACATTTATGGAGTGCAAAGTAGTATAATGTTTTACAAATACAAGGAGAGAGAACTTAATCAAGCTAACTAAGATATCCATCGTCTCAAATACTCATCATTTTTAGGGGTAGAGGACATTTGAAGTTTACTCTTGGAAATTCTGAAATATTCCACACACTATATGAACTATATTTATCATGCTGTTCAATAGATTTCAGAAGAAGATGAGAGAATAAACTCTCTTATTTTTTCTCTCAGAGGATTTGTACCCTCTGACCCCCTTCACTCCATACTCTTCTACTTTAGCCTGTCTAGCTACCATGTTCCTCTTCTATCAGGGGAAATTATAGTGGAAATCTTCACATTTTAGAATAGTATGATAAACAGAACATCTCTGTGCTGTACTGTGCAGATAACTAAGAGCTGTGTGCTACATTCTCTGATAATGCAGGCCTATGAAGTCACACATTCTATTATTAAATGAACAGAACTTATTACCTCTAGCTTCTTTAGGCAACATCATGATCAAATCAACCAACTCTGGTATCGGCTGATATGTGTTAAAAATAAAACGCTATTGTGAGCCAATTTCATGATCATCCTTTAGGCCAAGCACACCTCTCAAATGAAAGCCATCAATTGCTCTTTTCTGCTGTAAGATTTCTGATTCTCGTAATGAAATGTTTCAGTTTTGTGTCACTGGATTCTTGAAACTGCTGTAATGTAGTTCTTTGGCTCAAAGTATAGATAATTTACTTAACATAATTTGTCCTGCACATTGGAGCCACTGAAACAAGTGACCAAAAGGAACTACAGTATCTGCATGTGATTTAAGAAATAAAGTCCTTAGCCACACCTAAACATAGTCTTATGTATTTGGAAAAGAAAACATTATATTCATACATCTATCATTTTCCTTCTATGGCATGTGTTTTCTCCATTCTTTGGTTTACACAGAGAAACCTAATGTTTCCTGGGTGTGTACTTTATGAAAAGTAAGCATTTCATAATGCACACCTGGAAATTTCTATGATGCAAGATTATCACAATTACTTTATATGAAAGATAATTTCATCTCAATAAGGGGAAGTAATAGCTAAATTGGATTTCCAACAATTTGACTTAGAAAAGATTGTTTTTTACTATAATTCATCCATTTGAAAAAATAATTTAAGAAATAAAAGATGATACAAAAAGTTAGAGCAGGGGAAGCAACTATTTAAAAGCTCTATTAAAATATGTAGTAAAATTCTAAAAAAAAAGTGTAATTATTTAAATGAACAATGCAATTGATAGGTTAAGCAGTGGGTAAGAGAGGGCTGGTGGTGTGTGGGAAGGACGCCAGGAAGTTACAGGGTCCTCGCTCACCATAGATTCACATTCTGAGGTTTCAGTTTTCCATGGTGGACTGGAACAACTATGGTCCCAAGATATTAAGAAACAAGCCACTTATAAGTTTTCAATTCTATGCCATCCTGGGAGGTACAAGGAGACCTAGCCCAGGCCCAGTCCTTTCTGTTTCAAACGGTGAATTGTGCTGTTGTAGCAACATTGTAGACACTGCCCACGCATTCCTCACTCCCCGGCTTCTGTCTGGTACCAGACCAGCAGTTGCCCTTGCGTCCACGTACCCTTAACGCAGTGAGTAATGCAGTGTCACATTGCTTGTGTCCTAGTGTCACTTCGCTTCATCTCATTATCCGAAGGAGAAGGGTGAGGGGATCGTGACAAGACACTTTGAGAGAGCACATCCACATAACTTACCCTGGTGCATTGTTACAGTCATTCTGTTCTGTCATTAGTTATTATTATCAACCTATTTTTCTAATACGTCAGTTAATATATTACAGCTTTAGGACTCTCTATGGTTTCCTCCACTGCCCTTTATAGATCTGGGGTACTACTGTATCACAAATGCAGGACAGTAATAGGCACAGATAAAAAATAAGTGCTCAGGAATACAGAAAATGAAGATTGAAAAGACAAAATGTCTTTCTCTTTTCAAAATGTGTCACAGGAGTTCCACAAGGAGAAAATAATGAGCAAAAACAACGTACAGAGAGATTCCTGTTAATACATTTTTAAAATTATGCATCTTTAGCTCCATGAGTTTTATGTGTGCATACATAACCATACATAAGATACAATACAATGTGTATATTTTGTAGTATTGGTTGTTGAATCCAGGAGCACTCTACTACTGAACTACACCCCTAGAACTTGTTATTTCCTGTTTTGTGGCAGGACTTGCTAATCTGCCCAAGCTAGACTTGTACTTGTGGTCCACCTGCCTCAAATTCACAAACAGTCAGGTTATAGATATGGACCACTATGGCTGGTAAGCTTCATGAATTGTATTGATTTCCAAGGAACAAGTCTCAAAAATAGCCAGAGTAAAAGCCTCAGATTTTACCTACCCAAGGGATGGAAATTAGATTGCTTTAGAAATTCTCAAAGAAGTCATAAAAGATGTGACAATTCAGTGAAATTGTACCTTCAAAGTTTCACAAAAATATAAATAATAACTTCTCATTTTACCATCAGCTATCATTGCAAGAATGACATTTTCAGGATTTACTGAACCAGTAGACATCATTAGAGGAGCACTAAAGGACATATTTTTAAAAAACTATTACACCCACGGTACATACATGTACCCAAGAGTAAAGAGAAGGAACTGAAGGCATCCAAGCTAAGTTTGGTTTTATAAAACTATCAACAATAACTAGAGAGAGTTTGAAAAGATTGAATAGAGTTAAAAGACTGTACAACAATAACACATGTGTGTTGCTTGAGATGAAATAGAAGTGCTTGTTCTATTTAAATATTCACTGATTGATTAATCCAGTGACTGTTAATTTTGTGCCACTTATGTTGCAGATATTCTTCAGCAACTTTTCATAGCACTGAAGGCAAAAAATACCAAGCATTTCTACTATTACAGAATTTATATTTTAGTGAATGGAGCCACGAAATAGATCCTTTAAATGGTAGTGCACATAGCATTGTGATGGTTTGGATTAAAATGTCCTCCAACAATATACGTGTTCGGGGATGGGGTTTCTGGAAGGCGGCTAGATCATGGGTTAGTTCATCCATCCCATGAAATAGCCCATGGATGGATGCAGAGCTGAATGTGCTATTCGAAGGTATATCCGGCTTGAGGTAAGGTCACTGGGGACATAAGCAGGAAAGGATAGTATCATCCCTGGCCCCTTCCGCTCACTCTTCTGCTCTTTCCAACTATCTGCCTACCACGAGGTGAGGAATTCTTCTCTACCCTGACCCTTTGTCATGATGGTCCTGCCTTGGAGCCAGCTGACCAAGGACTGAACCCTCTGAAATGAGTCCAAACAAACCTTTCCTACTTTGAATTGTGCATGTCAAGGATTTTGCTCCAGCAACAAAAAAATAACGGAAGTGTTTTTATCAATGATGAGGTCTCCTTCTGCAGGAATGGTGGCAGTGCAATGATTGTAAGGGAAGGAAATGGTTTCAATGGTGATCTGGCAGAGTCTCACCAGAGAGCTGATGTTTGTACAGACACTGCAGGGAGTAAAAGGGTGTGGCGGGCAGTCATTTAGGACAGGACTTTATCAGCAAAAGGAAGCGAATGTACAGCGTCAAAGATGAGGCCAAAGCATGCCGTATGTGCTTGAAAACAACAACAAAAACTCAAGTGTGACTGAACAGAAGGAGTGAGGAAAACAGGTAATATCAGCAAGGCAAGGATGAGCCGGAACAGACCGAACTAGTAAGCACTGTGCCAGCTGCCTTAGCGGGTGTGGAGGGAGAGCTAATGCCGGGGCTCGAGTACACAGATGTCCTTCGTCCGCCATTTCTAAGAAACCACTGTGCTATGGCAGGTGGAGGGGTGAGGAGGATCATGATTTGGGGTAATATTTTGAAGGTAGAGGTGTTAGGATATCTAGGTAGGTTTCTTCTAGAGTATGAGAGACGAGGAGGTGTGAAAATAACTCCAAGTTTCTAGGCTGGAGAAATAAGATGAAAGGAATTAACACTCACCGAGAAGAAAACACAATTGGTAGAGTGTGTGTGTGTGTGTGTGTGTGTGTGTGTGTGTGTGTAGGGAGGATGTGCTGGAAGGGAAAACGTTGTGAGCTCCGTTTGAGACAGCCAGATACGGGCAGATCCTTTAAGACGGATTCTATTCTGGACATCCACAAAGTTAAAAATTTCCATGACTTGCTAGTCTTGATTCAAAACATGTATATAGTGCTCCAAAGATCTTCAGATTAGTATTAATTTTTCCATGATATTGTATTGAATTTACTAAAGACAAAAAGAGAGGAAAAAAACTAAAGGAAAAGATAAAAACCAGTGAATATGGAAGGAGAGAGGGCCAATGCCTGGAGCTCAGTGCACTTCAGCCCTGAGTGCTCAGTTCACCCCGGGGCTGAGTCTTCCCCTCCTTGCTACCCTGGGATCAAGGTCGGAGGTCAAATCCTCCACCAAAGCACTGGATTCTGATCAACACTTCCATTTTCTCCTCTAGTCCAATCCATGCATCGCTGTTTCCTACAGTTATTCTCTTTATATTTTAACACAATTCTGTGTAATCAAACACCTAAGCTCAATTATATTTTTAAAATGACTATAATGGTTTATGTTTTGGAACTGGACTCTACCTAATATACTGTAATCAGGAGATAAAAGCCATTAGATTGTAAAAGAACCACTTTCCCCTTTATTGTTCTTAAAAATGCAATTTTAATTTTCTTGCCCTGAAATTCAACAATAACTTGCATAAATGGTCAAGGGCATGTGATATTATACACTCATTGTATGATCACTTTTGCAATATTTGAGTCTCTAATAAAATGACTATGTTGAAACTGTGGATGGAAATTTAAACTGAGCTTTTAAGCCTTTATCTTTTGTAAACTTTACCATAGAAACTGTTTTAACATCCTGAAGGGATCACATCTTCCTGGTGACACAGGCAGTTTTTTTTTGAACGGCTCTCAGGAGCTGAGATGCTGTATGGCTTTACATTTAAGTGTAGGTTTTTGAGGGGGAAGATATCTTTCACTGCTGTGGAACTGAGTGACTGTTTTACTTCTTTGATGATGACTTAAATTATTTTTATTTAACTAAATCTGACTTTTTTCTATGTAGGTTTGAGAGTAGAAAATCTACATTTTCTTTTTATATACCATGTTAAATCATGACAAGAAAGGATCATTATTACTGAAAAATTCATCTCTCTGGATGGAATATAAATATTGAAATTGCATAAATTGCTGCTTGGGACCAGTGTGGAAAGATAACATCAAACAGAAACTCATGGGCTTGGGGATGAATGGCTAAGCCTAGATACAAATCACAGTTGGTGTAGATAGGTACAGCCAGGACCTCACGAATTCCCTAGGGTTACCTGCCATCTTTAGAACACAGGGGGATCCTCTGTTGGAGATAAGGACTGGTCAGGTCTGAACTTTTTGATTTACTAAGATATTTATTTTAACCTTCTGACATCAAATACACTATGTGATGTTGCACTCAATGAATCAGCCCAATTACTTAAACATACTGTTTTGGAGATTCAGCAAAAAGAAAATATAAAAATCTGTAGTTTTACTAGAGTTTTAATTTGAAGCACTCTGTACCATTTTGAGGAGGGGTTAGGATCCTAGTTTAAATAGAAGCCTTTGGTCTTAGTCATCTTAAGTATACGGGAGGCATTCCCGTTCTGATGACCTCACCCTGACCCACAGAGCCCTCTGGACAGAGGTGGAGAGAACCACCGGAAAAGAGTGTGCACCAGCCCTTGGGTCACTGCGGTGTCACCGGTCTTCTCCTCGCCGGCAGCCGTGTGCGCCATGCTGCTCATTAGCAAAACTCCGTTTTTCTACTCTTTTGGGAGGCACATTTTCCAATGGTACAGGGCAAGGGGAGCAAATCTGACAAATCTGTAAGCCCAGAGACGTGACAATAATTTTGTGAGGACTAATTGGGAAGAAACGAACTGGTGAGGCTTATGTTGGGTGGCAGAGCAATCAGATGCTGGGCCCTTGGGCCCTGATGCTTTTCGGGGATCATTGCACCAACCCTGGAATCAAACATCTTCAGAGCTCTCGATATCTGTAGCAATCTATGTTTATCCTTTAAGCTGTTCTTTCACCTTGGAGTCTACAAACAACTTATTTTATTATCCATTGATCACATGGCCAATCTTATGTCCAATGATGCTTACACTTCCTCTGCTGCCCACATGCATATAAACATGATCTACACTCGACCATGAAACTCAGCGTCCACCTCTCCCTCACTCCTCTCCAGGGGACAGCCAGCTGCACTCACCGGCTCCTAACACTGGCGATGCTCTGCCTTTGTTTCCTCTTCCTGCTGGCATAGCCAATTTTCCTGTCATTGCTGCAGCGTCTGTACAGACCCCCGGTGTCCAGAGACTTAGCATCCCACAGAGACCACACCTGTGGGATGGTGCTCGACGTTTCTGCTGCACACAGCATGGTGGAACATTAGCCAGGGCTATGTTATGCTGTGTTTGCCACCATGGAGTTCTGACCAAAGTAGCAGGAGGAAGTCTGAGGGCCGCGTTCCTGGGGTCCACTTCATTTAACGTACTTTCATTGCAGGGAAAGACCAGCCACTTGCCAGGATGTACAGCTTGATTCATGAGGCCTTGATGTCCTACTCCGTAGTGAGAAAGGCTGGGCAGGTTGACTGCAAGGCAGAGAGTCCCCAAAGGGAAGGAAGCTAGGCAAGATGCACCCAAAGGCCAGTCTGAGCCACAGACCCAAAGCCCCATACTCGGTGAGCTACTTGGCTGGCTTTGGTTCCTTTCTCCCTACAGGCATGCTACTGCAGTGGCTCACCCTGCTGGAGGGTATCTTTGGACAAAACCTAGGCACATTTCCCATGGAAAAGGAGGACCCACTGGCAGCACATGACAGGCATCTTTCCCTACAGAAGCCCGGCACCCAGAGACTAGAATGCTGATTTACAGTCTTGCTGCTCCCCCTGCTATGGTCACAGCTCGTCCCCTGACCTGGTGGAATTTAACACATCTCATCCATGCAGACTGATGCTTAGTGAAAAAGGAAAAGGGGAAGAAATGCTTTGTTCCTGTTCTCCTTAAGGCAGCCAAAGAGTTTTCTGAGCCCCTTCAAGACTGCAAATCTCCTCCTCGGTGGGCTTGGGTGCTGTTTACTCCTGGTGTTTTCCGGTGTTCTAAGAGTCTCCTCCTTCAGATGGAATTGTGATAAAACACAGAATTTGAATAAAGTGGAGGCTACTATTGCTTTGTTGAATGCAGACCAGTTCCTCTAAGGTTGATTAGGAAACCCTAGAAAGTGAGGCTGCTGCTCAGGGCAGAGGCTACTTTGGACCTGCAGGAATTATCAGATACGTCTCCAGAAGAACAAATAAAAAGGTGCTCGTGAATTTTATGTACAAGTTTAAGTGAGACAAGGTGAGGAGAATAGTGGTAGCATCTGTCTGGGAAGCCAGGTGGAGGGATGGATGCAGGTGTGGCTGGATCTTTGGGGTACAGGGACATGGGGGAGATGGGATCCGGAGAACAGCTGCTGATGTCAAGGTCAACTGATGTCACGCGCAGGGGAAGTCAGCACAGTGCCTTGTGCATCGCTCACACGCTATAGCAGGTAACTATGGTTTCACTGTCCTACTTTGTTGGAACTCAGGACACCCCACGTTGGTGTCATTGTAACCCTCTGCCGAGCTTGGTGGCCTCAGACCTTCTGTGCAAAGCGACTCAGTGTGGCCAAGAGAGTCCTCCTCTCAGAGTCAGCCTTCTACAACTTCCCCCAGTATTCCCATGGTGATGCTGACACCCGGGGTTAGTGGATGAGTTTGTAATCCTACCTATGGCTTTCATTAGTCTCATTAGAAGAAATGAAGCTCTTCCTAAGAGCTGCACTGTTTTCTAATGACTTCACACATTTGTGAGTCAGAGATAGACAGGTATAGATATGCAGATACCCCTAACCATTACTATGACTAAGATTATTAACCAAAAAAACGTGAAATATAGAAAGCTATCCAAGGCATGTTAAGTGAAAAGAGCAGGCTGTTGAACCATATGTAGAGTACCCGTTATTTTAAAAACAAACAGTAACGTGTTTATGCATGCATGAGAGGATGCTAAAATGGTCTTGACTGAGAGACTTGAAGCTGAGTTCAGAGAGATGAGGAGAACATATTTTAAATTGTCAAATACTTCTGTGCTTACATGGGCCTGCTTGGCCAGTGATGTCACACAGCAGCAGAGGTGACAAAACAAATTCCCCCGGGAATAGTCTTTTTCACCAAGACCAGTTAGAGGTGGACATCAGAACGTGGCTGGATCTTAAGCCTGTTTGGGGCAGAGTCCTCCGCAGATGGAGTGACTTCCAGATCCTGCTGAGAAGGAGCCAGGATGGGCCTCTCCAGTGCCGAAGCCAGGTAAAGCATTCTTTACAAGACCTACTCAGAAAGCTTGGCCGGTGTCCTCTGGGAGTTTTACGATGGAAGCCCTGTCAGGTGATTCCCACACTAAAAGGTCTATGGCAGCACAGGAACAGATGGAGTTTGGAGGCCTATAAATCTATGCATGTGCATCCCCCAAAAGGAAGCCTGGGAGAGATTCCTTCAGGACAACCTGGAGGAACAGGAAACTGCACAGGGAGATGGAGCATCTGTGGACCAAGACAACAAGAAGAGCTATCACCTGGATGGTGGATGCCACAGTCAGAAATATCCAGGAAAAGTCCAGCGACAGAAAAAAGCTTTCATCCAATCAGCGCTGAGGGCCCAACACAGGGGATGACCATGCCGAGGGAGCAAGACTTCTTCTAACCCAAACTTCTCCTTTTCTTGCTTTACTGATGGAGGAGCCTGAGGAGTCCTGGTGGCTCAAAGAAGTGACCAGAGGAACAAAATGGGTAGAAACAGAAAAGCCCACCATGGCCCAGCATGGGAGAGGAGAAGCCAGACCTGTGCTGGAGAGGGCATTGATCTAGACTGGCTCTGGTAGACTGTGCTGAAGGATGCTTGTGGGAAGCCATGAAGATGTAAAATGAAACAGTCTACAGTTCTGCTTAATTCATACATCAAAGAGGAAAATGGTAACATAGCTAGGTACGGCTTTTACGAATACCGAAGGCTTCAGTGTGAGCCCGCAGTCTTGGTTGTGCAGCTGTGCTTGCGGCAGGGATCCGCTCAGAGCTGAAGACAGCAAGTGCAAGGAAGTCCCATGGAGGGGAGCAGTGCTGACGGCAGCGGAGCCCCTCGGACTCCCTCTAGCACAGTTTAGAAGTTTAGAAGCAAGCAGTGGGCTTAAGACAAGCAACGGGGCGGCAAGCAGTGGCTCTTAGCAGAGACAGTTAATACAGGGACTTGGAGATGGTCTTTCCTGGGACAGAAATAGCTACCCACACTGAGCGGACAGTGCTAAGTAGCGAGAGCTGCAGGAGACTCTGAGTGCCTTGTACCCTGTCCTGGCCGCTGGCCGAGTGCGTGGCATTTAGGGTGGAATCCATAAACATTTTTGAACGAGTGCTTATTTACACTTCTGTGAAGGTCGTTGAAGCTATTGCCAGTTTTATTTTGACTACCTTTCTTTCAGGTGAGGAAGGCCCTGTCCTCTTAATGGACTTCTCTCTCTACTCTAGGAGAGGCCTCTGTCTTTGTTTGGGTTCCTCCAAAACCCAGAGCCAGAGACAAAGGATTCATTAGTGCTTATTTACTTTATAACGTGACCCTAACAACAACAACAAAACAATAACACAAAGGAAAAACAAAACAGAAACAATGAGCATTAAAAGAATGAGAAGATTAAATCAGTAAAAAGCCAAATTAAGGGTGCTTTAGCCACTTGGTCTTTTCCTGGGGACAAATGGAGTTGGCTTCCTGGGGTCTTCTGAGCCCTGTGCAAGGATCAGAATTGCTCATGGGTGCGGGGAGAAATCGTGCATCCCGGGGCTCCCTTTTCCTATCAGTCGAGGTTGGTCCCACAGGGTACTAACTCCTTTTCAGAGAAGTTTGTGCCCTGGGATAGTGAGAGAATCCTGCAGTGGAAAGCGATCCACTCAGAGAAGTTCCAGGGCAGAAAGCAGGATCATGTGACTGACTCAGCTGAGGTGGCAGCCGTGCCGCACAGTCGCGTGACACCCACGCGAAGCCAAGAACTCAGAGTGCCATAGCAACAATGGTGGGCTGGAGGGACTGGAGCTGTGCAAGGAGGAGCTGGGCACATTCCGCTCTGTGGACTTGCTCTGGGTATTACCCCGTACAGAGTTCCACGTGTAGCTGTTTGTGCTTTAGAAACGCTTCCCGTGTGAGTCTCAGTTTCCCTGTTCGGATGTCGGCCAGCTCTGTGCTCTGCCAGCCCAGTACTGGCATGAAGGGCCAGAGCAGGGAACTCATGTTAGGGACGGAGGCAAAGGGGAAATTTACCGGAAAGGGATCGCTCTGCTGTAGCCATGGGCCCTACCACCACCACCACCACCAGCAGTCAGCCAATACCAAACGACAGGTCCTCCTCCTCAGGGAGACAAACCAGTCCCCTCATGTAAGGTTCATCTCAGCAAACGTTTTGTACTTTGGAGGTGCAAAAAGCCAATTTCATTTGGGATTATTGATTGTATACTTGGGGTGTGGTTTCTTCTTCCTCGCTCATGGATGGCCCTCATGAGAATCATATACAGGCTTGCACGAGGTCACCGTCTTTGACAAGTCTGTGGTAGGTGCTCCTAACCTAGGTGATTCACCTAGGCCATGGGATTGCTTTGGATTTATTGTCTTGGTTGGAGGGACCAAGGTGAATGAAAAAGACTTCCATGTGGCTCTTATGACCACAAAGTTTCTTTTTTTTAATTCAGGGAACAAGTGTGAGAACTCTGCCAGCTGCTAAATACACCCATCCTGGTTGTGCAGCCAGCGGGTGGAGACGTGATCATGGGTGATGGGTCCAAGGATGGTGCCATGGCTACAAGCCGGGACTTGACTGGACATTTGGCCTCCATGAGCATCTTACGTCTTCCAGGTCCATGGCTGCGTTTCTGGCTCGAGGTGTCAGAATTGGCTCAAATTCTGCAATAGTCTGTGTCCTCATCAGATCTGGAGTGGTCTATGTGTTTCCCCTTCTTGGTATACAGTTTCTGTGGCAAACACCTGCAAGTCTCTTTCAGAAGGAAATTGGGAGTGCTTATTGTTTATACTCAAGGGGAAGACAGCATCTCTTCTGCAGACAAATTGCCCTCTTCCATCAGTGAGTTATGGGATAGGAACAGACACAGGTATAGGATACATGTGAGAGACCTCAATTATTCATGACAACAGCTGATTTCAGCTTTTCACTGTCCTCTCTTGATTTTACCTGGTATTATACCCTAGGTAGTTCCCCTCTGAACATGATGGTCTAACCCTGACACAATGGCCTTCTGTTTACAAAAGTACTGTAGTTGAATTGATTGTAGGAAGAGTGTCATCTTCTTTCCCATTTGCAAAGTGTTTAGAAACATAAACGCCAGACAATTTGTGTAATTTTCATCACCATCATTGCCCGTGTGCCACCCATGTTCTGCTCCCCCCTTATAAATTCATGTTCACCCTTCACTCGCACCTCTCCCAGTCCAGTGCTAGTAAAAGTCTTAAGCAATTATAATGTCACCACATAGCTGCATTAGGTCCTCCATCTCAAGTTCTGTTGTTTGTCAGAGTCCACCTAACAAAAAAACTTGTGTGGCTGCTGGTGGAAGTGGGACCCTTGGAGGTGCAGGACTTAGTCTGTCAGGTTCAAAGGACAGCAGCTCCTGTCATCTTCCTAGGCTGGGGTGGCCCTGGAAAGCAGGTTCAGGATGAAACTCTGGGGCCAGATAATCCCTGTTTCCAACATTAACAGCAGTGGGACACTTATTACTGCCCACCGGGGATACAATTCAGCCCCAAAATTTCATCCTGAGTCTGCCTTCTGAGACCAGCTGGGGGACTGTCTTTATGCTTGCTAACAAATAACAGAAAATGGGATGAAGGATTTTGTCTTAATGATTTATTTTGTTAAGTAATCTCTAGGAATGATAACTGAATCTGAAAAGAACAAGAAGAAAGCCAGCACCAGGTATCTAATAACCTGTTTATAGCAGTTACCAAGTGGGACTCAATACTATAATCCATCAGAAAGGCCCAAGGAGCAGAAAGAAAAGACAAAAATTAATAGATACGATTATGCATGCCACCAAGACCGCCTGTCTTATCCAGGGTTGCTTATTGAGATTTCTCTCAGAGATTTTCAACACACTGTACTTTGTACATACTTCCATACAACTACATGAACGCGCCCAGCCATCCAGATAGCAACATCTAACAAGTGCTGAGTGGACCCTGCCTACAGATACATCTGCAGGTGCCTCTCACTAAGTTCTGCCCTGGTGTAATCTCCTCCACTTGAGTGTGGACAGAAACCTGTGACTTGCTCCCAAGTAATACAGTATGGCCAATGGAATATGTCTCTTTCTTGACTAGCCTATGTTACATGGCAAAGATGAGACTCCTCTGGTTACATTTCATTGTGTCACACTGTCTTAGCAAATTAGATTCAACCTTGTTGGCCTTGGAAAAGAAAGTTGTAAAATATGCAAGGGCTATGGAGAGGTTAAGATGACAGGGGCTGGTGTCCTTTGAACCTGACGGACTAAGCCCTGCAACTCCAAGGATCCCACTTGTACCACACGAGGTTTTGAAAAAGACCAGCAGTTATAAATGAGACCAGCACTCATCAACATCTTGTTTATAGAATGTGAGATCCTGAGTAGAAGACTCAGTTAATCCCTGCCTACACTTCTACTCCAGGGAATCTATAAGATAATAAATATATGTTCTTAAAGCTGACAATTACAGTAATGAGTATGCACAAAGAAAAAAATAATACAGAAGGCTTGGTGTACACAAACACGTCTATTACCTGTGCCTGTAAAATCTGTGGGAGATCTACTGTATGAATTAAGTAGTTTCCATAAGGGATTGTGGGGAAAAATGCAGGATTGAGAGCTCACAGTTGAATGTCTGCAGAGGACGTGCAACTGTCAGGAGTGCATTAAGTGGACGGAGGAAGACAGTGGTTGGCAAGGTGCTTCCGCAGAGTTGGGGCACAACACCTGCCTTGTGGTGCTTTGGTGATGAGCACTGCACCACATGACAGTAAGGCCAAAGAGGACACTTTCATAGGTTGAGTTGCATGTGTCCCAAGGACTGCTCATTTCCAAAGCTACATTCGAAGGCTTTGCAGTTCTTTTCTAAGGATTACACCTTCCTATCCTAAAACTCTCATTTATTGTCTCATCCTTAACCTTCACACCCTGGACCTAGGTTCTGCTGTGGAATTACAATTTGAAGCATATTGCACCAGTCACGTACACGTGTAAGGAACTGGATAAAATGTAAAAAAAAAAAAAAAAAAAAAAAAAAAAAAAAAAA
>NW_022900928.1:3228054-3253182 GCF_012274545.1 Fukomys damarensis
AAAAAAAAAAAAAAAAAAAAAAAGAAAAAAAAAGCTATATATGATTGTTAAAATGAGCAGTTTGCTCCTGGAGAATTGACTGAAGAGTGGGATTCTACTTAGAAAATTTACCTTAGCTGTGAAAAACAACATCAATGAGGGCACTTCCGTAATCCTACTTGCCACTGATGTCCAACTCAGGTGTTTATTTGTTGAACTGGCAATGTTTGTAATGCAGGGACAGCATGCTGCCTGTCCCCTGAAGGTTCATTCCCTTCCACACTGAGCTCATCTTCCAGAGGCATTTGTTTTGCTCGGTGCTTACTGTATGTGCTGAGTATTGGTTGCCTATAGTTTTGGAATCATTTTCAAAGAATCCTTCCCCCTAACATTGTCTGGAAGTATTTTCCCTCCTGGTTTTCTACCATAAGGTCCTACATGGGAGTCTCAAGTTGAGATCTGAATAAATGTCACCAAATATTTATTTGAACTACTTAACTCTATTTAATGTGACATTTATTTAAACATATATTCACTTAATCTAAATCATGCTGAATAGTCTTTGGAAGTAACGGTACTGCTATGAAAAGTGTGGACAAGATAGGAATTTATGTTAAACCTCGATTTTTGCTCAGCAGCCTCCAAACCAAAAAAAACCCACCACAATATCCAGTCCTCTCTGTAACTTTTCAGTTTTCAGGGAAATAATTTGTATTTTTTCCGTGTTTCCTTTACTGGCGGTTACGGTCATGAGCTTCTCTAGTCCCCAGAGTACTAGCTCTCAGTCTGGAATCTGATTTATCCTTTCATTCCACCTACCACTGATTGATCACTAACACTTTGTCCAATCTTTGGTTAAATAAAACCCATAAATTCTATTTAATTTCATCCCCGGGTGCAGAGAATTCCTATGCTACAGCTGCCTCCTAATAGCATCACTGAAATTTTTTTATCTAGAGGCTTTAATAAAGCAATGCACATCTTGACACAATTTAAAAACAGTTATGGACAAAGGCAAAATAATGGGTTGTATCCATTTCCAATGAGCAGCCTTTGGCATGGGACTAAATAATAGGAATGATGCCAAGACTGAACAGGGAGGAGAGAAGTTGCACAGATTCACCCATATGTAGAAATATGGTTCAGGACAGAAATAAGAAGTGATTTGGGCTTGGGGATCATGTAAGCCTTGGATGAGATCAAATGCTATCCGGCTGTATGAATTTTATTAGCCTTTCCAGGCCATGGAGATTATGATGTTAATTAGGTAAAATCATCTAAGGTAAGTGTTTAGTAGAATCAATTACTGTTAAAGAGCACACCCTGTATGGAAGATATTGGCACTACTCCCAGGAGTAACGATGGTAATACTAATCAGTCACCGATACGTCTGCAAAATAAAAACCCGGTGGGACAGATCCCGTTCAACAGCTGCCACCTTTCTTTTTCTTAATAAAATCCTCACTTTCTACAGGTACGGTAGCAAGCTGATGTTTTGGATTCCAGGCCCCTCGGGCTAGGAGACTATGCCATAACTGGTCTCAGTGTCAATAAGAAATCTCATTCTTTTTTACTTGTTTTGCTTATAGCTGTTTCATACTCTCTTGTATGGGACAATGATGATGCAGCTAAAGGGACATTTCCAGAAGAAATTTGTGGAAAAGTTTTCTCATTCCCGAGAGTAGGAAAAGGGTACACATCGATGGATCCTTCTGTGTGGATTTTCTCCTGTCCTACTGGCTGTGTGATGCCCAGACTCATGGAAACCACAGCCTGGCACTGAGGTCACAGGCAGAAGAATCTGAAGCCAGCCTGCTGTGGAGGCAGAACAACACACAAAGGGCAGGGTCTCTTGCAGTTGTGTGACATTACTGTCTACTCCATGAATGACTGCTCTTGTTAATCTCTTCTGACATTGGCTGGATGAGGATCAGGTGCTTCTGAATTTCTGAGACTGCCAGGAAATGCCCTAGAAGCCAAACACTGGTGAACCACTGCAAAAGACCTCCTTCTCAGAACCTCCATGGGGCAGCCACACAGTATTCATACCACTGCTACAAACCCAGTTCCTTGTGTGTGTGCGTTTGTGTGGGGTCCTCTTCCATTATCTTGCTTCACCCACCTGCAACTTTGGGGGTTCTAGAGAACACTGGTCCAAAGTTCATGGAGCTACTGTGCAATAGTGGTGTTGGTGAATTTATGAAAGTTCTCTGAGACTCAGAAAGACTAGTGGTCAGAAAAACTAACAACTATTCGAGGAAGTTATTGGAAGAATCAATGTGATTCTTTGCAAAAAGTGGTGGCTGAGAAAGGGACATCACTTAGCTGGGAACAGCTCTCTCAAACAAAAATCACAGAAACAATTTTTAAAAACAAAGGGTGAGTTTGAAATTATTGGAAGACATGATGAACATTGCATTTCACTTTGAAAAGAGTTGATTTAAGTGACAGTTAAAAGGGAAATATGTGTTTAAATGTCTGGGTTACACATTTATTTGTTTTGTTATGCTACTGTCATTGCTGATATTTACTTGAAATATCAACGTTGCTTGCAACCAAGAATTTCCTGACACATTTTGATGGAAAGACGGAAGATTTTAAGCCCAGCAGTAGAGGCACCTCTGAAGAGTTAACTTGTCAAATAATTTTCATTTTGGGCCACAGAGAGATGAAAGTAAATTCTACTCCCATTGGTGAACTTCTGTACCTTTTGAAAACACTCTTGGTAGCACTGTCCTTCCTGAGGTTTATAGTGTATACATTTAAACTGTGTCTTGCTCAACCAAAATGAATGGGAAGACACAAAACCACATTTTCTATGGAATATCAAGCCCAGATACTGACGACATTTAACAGAGAAAAAAGGGCTAGTTCCAGCCATCACCCACCCTTAAGTGCAAGCCTTTCCAGGACAAGTACTGCATATGCTCCAGGTAAGAAACCCCTGCCTTGTCCTGGACTCCAAAACTAACAGGTCTCCCTTGGTGGGAAAACATTGCACTGGGAGCTTGACTTCTTCATTTCTTTAGACAATAATTGTTTTCTTTCTTAATTAACTGACAAATAATTGTAAATATTCATGCTGTTGTATAATGATGTTTCGATCTATCTAGTACAAAGATTCAATCATGCTAACTTACACATCTCTCACTTCACCAAATTAACTTTTCTTTGTGCTAAGAAAGTTTAAAATCTGGTTTTTGGCAGTTTCAAAGTTTCTAATACATGATTGTGAATAGCGGTCATTATGCAATTCAGAAGCTGCCTAAAATTGTTCCTCCAGTCTGTGACTTTGTATCATTTGATCAATATTTTCCCTTTCTCCATCTCTCTTCTCTCCACCCGCTGTTGGAAAATGTTCTACTCCCTGTTTTTGTGAGGCCGTTTTAGATTCTGCATACAAGGGACATTGGGTGGTATTTGTTCTTAGTGGCTGGTTCACTTCACCTAGGTAGGATGATTTCACCTACCTAGGGTTCACCCATGTCATTGCAAATGCCCAGATTCCTCTGCTTGTAAAAGATGAACAAAACCCCACTCTGTGTGCACATGAGGACTGTGAGCCACAGGGTCCCTGCCCTTTGTCCATTGTTGGTCACTTGCGCTGAATGGTTACTAGAAAGACTCTGCGTCCAAGATGGTGAGAGGGCTGCTATCTCTTAAGACGCTGACTTAAATTCCTTTGCTTCTAAGAAGTGCATTGCTTGGCAAGTTTTCATTTAATGTTTTGAGGAATTACCATATTTTTTTCATAATAACTAGAGTACTTTATATTCTCACTCACAGTGTTCAAGGTACATATTGATTGTTTTCTTTCATCTTTTTATTAAGAGCCTTCTACTTGGTGCAAGACGATAGCTCATTCTGGTTTAATTTCTATGGAAACTAATTATTTTTAATATTTATTCATATACTTATGAGCATTTGTATGTCTCCTTTTGAGAAATGTTTACTAAAGTCTTTTGCAAACTTTTTAATAAGGATATTTTGTAAAAATAATAATTCCATTCAGCCCAGCTGTTCCCCTTCTAGATAGCATCTCAAAACACTTAAAGGCCTCTTATTAGAGTGATCCATGCACACCCTTGTTTATAGCAGCACAACTTATTTATTGATTTAGTTTATGGTACATTTGAGGTGTACAGTACAGTTACATTCACCATTGGGATCTTGCACCTTTACATGATTTACCTTGGTTCTTATTTTTCCCCAGTCCCCAGCCCTCCCTTCACCCCCTCCAGCCTTCCCTGTTTACAAAGATTTTGTTTTCATGTTTTTCCTTTTCTCATATTTTTTTCTTTTGTCTTCTTACCTTTCCTCCACCCCTCCCACTTCCTCTACTTTTTTAGACTTTTCTTCCTATTACACATATCAATTATATATTTTGAAACTTATTTACATTTTTAGTTTTTCACACCAGAGGAACTATTCAGTATTTACACATGTGTGTCTTATTAATTTCCCTTAAGAGCATGGCCTCAGTGTGCATCTGCTTAGCTATAAATGTCTCTAGTTTCTCATTCTTTATGGCTGAGTAGTACTCCATAAAAAAGAGCACATCTTCTTTATCTATTCTCCAGTAATTATATTTGTACTACTCAGCCATAAAGAATGAGAAACCAGAGACATTTATATCTAAGTGGATGCACATCGAGGCCATACTCTTAAGTGAAATAAATACAACACATGTTTAAATACCAAATAGTTCAGTGAAAAACTGAAAGTGTAAATGAGGTTCAAATTGTATAATCAATAATGTGAAATATATATATAATCATCTTTATCCAGTCTCCAGTTGATGGGTAAGTGGGCTATTTCCAAGCTTTAGCTATTATGAACTGTGTTGCTATAAACATGGGTGAGCATATATCACTGTGGTATTATTCTTTTAATTCTTTTGGAAAGATACCCACCAGAGGGATAACTTGGTCTAATGGAACCTATAATCCTAGTTCTTTGAGTTATCTCCATATTGATTTCCACAGTGGTTGCACCAGTTTGCACTTCCACCAACAGTGGAGAAGGGCTCCTATCTCCCCACAACCCCGCCAGCATTTGTTATTGGTTGATTTATTGATAATAGCCATTCCTTCTGGGGTGAGGTGGAATCTCACTCTTTTCATCTGCATCTCAAATGACCAGTGATGTTGAACATTCTTTATGCTTATATGCTGCTTTCACTTCTTTTTCTGAGAAATAATTAATTAAATTTTGTATGCAGCCTCTATGTCCATCAACAGATTAGTGGATGAAGACATTGTATTATTTACTCTGTCATACGGAAGGATAAGCTTGAGTCATTACTAGGAAAAAGGATGTGTGTTGAGACCATAATGTTAAATGAAATAAATCAGAGGCACAAGCTTAAATATCACCTGGTTTCTCTTACAAGAGAAACCTAAAGCATAAATAAAGAACCAAATAAAAGGCAGATGATAGGAAATAGGAAGACAGAACTTTTGGAAAAGCGAATTAAGTGTTGGAGGGAGGAGGGCTGGAGGAGCGGGGAAGGAGTGAACAGAATTGAAATGTGTGATGTATATGTACCAACTCCCCACACAGAATATAATCATTATCTATTGCAAATGTGGACTAGTAGAATGGAAAACTTGGAAAATAATAAAAAGGAAGTAGGTAAAGAATTAAAGCAACTTTAAAAGTAGTAACAAGAAGGGCATTTCCCAGCTCCTAAGTTATATGAATTTCTTCTATATTTTTAATATTAGCCCCCTTTTCTATTATTACATAGGTTAAGACTTCACTTTGTTGATTGTTCCTTGCTAGGCAGAAGTGTTTCATTTTGATGGAATCCCTGATACCAAATTGTGCTTTTTTTTCCCAGCTTTAATTGAGTTTATTGGTACAATTTAGGGATATGGTACAGTTACATTAATTGTTGGGATCTTGTACCTCTACATGACAGGCCTTGGTTCTCATTTCCAATTTTTGCTTTTATTAATTTGCCTTTTATTTAATTGTTACACGCAAGAAACTATTGCTCAGTTAAATATCATGTAGATTTCTTCACTTTGTTCCAGTAGGTGTACAGTGTCAGATCTTTAAGCTTGTCTTTAATCTGTTTTGAGTTGATAGGTGTATATGGTATGAAATAGGATCCTAATTTTATTCTTAAGCATGTGGCTATATAGCAGCATTTGTTAGAGTGATCCTCTCTTTCCCATTTTGTGTTCTGAGCCATGAGTTGCAGGTCAACAGTTGTAAATGTGTGGATTTACTTCTGATCTCTCTGTTCTGTTCCACTTGTCTATGTATCTATAATGTGCTATTTCATTTACCAAAACAGTGTACTATACTGTGTCAGGCCAAGTTTAATACCTTCAGCTCTATTCTTTTTACTCAAGATCTCCTTGACTATTCAGACTCTTTTGTTGTTTCATAAGAAGTTTAGATTGCTTTTTTCTATTTCAGTTAAAAATATCAAGAGAATGTTGATAGGGATTGTGCTGAATCATTGGATATTAAGGCATCTTAATAGTGTTAGTTCTTTTTTTTTCTTTTATTGAGTTTATTGGTGCATTTTAGGTATACAGTACAGTTACATTCATTATTAGGATCTTGTACCTTTACATGACATGTGGTCTTGGCTCTCATTTTTTCCCCTTGTCCCTGACCTCCCTTCACCCCCTCCTCCCCTCCCCATGTAAAAACACTTTATTTTCATTTTTTTTCATTTTCTCATATTTTTCCCTTATTACCTTTCCCCTACTCTTCCCACTTTCCCTACACCTTTAGCCCTTTTCTTCCCATTTCACAATGTCAGTTATCTCATTGGGATCGTATGTACTATTACAGTTTATTCAGAGAAACTATTCAGTATTTACACATGTGTGACTTATTTATTTTATGTAGGAGTATATTCTCAGTATGTATCCATTTTCCTATAAATGAGTCTAATTTCTCATTCTTCATGGCTGAGTAGTATTCCATTTAAGAGACAAACCAGATCTTCTTTATCCAATCACCTACTGATGGGCAAATGGGCTGTTTCCAAGTATTAGCTATTACAAACTGTGCCGCTATAAACATAGGTGTGCATATATCACTCTGGTAGGATTCTTTTAATTCTTTTGGAAAGATACCCAGAAGAGGGATGGCTGGGTCAAATGGAACCTCTAGTCCCAGCTCTTTGAGGTATCTTCATATTGATTTCCATAGAGGTTTCGCCAGTCTGCAATCCCCCCAACAGTGGAGAAGGGTTCCTTTCTCCCAGCAATCCTGCCAACATTTGTTATTGGTTGATTTCTTGATAGCAGCCATTCTTTGTGGGGTGAGGTGAAATCTCAGTGTTGTTTTCATCTGCATCTCTCGAATGACCAGTGATGTGGAACATTTTTTTCACACATTTATTTGCTGCTTTTACTTCTTTGTCTGAGAAATGTCTGTTCATTTCAGATGCCCATTTTTGAATAGTATCTTTGTATTTGAAGCGGCTGATAGTTTTGAGTTCTTTATATATTCTAGATAATAGTCCTTTGTCTGAGAAGCAGCTGGTAAAAATTTTTTCCCACATTGTGAGTTGTCTCTTAGTTCTGTTGATGGTTTCTTTTGCAGTGCAGAAGCTTTTTAATAAGTTGAGATCCCAGTTTTTGATTCTTTCTGCTAGTTCCTGTGCTACTGAGGATCTTTTCATAAAGTCTTCTGCTATGCCAATATCTTCAAGAATTCTGCCTTATTTATCTTTCAGCAAATTTATTGTTTCTGTTTTAATATTTAGGACTTTAATCCACTTGGATTTTAATTTAGTGCATGGTGAAAGCTAAGGGTCTAGTTTTAATATTTGGCAGGCAGATCCAGTTTTTCCAACACCATTTATTAAAGAGGCCATCCTTCCTCCATTGGGTCTGGTGAGCTCCTTGGTCAAAGATGAGGTAGCTGAGTACCTCTGGAGTTGTTTTTGTGTCTTCCAAACTGTTCCACTGATCCTCAGGTCTGTTTCTTTGCCAGTACCATGCTGTTTTTATCACATTGGCTTTGTAGTATAGTTTCATATCTCTTTTTTTTGTACTGGGAATCGAACTCAGGTCCTTGCGCTTACGAGGTGGGCCACTGAACCACTGAGCTAAATCCCCGGCCCTGTAGTCTAGTTTCAAATTGTGAATTGTTATACCTGCTGCCATGTGTCTGTTGCCTAGGATGGCTTGTGTTATTCTAGGTCTCTTCTGGTTCCAAATGAATTTTTGGATTCTTTTCTCTAGTTCTGTGAAATATAGTGTTGGAATTTCAATTGGCGTTGCATTGAATCTGTATAGCCATTTTGGTAGTATGGCCATTTTCATTATGTTGATTCCTTCTACTCAGGAGCAGGGGATGTCTTTCCATTTTCTTATATCCTCTTCAATCTGTTTCTTTAGGGTGCTGTAATTTTCAGTGTAGAGGTCTTTTGCTCCGTTGTTAGATTGGTTAATAGATACTTCATTTTTTTGGATGCTATTGTGAAAGGAATTGTTTCCCCATTTTCTTGCTCAGTGAGTCTGTTATTTGTGTACAAGAAAGCTATTTATTTTTGTGTGTTGGCCTTGTATCCAGCTACTCTGCTAAAAGTGTCAATTAAGTCTAGAAGTCTTTTTGTAGAGTTTTTTTGGTCTTCAATGTAGAGTATCATATCATCAGCAAATAATGGCAGTTTAACTTCTTCCTTTCCTATCTTTATTGTTTTAATTTCTTTCTCTTGTCTCATTGCTATGGCTAGTGTTTCCAGAACTATATCAAAGAGGAGTGGTGATAGTGGGCATCCTTGTCTTGTTCTTGATTTATATGTGAAGGTTTTCAGTTTTGGACATTTAATATGATGTTGGCTGTTGGTTTTTCATAGATAGCCTTAATTAAATTGAGATAGAGACCATCTATTCCATTTTTTTGCAGCATTTTTATCATGAATGGGTGTTGAATTTTGTCAAATGCTTTTTCTGCATCTATTGAGAGGATCATATGGTTTTTGTCCTTGACTCTGTTAATATAGTGTATTACATTTATTACCTTATATATGTTGAACCATCTTTGCATCCCTGTAATAAATCCAACTTGGTCAGGATGTGTGATCTTCTTGATGATCCTCTGTATTCTGTTTGCTATCTTATTAAGGATTTTTGAATCTATATTCATTAAGGAGATTGGCCTGTAGTTCTCTTTTTTAGTTGTGTCTTTCCATGGTTTGGGAATCTAAATGATACTTGCTTTCAGGAATGAGTTTGGAAGTATTGCTTCCCTTTCAATTTCATTGAAAGTTTGAAGAGTAATGGCAGTAGTTCTTCTCTAAATGTCATGTAAAATTCAGTGGTGAATCCATCAGGACCTGGGCTTTTCTTTGTTGATAAATTTTTAATTACATTTTCAATTTCACTGATTGCAATTGGGGTGTTAAAAAGGTTTTATCTTTGTTCAACTTTGGTTATTCATAAGTATCTAGAAATCTGCCCATTTCTTCTGTGCTCTCCATTTTGTTAGAGTACAGGTTCTCAAAGTAGGTATTGACTGTCCCCTGGATTTCTGTTGGATCTGTTGTGACTTCACCTTTTTCATTTCTAATTGCATGGATCTGTGCCTTTTCTTTCCTTTTTTGATAAGGTTAGCTAAGGGCTTATCAATTTTATTTATTCTTTCAAAAAACCAACTCTTTGATTTATTTATTTTTTGTATCATTTTCTTAGTTTCCATTGCATTGATTTCTGCTCTAATCTTTATAATTTTCTCTCTTGTTTGAGCTTTGGGTTTTTCTTGATCTTGTTTTTCTAGGAGTCTAAGATTCATCATTCGGTTGTTTATTTGAGCTCACTCTGTTTTCCTAGTGTGGGCATTCAGTACTATACATTTTCCACATAGAACTGCTTTCATTGTGTCCCATAGATTCCTGTATGTTATATTTGCATTTTCATTTATTTGTAAAAACTGTCTGATTTCTTCTCTAATTTCCTCTGTGATCCATCGATTGTTCAGGAGAGTGCTGTTCAATTTCCATGTGTATGTTAAGTTCCTACAGTTTCTTGTGCTATTGATCTCCAGCTTGATTGCACTATGATCTGATAATATACAGGAAATAACTTTGATTCTTTTGCATTTATTCAAATCTGTTCTGTGAGCTAGTATGTAGTCTATCTTGGAGAATGACCCATGTGCAGCCAAAAAGAATGTATATTCTGATTTTGTGGGGTGGAACACTCTATAGACCTCTATTAAATCCATGTGTTCAAAAGCTTGGTTCAGTTCTAGTATTTCATTGTTGATTTTTTTGCCCAGATGATCTGCTGCCTATTTGTGAAATGGGGGTGTTTAGATCCCCCACTACAATTTTATTAGTGCTTATTTGGTTTTTCATGTTTCTTAATATTTCTTTTATATAGTTGGGGCATTAATATTTGGTGCATATATGTTTATGATTATCATCTCTTCCTCTTGAATTGTTCCTTTTACATGATGTAGTGGCCTTCTTTGTCTCTCTTACTGAATTTTGGTTTGAAATTTGTTTGTCTGCTAATAAGATTGCTATCCCTGCTTTTTTCTAGGCTCCTGTTGCATGGAGAATTTTTTTCCATCCTTTCACTTTCAGCCTATGGGCTTCTTATTGCACTAGGTGTGTTTCTTGTATGCAACATATTGTTGAATTTTGCTTCTTAATCCATTCTGCCAATCTATTTCTTTTGATTGGTGAATTGAGGCCATTGACATTGATGGTTATAACTGATATGTACTAACTTATTGTTGTCATGTTACTGTCCTTTTGTTGACTCTTTTTACTTTTTTCCCCTCTCCTTGTAGTTTCTTGCCTTGCCTATTTGATTTGGTCTGTTGGGCCTCATGGTATTGTGACCTTCATTGTATTTTTCTAGGGTATTGTTTAGAATTCCTTGTAGTGCTGGTTTGGTGTTTATGAAGTTTATCAGGTGTTTTTTGTGATGGAAGTATCTTATTTCCCCATCTGTTTTGAAAGAGAGTTTTGCAGGATACATCAGTCTAGGTTGAAGGTTGTTTTCTTTTAGGACTTCAAATACCTCAC
The DNA here is from genome assembly GCF_012274545.1 of Fukomys damarensis. Lineage (NCBI taxonomy): Eukaryota > Metazoa > Chordata > Mammalia > Rodentia > Bathyergidae > Fukomys > Fukomys damarensis. The sequence continues at coordinate 3,239,045 of NW_022900928.1, forward strand.
TCCAGGCTCTCCTTGACCTAAGGGTTTGTGTTGAAAAGTCTGCTGTGATTCTGATGGACTTTCCTTTGCATGTGATTTGTTTCTTTTCCTTACTGCTTGTAGTATTTTGTTCTTCTATTGCGTTTCTGGGATCTTGATTATTATATGTCTAGGTGTAGATTTTTTTTTTCACTCTGGCTAGTTGGAGTCCTATATGCCTCACTTATTTGTATGTCTAATTCTTCCCTTCTGTTTGGGAAGTTTTCTGTCATTAATTCTGTGAACAACTTTTTAAAGTCATTTTTATTCTCTCCTGCTACTTCATGGATTCCTATCAGTCTTATGTTATTCTTCTTTGTATCATCTTGGAGTTGTTGGATCGATTTCTCATGATCCCTTACTGTTTTTAAGAGACCTCTCTTTTCACAATCACTGACTGCAATCCTATCTTCTATAGCTGAGATTCTATCTTTGCATTCTTTTATCCTGTTGTGTACACTTTCAATAGAGTTTTTAATCTCCTGAATGTCTGTTTGAATCTGTTTTATGGATTCCATTTCTTTCCTCTGTTGGGCATTCATTGTTTCCATTTCTTTCTTATGCCGAGCCTTCATGGCTTCTATCATGGTCCTAAGCTCATCTTTTTTTTTTTTTTTTTTATTTTTGTCAGTTTCTGTTCTCGAGTCTCGAATCATGGCTTCCATTTTGCTCACCATCTCTATGGTTATCTGGGAAAGAATTTCTGTTTTAAATTTCTCTAGAGCCTAATTGATTTGTTTTGTTACTTCCTATGCTATGGGTTTAGGGTGTCCTGCTGGTTCACTATCAGACTTTTCAACCTCATTTGCCCTACTGTTTGCCATTGGTGAACTGAAAGTCTGTCTTTGTGTCTTGCTTAAGTGTTTTCTTAAACACTTGGGCTGTTGTTGGGCTGTCCTTGGTTTAATCTCTGGGTTATTTCTTATATCTTCCTGATATAGTTGTGCTTTAGCTTTTGAGTCTCTAATGACTCATAGACATTCTCTTGTTCATAATATCAGAGAAAACTCATTAAATCAATCACAATCCTTTATCCCAATTGATACAATCAGCAGCACAATAGGAACAAGCCCAATTTGCAAATTGACCACTTGTGGTAGTCATTAAACTATCACCTTTAAACCATGTGAATTAAATTAAAATCAAGAAGCAACCCAAAATATGTTTGCAGTGAATACACTTTTCAATGTAGCATCTTTACCATTTAGGATGGGGGCTTAGACAGAGTTAGGACAAGAGGAGTAGATAAGTGAAAGTATTGGAGAAGGTTTTAAGTGAAGCCAGAGGACATAGAATGACCATACAATCTTTGCAAAACTATTAATTTTAAAAGGATAGACAGAGTGCAAGAATAAGGACAAGAATATATTCTCTTAATAGTAATAGGGGCTCACTTTCCCTTGAAACTATTGACCTATGAGTGAGGTAAAAGTGACAGAAGAAAAGAACATAAAGAAAAAAGAAAAAAAAAGATAAAAGAAGTCTGAGTTAGGGCAGTATCAGGAACAGAAAGGGACATGAGGGTAATATGGTGGATCAAGAGACTGAGTTGGAGAAAGAGGACAGAAAAAAGAAAGAATTTGCAGAGTGGAATGAGGAAAAGAAAGAAAAAGATGAATTTGAAGGGCCTCTTTCAGACTATATCTCTGCTGTCATAATATACCATGTGCACAGCCATGTGAAGAACCAAGTCCCCTGATCTCAGCTAGCCAATGGCAGATCCCTGAGACTCAGATTGACCTCAGGCAGCCTTGCCCAGGTTGAGTTCTGTGACCTGCGGGGTTGACATCCACACAGTTCTATTACAGGTCCCCCCCCTTCTTTAAAGATGTTCTAAGTTGGGATATCAGAAAAATACCCTTTTATGATCACCTATGCCTCTGCAGAGTGGATCCAAGGACTGGCCCAATCAGGAGATCTGAGAGCAGGGGAGGGGTGTTTAAGTGGTGCCCATGTGGCTAGCCTCCTTGCTGGAGCTGGTGGTGGTATAGGCATGGGAGGGCGCCTTTACCGGTTCCCACCGAAATGGGCCTAAGCAGGCAGGCAGGCGAGCAGATCTTAGAGCAGCCTTCCAAATCTCGCCTTCCTCACTGGGGCCCAATGGTGTTAGTTCTTCTAGTTCATGAACCCAGGATATCTTCTTATTTATTTGCATTTTCTCGTTGATGTTTTGTAATTCCAAGCAAGTGTGTTGATCTTTTAAGCTCCAGAGTTAAATTTAGTCATATTTTGTTGTTTTTGAAGTTACCAGAACTAGAATTTTAAATTATTTATTGTTAGGGAATGAAAAGTCTATTGATTTTTGCATGTTGAGTTGACATTCTGAAACTTTACTGAATTTGTTATTAATTCTTATAGTTTTTGGTGGTGTCATTATGGTTTTCTGTAAATAAATTATGCCATATAAAGGAACAAATTTACTTCTTTTTAAATTTGGATTTATCCTTTCTTTTTCTTGTCAGATTGCTCTGTGTAAAGCACCCACTAAAATACTGAATAGAATTTGGGAGAAAGGACATCTTTGACTTTTTCCTGACCTTCGAGGAAAGGCTTTGGAGTTTTTGTCATTGAGTATGGTTAGACTTGGGCTTGTCAAACAGAACTTTATGATGCTGAGGTACATATGCTTCTATACATAATTTGCTGAGAACTTTCATCAGGAAATAGTGTTGAATTTTTTAAATTGCTTTTTTGCATCTATTGAAATGGCCATATGAGCTTTATCTTTCATTCTATTATTACATTTGGTATTATATTTGTTATTTGAATATATTAAAACATCTTTTATCTCAGAACTATATCATGGAGGGTATATGATGCCTTTACTATGCTATTTAATTCAGTTTGCTAAAATTGTTGAGGAATTTTGCATCTATGTTCATTACTGGCTTATATATTTCTTTATTTGTAGTGTCCTCCTGTGGCCTTTGTATCAAGGTAATGCTGACCTCATAAAAAAAGTTTGAATGTGTTTTCCATCTGTGATTTTTTTTGGGGGGAAAGAGTTTGAGATGTATTGGCATTAAATTATTTAAATATTTTGTAGAAGTTATCAGTGAAGCTATTTGGTTTGAAACTTTTTTTTTTTCAGGACCAGAGATTGAATTTATAAGGCAGGTGTGGCACCACTGAGCTAAATCCCTGTCCCTATTTTCTACTATTTATGATTCACTCTGGGGAGATTGTATGTTTCTGGGAGTCTATCTTCTTTTGTGCTGCATAATTTGTAGGTATATAATTATTCACAATAATCTTGTAATCCTTTGTATTTCTACAGTATCAATTCTACTGTCTTCTCTTTCATTTAGGGTTTTATTTTTTTGAGGATTCTTTCTTTTTTTCTTAGTTTGTAGAATTAAAAGTTTGTCAATTTTATGTGTCCAAAAACCTAATTTTTAGTGTCCCTAAATTTTTCAAAAAAATGTTTTTACAATCTCATATTTAGTTATTTTCTGATCTTTATTATTTACTTCCCTTTGCTAACTTTGGAGTGGTTTATTCTTCATTTTCTAGCTTTCTAGTATATGCATTCAAGTTATTTATTTGAGATAGTTTTCTTTCTTATTGTAAATAGTTATCATTATAAACTTCCCTTTTTCAACTGCTTTTGTGGTATCTTGTAAGTTTTGATTTGTGTCTTTCCACTTGGTTTTCCTCATGCTGGTTTTCTATTGTTCTTTTGATTTCTTCTTTGCCTCATGGGACCTTCCCTTGGATGTTTATTTCAACGGACTTGTGAATTTTTTCGATTTTCTTTATTGATTTCTAGTTTTCATACCATTTTCTTTGGGAAAGATTCTGGATATGATTCCAACTGTCTTGAGTTTTTTTTTTTAAAGACTTCCTTTGTGGCCTGATATGGGCTTTGCCCTGCTGAGTGTCTGCCTTTCAGGTGAAGAGGATGTGTCACCTGCTGCTGTCACGTGGCACATTCTATATGCACCTCAGGCCCATTAGTTCTGTAGTGGTGGACAAGTGCAGGGTCCCTTATGGGCTATTTGTCCCTGTAAAATATCTGCTTGTCAGAAGTTCCCACTTCTTGGACTCCCCTACCATTATTGTATTGTTCTCTATTTCTCTTTTCAGTTCTGTTAATATTGTTTTATATAATGTGGGTGTGCTAATGTTGAGTGCATATATATTTATAATTCTTCTCCTAGGTAATTGACCATTTTATCATTAATGACTTCTGATAGTTCTGAACTTAAAATCTATGGTGTCTAATACGAATATAGCCTCCTTTGGGCAGTTCTGCTTAGTGCTTACATGAGATAACTTTTTCTGTTCCTACACTTTTAGCCTACATGTGCCTTTAAAGCTAAAATGAGACACTTGTGTAGAATATGCTTCTTTACTCATTAAGTCCCTCTGTATCTTTTGATTAAAGAATTTAAATTATCTACATTGAGACTAGTTATTGATATAAAGATTCCTCCTGGCCTTCCATCGGTTGCTTTTCAGCTGCCTTGTGCTTCTTTTGCTCCTTTCTTCCTCTGTCATTTTTTGTGATTTGTTGATTTTTTTTTGTCATAGAACACCTTGATTTTGGAGTTTTAATTTTTTTTCAAATCTCTGTGACTCTACTCTCTTTATAGATTTTTCTTTACAGTTATCGGAAATCTTGCATAAAACCATTTTAGCACTGTATCAGTCTATTTGAAGCTAATAACAACATGAATCATTGCATATCCTAAGTCTATTTTATATCTCCTATGCCATATTTTATTGTATTGATATCACAGTTTATACTCTATCACATGTCCAATAAAATTATTTTAGTTGTACTTAGCTTCATACTTTTGTCTTTTAACTTTCATTTTTGAGTTAAAAGTGACTTATGCACACCATTACAATAATAGAGTATTCAGAACTCGTTTATATTCTTACAATGACAGTAATTACAGTCTCTTGTGTTTTCTTGTTGCTACTTAGGACCCTTCCATTTCAACTCCAATGCTTTTCTTTGCATTTCCTGTAGGACTGTCCCTTTAGTGACGGACTGTGCCAATCTTTCCTTCTCTGGCAATGTCCTTATCTCTTCTTCATAGCTGAGGAAAACACTCAGCAGGTGTAGTACTCTTGGTTGATAGGGATTTTGCTATTCCTTTTAGTATGTGGACTACATCATTCCATTTAACTATATCAAACCCTTAAGCAGTATATTCTTATTGATGTTTTTATTGTATGTTATGAGTTGCTTTTGTCTTATTGTTTTCAAAATTCTTTTTGACTTCTCAAATTTTGATCATAATCAGTTTGGGTTCTTCAGACTTCTTGAACACAGACATGTGTTTTCCTCACCAAGTTTGGGAACTTTTGTATTATTTTCTCTCTAAATCCACTTTCATCCCTTTGTATTTCTCTGCTCATTCCAGCATCCCCGTAATGCACATCTTGGTTTCCTCCCTAATGGATCTCATTATTACTGTGTAATTTCTTCATTATTTTCACTTCTAACAATATTACCTGTGTACTTTTAAATAACCTCTTTCTAAGATCACTGATTATCCTTTCTACTTAATAAAGCCTGCTGTTGAAGTTGTCTTTAGTATTTTTTCAGGTTAGTCTTTGTATCCCCTAGCTACAGTGGTTACATTTGGTTCCTTTCTATGGCAGATATTTCTTTACTGAACTTCCATTTTTTGCTAGTAAATTATTCTCTCAATTTTGTTTAGTTATCTATCTTTGTTCTCACTGACGTTCTTTAACAGTATTGTTTTCAGTATTTTTAGGTGATTCATACATATTCATTTTTCTACAGTTTTTCCCTGGTGCTTCATTTTGTTATTGTAGATATAGTGTATTTTCCTAATTTTTTGGTGATCCTTGTGACTGTGCATTAGTGCCTGTATCCCTTACACTGGTCTGTACAGACCAGTTTCCTTGGGGGAGCTTTGCACCTGTCTGTCATCTGGAGATGTGGGGCGAGCCCTGGGTGTGGTCTGCAGGCTGGATTGCTGCCCTTGGGCGGACTGGCCTGGCTCCTACGGAAGATATTTTCTTTATATTCTTTGTCTGCCCTTGGATTTTTCCCAGGGTCATTTTCCATCGATTTACTTTTTACTGTGAATGGGCTATAGTTTCTTGTTTCTTTGCATGCTTTATGATATCTTAGTTTCAAACTTTGTATTTTAATGTAATACAAATGTGCTGACTTTGAAATTCAGTCTTCCCTGCCCCAGGGTACCCTGGGTTAGTTTTTGTTTGTTTACTTGTTTGTCGGTTGTCACAGTCTGCCTTTGCGTCGCACCGCAGTCTGGGTGTAAACTAAGGGTCTTCCTGGTCTTTCACGAGCCCAGACCCTTCCTTAGGGCCCACGGTCACGCATTTTCCCCACCTGTGCAGTCACTTTTGAAAGTTTTAGTCTTCTATCTGGCTGCCGGAAAGGAAAATGAAAGGAGAGAGAAAATAAGGCTTTGGCCCTTTCCATCTACAACAGTAGGAAAATGTGCAGGAATGGTGACTTCTCCCTTCGTCTGCACCTCTGCTTAAAATCCGCAACCAGAGGACGAGGTGCTCTGGAGCTCTGTGCTCACCCAGCCCCACGTGTGCAAGCTTTCCCAGACCCGCACCCAGATTCCTACCACAGGCTGGGTGAGGGAACGGGCAGCTGCAGCTGTGCTGAGGTGAAGTTCCAACAATCTGATTACAATTTACCACGAGAGACTTTCTCTGGAAACCACAGACCTTCAATAGACCTCAGAGTTGCAAAAGAGTCACATCAGACGGATTCCCCACGCTTGCTCTTCCTTCATCTTCCAGAACTGTCTTTCCACTAACATTTTGAAAGAAGACTTTCATTCAAAACGAATTTGCCAAGTCTAAATTCTTTGCATTTTCATACAAATTTTAGAATTAGCATTTTAATTTCTACAGAATAACTTTAAACTGGAGTCCTCTGTAGGAAGACAACAGATGCACCCTGAGGTATAATATTAAATGAAATAAATCAGGCACATGAGCTTAAATATTACATGTTTTCTCTAATATGAGAAAACCCAAATTATAAATAAAGAGCAAAATAAAAGAGAGACCATAGGAGAAAGGGAGCTAGATCCTTCTCAAATGGGAAGCGGATCAAGAGATGAAGGGATGAGAGGGAAGGGGACAGAAAAAGGAATCAGGTATGTTAGGTACATGAACCATTCCACACAAGGAACATCAACACTATGCACCGAAAATATGCACTAATAATTAATTTAAAGGCTTCTTGGGATTCTGACTGAGATTGTATCCTATTTATAGCAAATTATTTTATTTAGTCACATATTTATTACTTGTGAGCCATTGCTTACCTTTTAGAGGTTCCAGTTTCTATATGATATTTACCTCCTGCTAGATTTTCTTTTATCATTTTTAAATACAGATGTTCCGTGAATTAATCTCTTTGCTTCTGTTTGTGAACATATTTCATCTTTGTTTTGGAAGATATTCTTGGCTGGTAAATCACTCTAGTGTTTTATGTACATTTGTGTATTGCTTTGAAGCTTGAATTTTTTCTATGCAACATCCTTTATGATGTTTTCCTGTGCCTAACATTTATTTTTCTACAGCTGCTGTAAAAATTCTCTCTTTATTGGTGATTTATTTTCCTTTTTTATCAAGAAACTCGAGGGGCCGGGAATTTAGCTCAGTGGTTCGGTGTCCTGCCTTGCAAGCACAAGGACCCAAGTTCAATCCCCAGTACCAAAAAAAAAAAGAAACTTGGAACTGAGAATTTACAGTTTTGGAAAAATATTGAAAACTTTCAGTTGTTATTGACTCAAATGTTTTGTTTGGTTCTGTCTGTTTCTTTTCTTGACCTCAGTGTCAGGATTCTTAGATTTTGTGCTATTTTCCCATTGGTCACCAAGGATCTTTGTTCTTTTCTGACACTGAAAATGTTTTGTTGTTGTTTGTAAGAATGCTTCAAATAACATCTATGTTTTTTAATTCCATGCAAAGCTGAGCATGGAGGCATGGTCCTGTAATCCAAATGTCTAGAAGGCTGAGGCAGGAAGATCACTAGTTCAAGGCCAGCCTGGGCTACGTAGAGAAATCTTGTCTTAGAAAACAAAGCAAAGCAAAATGGAAGCTACAGTGTTGTTAACTCTAGGTATATGTTGTGCAGAACAATTCTAGGACTTACTCCTCTTGCATAACTGAATTTTTATACTTCTTGAATGAAAAATCCTCATTACCTTCTCCCTCTGCCAATCACTAATTTACTCTGCATTTTGGAGTTGATCACTTTAGATTCCTCATAGAAATGAAGTTCTTCAGTCTCTCTCTCCCTGTGATGGACTTAATCACTTAGAATTATGTCCCTTGGGTTCATCTACACCACACAGAGCAGGAATGCCTTCCTTTTAAAGGCCACATAGTATTCCACTGTTTTAACATTTCCCATTTTCTTTATTCCCTCATCCACTGATGGACTCTTAGGCCACATCAAAATCCTGGCTTTTGTGAAAAACCCTGGAGGGAAGAAGCATGTGAAGAGATCTGTTTGGGATCCTTATTTCAGTTCCTTTGCATATATCCACAAGTGGGATGACTGGACCATATAAGAGTTCTGTTTTTGATTTTCAAAATAAATGCTTCACATATTTGTAAGCATATTTGAAAATAACACACATCATCACAATGTGATGTGCAGTCTCCTGATTTGGATTTGGATTTCATGGATGAACAATGATTACTGCCCTCTTCACATAGCTGTTGGCTATTCCATGTCTTATCTAAACAAATGTCCACTCCACTCCACTGTCCACTTTCTCATCAGGTTGTTTGGATTCCTGCTGTGGAGTTAGATGAGTTCTTCCTACGTATTGGATATCACCCTTCATCAGATGTAAGACTTGCAAGAATTTTCTTCTGTTCTATACTTTGCATTTTGCTCAATTGGTTGCTTTCTCTTTGGTGCAGAATCTTTTAGTTGGGTGCATTCACATTTCCTATTTCTGATTTTGTCACTTGTGCTTCTGATGTTGTACAGAAGAAATCATCATTATCTCAATGTAGAAAAGTGTTCTCCTTATGTTTTCTTCTAAGAGTTCTACAGTTTCAGGTATTATATTCAAATATTTAATCCATTTTATTTTCATGTGTGGTATAGGATAAAGACTTAAATTTTAATAAGATGTCAATATCCCATTTCCCTAAAAAGATTTTTGAAGAAACTCTCTTTCATGCATTCTTTGCACTTTGGACGAAGGTGAATAGAGCACTTGTTGAAGTTGTTGTATACTTGTGGGTTTACTTTTGGTTTCTGTCCTGTTACATTTATATTTAGGTGGCTTTTATGGCTATGCCAACTGTTTTAATTACTGTAGGCTTGTAATATGTCTTAAAATCAAGACAAGTGATGCTTCTAGATTTTTATCAAGAGTGCTCTCTCTATCTATTGTCTTTATGTGGCTTCATATGCAGTTCTGGTTTTCTCTTATTTCTCTAAAAATGTCACTGCAATTTTAACAGGCTGCATAACACTTTTTAGATTTCTGTGAAGAATATGACTGTACAACCAATATTGTGTCTTCCAACCTGTGGATGTGGATATTTTCCAATATATTTGTGTCTTCATTTGCTTCTTTCAACAATGTTATACAATTTTCAAGTCATCTACCTCCTTGGTTAATTTACTACCAAGTGTTTTCGTATTGGAATTGGGATTATTTTCTTAATTTTGCTTGGAGATAATTTGTTTTTAGTGTATAGATACAACTAATTTCTGAACAGTTGTACTATGTCTGGCAACTTCACTGAATTTTTTAGTTCTGAAACTTTTTTAAAGAATTTTTAGTATTATTTACATAGCTTCATGTCTCTGTAAACGCAAATGAAATTTCGTTTCATTTCTTAGTCGCAAGTAATTGTTTCCATGAGGACTTCTAATACCATGTTGGCTAGAAGTGTCCAAATTGGTGTCTTTGTCTTACATCAATCTTAGGAGACAAGCTTTCAGCTTTGCGGTCCACAGTACGCAGTTACATGTGTTTTTACTAGCACATAATTGTATGACCTGGAAATAACCTGTGGCATAGAGAGATTTTATGAAGCAGTGAAACATGTATGTAAAGAATCATTTGGAATAAACAGGAAGCTCACATGTGTCTGTGTGTGAAAAGGATATGTGCTCAGAAAAGGCTTTGCGAAGATGGTGAAGCTGAAACTTTGGCACACTCGGGTGGAATTATGTATTCGAGGAACCAACACTGGTGGAGCTATCTTGAGAATAAAACCCATAAATGAATTAGCTTCTGGACTATTTGTTCTGTAATTTTAAGTGAATCTGTCAGTTAGAACCTCATTTGATGATGTAGCTGACCTTTAGTAAACCTCAGTGTACTCACTAATGCATTGAAAGAATTATTGGTAATGCATCCAGATGATAGATTAACACACTGTAATGTACCACTAGGGTAGAGCTTTTATACTATCTTCCTCCAAAGGGCCATCCAGGGAACGATATGTCTGGCAGATGATTTCATTTAATTACAGTCTGGAAAGTGCAATGAAGCCATGAACTGTTTTAACCCCTTAGATAAATGACAACATGTAGTTAGACCTCACACAGTGGGAGGTGATACTTCTGCCCTCTGGGAAAAGAATGTCCTGTCTCTGAGTGTCGGAGGAGAAAGGGGGCTCTTTAGGCATTAATTAGCTATGGTAAATCTTCAGTCACACATTTTTAAATTTTGATTTTTTTCAATTGATAAATCATGATTGCATATGCAGTATTTAGAATTCAAAACGATCAGTCACCAATTTGAATGCATTCTCCATCTAGCAGTTGGTTGTGATTACTTTCAGAAGTGTTTGTTATTAGAAAGTTGCTCATTTTAACATACCTGCACAGGTAATCCTGTGCACCAGAGGGGATTCAGGGTGTTGGTTTTACCTAGTTTGCAAGGAGTATGGGATGGAGAAGTAGAGCTGATAAAATAAGTCACTACTGAAGACTGGAAGAGGCAAACAGGTCCATTTTGTTGTCATTTCTGATGGTCCATGGCAATTGCCTCAAAGGTGGTTTTGAGAAAGACTGCAGAGGACAGCTCCATGGGAGGCTGGTGTTGTCAGCCTGGCAAGCTGCTCTGAGCCCGGTGAAGAAGCGAGTAGAAACACTTTTATTTGGCTGTAGCCCTTGCCGTATGGAAATTCAGAGAGTTACAAATTTTATTATGAGAGAAGACGGGAAAAGGAGGTCAGTGTGAAGCGGTTATACGTCGGTGCTACAGGAGGGCCAGCCTCAGGGTGGTGGCATATTCAGTAGAGGAGGTTAGAGACAGTGTGGATTCATCAAATGGAAACTTGGAGGTGATTTTTGTGCAAATGCAACTCTGCTTCTTCTCATTGATTTTTAAAAAGTAGTGTTCAATTCACCAAATTTACAAATTCATAAATTCTTTTCCCTTAAGATTCTGATTTTATCACTCTATGGGAAAGTTTAGCAATGTTTCACCATCATTTTGATTAGTTTGCTCTTGGTCTATTAAGTTCCTTGATATATTTTAAATTGAATCTAATCTATCTTTCCTTTAAAATAGTTCAAATGTATGCACCACAATCATAATCTTTGCAAATACTTAAAAATTTAAAAAAAACTATGCTACATCTTGTAATTTTAAAACTGTTTTAAAATTAAATACTATTATACTTTTCAAACAGAAATCATGTCTATGATTAATCACTCAGTGAACACAAGGCCAATCTCTCAGAGATTTTTGAATTGTCAGATCTTTTAAACATTAAAAGTGTTTTAAATACAAAATACCACACAGAGTCCTAGATTCAAGTTTTCCCTTAGCTTACAGATAAAGATTGCTTGTTGTAAATATTGGAATATTTTAAAAGTCCACATGTGGACAAAGAACAATCTGGAAGCCAAATATTAAATCTTTCACAGAATAACAGGATACTAATCATAAAAGACTATTATCCTAAGATTTCCAAAGGCCACGAATGATTCTAGCTTTTTCTAAATCAAATCTTATGAGCATAACCTTCATGTCAAAGTTGGAGTATGAGCTTAAACCTTGGGGGGAGTATTCCTGATTTCTGTGACTCCACTTGCTTCCAGTTTATGTAAAAGTCCCGTGACATGGAATTGTTTCAAAGGGTAAAATTCAGTTGCACTGAACACACAAATTTACACAACCATCAGCTCTGCCTGTGCCAAAACATATTGAGCGCCAACTGAGCGGTCCCTTCCTGGAAGGGCCTTCCTTTTCCTCTCCAGTATCCACTCCTGTTTTCTGTCTCTATTTACCTATGTTGGCATTTCACATGAATTGAATCATGCATCATGCTGCAGTTTGTGTCTGGTTTTCTTCACAGCATATTTTTGAGATTCCTCAGTGCTGTAACATGTGTCGGCCCTTTATTTCCTTTTTGTGACTGAATAATATTCCACTCTACAAAAATAGCATGTTTTTCTTATCCATTCATTAAACAGACATTAGGTTGTTTCTGTTTTTTAGTTATTGTACATAGTGTTGCTAAGGATACTCCAACACTCATTTTTGTTAAACACGTGCTTTCTAAGTATTTTGGTAATCTAAATGATTTATCTGTTTTTTTCCAGTTCAAACTGGAATTAGGCTATGAATCAGCATGTAACAGTCTAAAACTCAACTTTTTTTCTATGAGAAAACAATGTTTTCCAAGGACAGAAGAAGAAAGAAATTAGCCTTCTGTATTCCAAGAGGTTATGAAATCTGCCACGCACAACAAAAGGAATCCAGCAGGGTTTGATCTCTGCCTCGATTCTGGAGCAGTCTAAGATTGGGACTGGATGAAAAGGCCTTAGAGAGGTGAGCGTCAAGATGATTTTAATGACGCTGAGGCTTGCAGCCTGGTGTTGTCTCTCCTTTCCCTCTCTCCTGGCCCACAGTGACCTCTGCCTCAGTGCCACCACTGGTCAATGCATCAGTGAGTTTTAGTTTAGCCATTGTCTGGGGGAAGCAGGCTCTGAGAAAAAACGACATTGTTATGTCGGTGTCCTTTTGTAGATGATTCCCTCTAGTGGTCTGAAAATTTTGTCACTGTTGACAAGATTTCTGCCTTCAAAAATCTAAGCAAGTGAGACGCAGGGTATTTATTGTTGATAACCATCCAGATCACAACAACAATTGTCCTGGTTGGTTCTGGCTGGCACTCCATCTAGGAACTTAAGGTAAACTTTTAAAGTGTTCATCAGATCAAGGTATTATCTGGCTTTTCATTCCAATTAGAATAAACTCCAAACTCCTTTTTATGCCTTCAAAACCCTTGCAGGTGTGAGATGTCTGTTGACCCAGACCCTTGCAGGAATTGCAATACTGCTAAAGCAGGTGGGGCTTCAGCCTGGTCCTGGCTTCCCTACAGCACTTAGAACAGTCCTGGCCAGATCACCAGAGCTCAGAAATGCTGAGAAATGACTGCTTGGTCTGCTCTGCTCCCTTAGGCTCCTCCTCTCTTCTTCTCATATCAGGGTCTTTACCTTTGCAGTTTCCTCCGGCTAGGGTCATCTCCGTATCCCTCAGCACGGGAGGAGACATCTGCACACCCCACAGGAACAGCAATCTCCTCTCCTTTGTGATCCCTGCCCCTCACTGTTCATTCCTCTGCAGTCACAGTGTACAGTCTCCTAGTGTTTACCTGCTTCCTGTTTGATTTCTCCCCAGGTGGCCAGGCTGGGCCCCAGGCTCCTGCATCCCTTGCAGCCTATTAAGGGCCCAGTGTGGTAGTGTGCACCTCTGGCGGCTCTTCCTCACAAACCAGAGCAGGGTCGATTCGGAGCTGACTCAGTCCTCTCGGTGACCTGAGTGCTTTCGATTATTTGAGACTCTGGGCTCACAGTCTTCATGCATAAGAATAGCACAGGGTTACCTAGCCCCTGTGGTCCTCCTTTAGAATACTTTAGGGTAGATCTTAGTGGAAGATATCCTAAGTCAGAAAACTAGGTGGAGCTTCATGCATTCCTTAGTAGCATAAGATTTTAGTCTGGTGTTATGAGAAAGTCCTAAGCCTTATGCCCTGAGATGTTCTCACTTTTAATGGTAAAATTGGGAACAGCAAGGAAGGACTAGAGGTTCCTGATCTCCCTCCCTCCCTCCCCGCCCCTCTGTCAGAAAGATCCAAAGTTCCAAGGGTCAAAG
>NW_022900928.1:3253335-3331219 GCF_012274545.1 Fukomys damarensis
ATATATATATATACATCCATATTTTTAGCAGCACAACTCATAATAGCTAAATCTTGGAATCAGCCTATATGTCCACCGAATGAATAAAGACAACAGGTACTCACACACAATGGCATACTATTATGCTACAAAGATGGACAAATTTGAGTCATTTGGATGAAAATGGATGCACCTCAAGACCATAATGTTAAGTGAAATAAATCAAACACACATATAAATATTGCATGATTTCCTTTATACAAGAAACCCAAAACATAAATAATTTAAGGAGCTATATAGGAAACAGACAATAAGAAATGGGGAGAGAGCTTCAGTAAATGGAAAGGGATGGAGGGATGAGGGAGAGGAGGGAAAGGAAATAAAAAAATTAAGGTATATTATATACATGTACCTACTCCACACGATGGATGTAACCACTGTGTAGTATGAATATAGAAAAATAAAAACATTAAGGAAGAAATCCCTCAGAATACAACATTTGTGGGTGTCCAAGTCAGGAGCAGCTCAGGCGAAAGCCCACACTATGAGGTAGAACCAGCTTTGAGCTGTAGCTCAGCTCAGCTGTGCACCATCCCTAGGAGCCTGGACACCAAATCGACTTTCGTGCTTCAGCGTCTTGGTCTAAGAAGCACAAAGAGCCCAGACTGCCACACTGGCTCGTGGGCTGCTGCATTTAGCGCAGAGAGGCCTCCTGAATTGGGGAGTCAGGGGGAGGAGAAGGACCAGGGCCAGGAATGCCAGGAAAAATGAGTAGGATGGGGACAGCCCTGAGCAACAGGGAGGTTAGGGGCTGCCGAAGGAAGCAACAGGGTAGTGGTGCTTGATCCAACTCAAAAAGCGAAGAGGAGGGTATGGAAGCAGGTGCTAGGCAGAGAGGAGGGGAATCAGGAAAGGACCCAGAGCAGTGGCCAGCCAGAATGTGTTCTCCACCAGGGAGTGACAAGACTCGGTCTCCGGCTTTCCATGGAGGTGGGCTGGACAGGTCAGGATTCCTGAGCTACCTGGGAGGGTTTAAAGTATAGGAACCACCCAACCACTCCAAGCACACATCAAATTGTCTAGAAAAATATTTTCCCTCTGTAAAACCTTTTAATGCTTGTGCATTAGCTGCCTGGCTGCAAGTAAATGACTCAGCCTTGTTCCGCAGCAGGACATTTGTGAGAATTAAATGATATGCAAAGACTTGGCCCGGGCCCATATTCAGTAAGTATTAAGTTATTATTTTGTTTTAAGCATAGAGTCAATGCAAAATACTTTAGCCAGGTGATAAGGGACCTATTTTATGAGGTATTCTGTGAGTGTGCATGTGTATGTGCATGTGTGTGTTACTGAATTCTACCAGGCAAGCTTTGCTATGTCACAGATCCACGTCCAAGTCTCACCTCTGCTGGAAATCCACTTCATCTCCCCGGGCCAGTTATTTATCTCTGATTCGTGGTTTTCTCATCTAATGAGGGTCAAGGATTTGGATATAAGTCTCTCTCTGGGATGCTGGGAGGTCAAAATGAGCTGAAAGGGCTGAGAGTCCTTGGGAAGAAAATGCAAATCTGAGTTTGAGGAAGCTGGTGCTGTTTGTAACGTTATGCTTCAAAGGTGATGGATTCACACAATGAATTCTCCTTGATAAATAGCTCTGTAACAGCCTCCTAAAGTAGTCCTGCGAAGCCTAGACACAGCCAGTCTCAGTCTCCCTGGTATTAGTAAAGCTGAAGAAATGCCAATTAAAATAAATACCCTTCAGCAAGGAAGCCATTAACTTCTGAATCAGGAGGAATCTAAATATCTTCCTCAGATCTCAGAATAGCTGCACATGAATTTTCTCCACCATCTTTCTGTGACTCAGAGATAAGAAGGCACCATCGCCGTTCTGTAAGAGAGTTTGAAGTGTGCAGGTTCAATGACCTGTCCACAGTTGCCCAGGAAATCAGTGGCCTTTCAAATCATTATTTCCCAACCTGGAGTCTGGGGCTTTGCAGCTCAGTCTTTCCAATGAGCCACCCCACAGAACCGTCATACAGAACAATTCTGAGGCCTCTTCCCACTCAATCTGTGGGCCACAGCCAGGTGATGGTCTCACTGGTTGGCATATGATGGAGTTTCGTGAGATGCTAATACTTGCCTTGGAACAAGCGTGGCTTAAGACCAAGTTGGGAGAGAGTCCAAGTCGGTTTGCAGCATGGGAATCCACTGCCGGAGATGTTCCTGGTCTCTGTGTGGCTATCACTTCTTCATATCCAGTCCTTCCCTGCTTATCTCCCCAGTACCTTTATATCCAAGCTTCTCTAACACACCTGTGTCCTGTTTTCAATAACTGTAAAAGGTCAATGTTTTCTAGTATGATAACCAGGTAGTAGCTACCCAGCTATCACAGAAACATTCTGGGTCCCGAAATTTTATCTCCAAGGATCATTTTTATTATTTTTATATCCTCATGAATTCAGAGTTCTGAAAACATTTAGCTATTAAGCCAACTGCATAAATTAAGTAATAATTAAATGTTTTCCAAGTTTTAATTAACCAGGGGCTTAAATAGCTGCCAAGCAGAGCTCCTGACCAGCATGAGACAGAAATGCTGTGACCACTCTGGGATGATTTGCATCCAAGGAAAAGCCAGGAAATTTCCAGCCTTCCATACTCAAATGGTGAGCTTCAATTAGGCCTTAAAAATATCAAAAAATTTTTTATTCTTAAAGTGTTTATTGTCTTCTGGGTAAAAAATACACCTCAGTCTTAGGGAATCCAAGCTAGGAGTCACTGACTTAACCTGCTGCTGGAATTACAGATAGCCAAATTAGATGGAAATCATTAAGCAGGCAGGGCTAGGCCCTTGGGGGAGTCAGTGCCTCACAACTGTGACCCTGGGTGCATCTGGAGAGGGTCAGGTCTTGGCATTAAAGTTGCAGTGGCCAGAGTTGCATGATTCCTTAAGGGATGAATGGAAGTTCGAGATTACACTGTAATTGGCACCACCTGGTCCATTAAAATCAGATGCTCATCAGACACCTGGATGGGGGACCTGAAAAATTGGATCCATCCCTTCCACAAATATTCCTGAGAAGTCAAGGGTCAGCCAAGGTCACTGATGTTAGCCATACATTCTTGCTATAAGCCCTACTCCAATTGGATTAGCAAAGTAGCTATACTTGTAATTTTATTGACCGCTCACGATTTGACCAATATTGACCACGTTGTGCTTTTGTGCTCACCTTGTGATTTTGCTCTATAAAATGTTCTGGGAGAAATGACATCTGTGGTAACCCACTTTTGGACACCACACCCCACCCCGTCTCTCAGGAGCTATTTCTCAGTAAATCTTTCCTGCTCTTGGTTATGTTGTTCTTTGGAATTCATGCTTCTATTTCAGGGGACAGGAATTTGCCAAATCTGATGTTTAGCGGGTTGGGAATTATATTTCTCCTATATCACTGAGGTAAACTTTAGGGGAGAAATTTTAAGTGTTCCTAAGGGTTTGTGGAGTTTCTTTCCTCCCTGCCTCCTTCCCTTCTTGACTTCCTGGCAGCATAGGGTCAGTTTCATCTTAAGTGAAGGGCCAGGAAGTATGCTTACCATGACCTATAAATGCACATTGGTGCCAGCCAATTGCTAGGGACGAGTGAATTCAGGAGAAATGCCAGAGCTGGGGATTTAGCTCAGAGGTCCCACCACTTGGCTCACAAGCACAAGGTCCTGCATTTGATCATCACTACAAGAAAGAAAGAAAGAAAGAAAGACAGAAAGAAAGAAAGAAAGAAAGAAAGAAAGAAAGAAAGAAAGAAAGAAAGAAAGAAAGAAAGAAAGAAAGGCCCTTCTGGACTCTGCCTCAATGAGATGACAGTGGAGTAACACAAGGCTCTCAGGATTCCTGAAGTAAATTCACTGCTGAGTAAATTAGGTATAAAATACATGATCAAAGAAAGGAATGGGGAAAGTAATTGGATATAACTGGCTCCCACAGAAGAAGGTTTGTGCATAGTCATCAAGAAAAACCATAGACTCTTCCTATTTTTTAAATGGTGCATTAGAAAAACTTTGGTCTCAACCTTGGCTGAGATTTTCTTTAGCAGTGTCACAGAAATATTTATGTCATTTTTCCCTATTTAATCAGTTAATTTGTGAAAAGACCCTGTTTTCTGCCTGGAATTTGATAGATGGTAAACAGAACTCTCTTCTATCCACATCAGGTGATACTTTAAAATTTGTTATTTTTCTTCTCTTAAATCCCCCAAATCCTCCCCTTTTTTCTGCATTTTTAATACTTTTAGATTTATTATCCAAATATGTCACAGCACATCACACTCAGAAATACCATCTGCGCCGAGGGAAGAAGAGGCCCCTCGGCCAGACATTCGAAGACTTCTTACAATTCAGCCCAAACTCCGACCCTTCAATTCTTGCTCAAATTTCCAGGATCCATCCCAAGTCTACTGCTTCTAAGAACCCTCACCAATGGCACCACCTTTCCTGTGATATCTCACAGCATGTTGAACATCTCTTATACTTCCCCTTAAGTCACACGAAGGGATTCATTTTCTCCCTTTCCTTGGATGATGGACTCCTTCTGTGTTTGAGTGAGAGCATTTTTACCAATCTATGTTCACAACGTGCCCAAGTTAGAACCTTCCAAAGAGGCAATCTTAGTTTACGTGCTGTGAGTGGGTGCGTGAATGAATTCAGTTTTCAGTTCTTAAAATGGGGGAGCTGAAGTACATTTTTTTCCTCAATTCAGTGTATGATGAATGTGTGGCTTGGGCTACATGACATTTGGAGAAACGATCTGATTCTACTGGAAATGGTGATGGGGCTAATGAGGGCATTTACATTTTTTGTTTTGTTTAATAAGAAACTCGCCAAAAACAGTGGGAAGGAGAGAGAACAGTTGCCGTGACAACCTCCAACGCTGTACCTCCGAAGGTTCCGTTTATACATTTAAATAAATCTGCCTTCATTTATGCTTCCCAGAGAGGTTGGGAGCGAGTGAACTGGTACCTGGTTTCATGGAGGTTTTAATGATACCTGTCAATTTTAGGGATGATGGAGGTCGAAGAGCTCATCACAGCCAGTGCAGTGCCCTTGGGTTCTGTTTTGGTTTTCCAGAGTGGATGGTGGCTTGGGGTGGAGGGTGCTGAGTTCTAACCCTAGGTCAGGAGCTCGGCTGCGCTGACACGTCCCTGTCACATCCCACACTTCACACTGTGTGCAGAAAAGGGAAGAAACCTAGGCAAAACCAAGTCGGACTGGCCATAAAGACAGCGACGTCTGGGTGGAGGAAGAAGGGATTGGCAAGTGTTTACCAAGAAAGACAAGTTTATGAGGTATAAACTTGAAGGTGAACTTTGTGAAGGGTCTCAGCTGTCTTGTTTTCTAGCATCGGAGGAGGTAAGGACTTGCCCACAAGCCTGCGTTTCTCTGTGGATAAAGTGGGGAGCAGTGCACACAACGCTCACTGAGGTGTTGTGATATGCAGGAGATCAACACAGGAAGAGGCCTCGAGACAAAACGGTAGCTGGTGCTGCTGAGAGCGAAGGGGTCAATGGCCGTGACAGTGCGCTTGGAGACTATGCAGTGGTGACTGTTACTCTAGGATCAGTCACTATTCGCATGTACACCAAGTGACTGTGCTGTGCTGCTACTTTGTCCATGTGGTAAGCCAGGCTATGATTGTCTCAGGGGTCACACCTGCACCTGGGAAGCGGGGCTTGGGTCCTCAAGGAACAAATCTCCCTAGAAGAGTGGGTTTTTAATTTCTCCTCCACTTGTGTGGTGTTTGTTTCCTTTATTCTCACCAGCATAAAATATTTGTTGGCCTCACGGGGCCCTGTGCCCAGCTGTCTCTCCAGGACGGGGGTTGGCGAATCTATGCAGAGAAATTTCACGCAGATGATGCAGTCTCCCAAAGAAGGTAACACCGTAGCAGATGTAGGCGTGGTCCCCAAACGCACACCTCACCACAAAATCTACTCCCAGCTCATCTTTCCCAGCCACCAACGTGATTTTACAGCAGTGACCTGTGTGAGCCATGTGGCTGGAGGTACTGAGAGCCACCTTGCAGGTCACCGGGAGAAAGAAGTATTTTGTTGTCAGGGTTGTGAGAAATTCCTCCATAGTGGAAAGAAAAATAGTGTCATCCTCCTTCTCTTCTTCTGCTGTCCATTACTACACATTAAAAAGTTAAAGGAATCATTTCCCTCTTCCCCACCCCACCAAAGCTGTGGCTGGCGCCTGCCTTCTGCTATGAGCAGAGCGCCTCCCTTCCATCCTTAAAGGATCTGAACAGGCTCCCCCTGCGAAGAGGGAAAGTTCAGGGGTCTCAGCAGGCACTAGCAGCTCGTTTCTCTCTTGGGGCTGGTGCTGTGGTCCCAGCTTCGCACCGGTGTCACCCATGAAGGTGCCGATGGTTTTACCCTCACTTCCTCCAGAGCATAACACCTCAAGAGACCGCTGCATGAGCATATAGAACTTTCTTCCCCAGAGAGTGCGCAAGTCCTATGACTCTGGGCCAGGATCAAAGTTGTCAAATAGCACTACCGAAGGCACAGCGCTGAAATTCCGGAAACCATAATAGAAGTTTCTGTTGGGATGCATTTAACCTCTAAACACAATAGTTTTCTTTTCAACTTTGTTATTTTTTCTTTTGTCTTACGATACCGGGAATTGAACCCAGTGCCTTCACACTGAGGTACATTTCCAGCCCTTTCAAAATGTTTTATTTAGAGACAAAGTCTTGCTAATTTGTCCAGACAGGGCTAGAACTTGCCATCCTCCTGCCTCAGCCTCCCAGAATGCTGGCAACACAGCACCACATGCTGTTATTTCCTCTTGAAAATGTCACTTGTGCCCTGTTCTGCTGACAGCGGCCATGCCTGTCCTACAGAAGAACTAACACATTTGCACATTAAAGGGTGAAGGTCATGGGCTCAGGGGGAGATACTCTGTGTTACCCAGGTAAGAAATGCTGACCCTCAAATTTTGCCCTCAGCTGTACAAGTTAGGACTGGTGCTTTTCTTCATGATCTGTCCAGCTGTTTCAATGTCTAGGAGATGTTCCAGTAATGCATCCGAGAATTGTTGGTAGGGCGCTTATAGTATAGGAGGTAAGGAGTTCAGCACCTCTGAGACCATGCAGTAGAGACAAATGAGTTTGATCTTAGGAAAGAACAAACCCAGGACATTTCCCACTTAGCACTTTTGAAAATGAAACATGATAGGTGTGGCCTGTGACTGTGAAATAATCATGCTCTGATTATGTATTTTTCCCAAACCATTTCCTTTGTTAATGATTGCACTGTCAAATGTTTGCTTTTTTTTCTTTCTTTTTTTTTTTTTTTTTTTTTTTTTTATTTTTTTTTTTTTGGTACCAGGGATTGAATTCAGGACGGACCTTGTGGTTATGAGGCAGGCTCTGTGCCACTGAGCTAAGTCCCTGAGCCAAATATTTGCTTTTAACATGCTGCAGTTCAGGCTCAGTGGTTTGTAATCTCTACTCTAAAAAAAAAAAAAACCTGTTTGACATTGGACTTTCTTGTATCCAATTGGTCTTGCTGTGGATTTTAAACTAGCTCTAATGCTGTCTGCTAAGCAGAATGAATCATGCGTAATGTGACTGTCAGTTTTACCATTGATGCTGTTCGTTTTTGGCTGGACCATATTTCATGCTTAGTCTACCACTGTACTGAATTGAAATGTTGTGGTGTAATCCAACTTAAATGGGAAAATGTTGTTTTTATCTTCATATTTAAGGCACCGTGCTTGGTTTTGACAAGGCGGCAGACAGAAAAAAGAGGCGGGGGAACTCAACAATCCAGTGGAGAGAACAGTGTACAAACATCTAATAAAATCTTAGAACTGAATGATCCACATTTTGCCTTATAGGTGATTACTGCTATGGGAGCAACATTGAGGGAGCAATTAGGTTTGACAAGGAAAATTGGGAAAAGCTTCACAGAGACCTCACATGGTAGCTGCGTGCTCAGAGATGAGTTGAATGTTTTTCTATAGAAGAAGAATGAGGAGGATTCTAGGCTGAGTGGATCTCAAGATTATCAGGCTAATCAGGATATGAATATACAGGAAACCACTAGAGATTTACAATATGAGTAAGAACTAGAATAAAGGTAAGATGTGTTAGGAGAAAGAACCCAGACAGCGATAGTGGTAGTATTTAGATAAGTAAATATGCTAGATTTACTGAACAGAAATGCAGAATGATCTGTTAAATTAGAAATTCAGGTAAACAAGAAGGAAGTTTTTAGTGTAAGCATTTCATAGATGTTGGATTGGGACATATCTGCTCTGAGAATTACCTATTTTTCTAAAGCCACGTTTAGCGGGGTGTCCAGTGTTTTATCTGCCAGTGTTCTGAGGAGCAGGGGGAGTAGGTCCTGGACAGATGGTAGGTAATAAATGACACAGAATGGAGATTGTGGTCTTTGAGTTTTAGTGAGTTAACGTTCTAAACTGGTTTTAATGTCTTCCTAATTTTCCAAAACAGTAAACACAGAAGAACCTGGTACATCAGGAAAAGATATGGCTGTCTGACACTATCAAACTCTCAAAGCAAATTAAAATTACAGCAGTCTTTGCATTGCATTTGAATGCAACCAGAGGACAGTCCCTGCAAAAAAGGCACTAAATCAAGCGGAGGAAAGGTCCTGGCCCACTGACATCGGCCTGGCCCTGCCTCTGCTCATCTTGGCACCCTGCTGCTCACAGAGATCCTGATGAGGTCCATCTGTTGGCAGATCCAGGAGCTGTCTCCATATAGGTCCAACACCAGAGCCTACTACACATCAAGAATCAAGTAGGATATGTAAACCCTGGAGCTTGGGGGCAGAGGTGGCCCCGCATGTGGTTACTATCAGTCACCCATCTCAGTGACTTATTTCCTGTCCCCACCGCTGTATAATCTGCATCTGCAGAAAGGTTCAACAAACTATGGTTGATGGGCCAGAACCTTCCCACAGCCTTTTTATGGCCCCATGAACTAAGCATGATTTTCATGTTTTAAAAATCATGTGGCTTTAAAAGCCCAAAATGTCTGTTCTCTGGACCTTTAAATAAAAAGCTTGCTTCTTGATTCGAGGTCCTGAGTCATGGAGAGAAGGATCTTTGAGAATCTCTGAAGTTCCAACTGGTGCCTGGTTACTTTGGATAACTTGTGCTGGTAGATCAGCAGAAAAAATGGGGCTATGGACAGATATTCTTGTCCCTGATTGTCATGAGCAGACAATGATGATATTGCTGTATATTTCTCATAATACGTTTATGTATTGCAGGATCCCTAATTAGTCTCAGGCACAATTTTAACTCAAATATACAAGTGATAAAATCATGTTCTAAAAAGAACATGGTAACCTGATGGGCAACTGCCAGGCCACTGGACCTGTGAGATGAGCCAAGGAGATCTAGGATGAGCGGGGGAGGAGGGAGATGATGAATATAGGGAACTCCCGGGGAACCCACAGCCATGGCAGCAATGACCTGCCTCTTATGGACTCACCACGATGCTGGACGAAGTGTCTGGGGATTGTGAAGTTCACGTGAGTGCTGCAAGCGGTGGACTGTGGTAGATCCTGTCTGTGCACCCTGGAGGGCCTTGCTGTAGATCACCATGGCCGGGCCTAAATTGCTTCCTCCTGTGGATGAGGCAGGGCCCTGTGGGAGAGGAACAGGTGACAAGACGGCATGGTGGAGCAAGGCCTGGCTGAGAAGAGGACACAACTTCCTCCCTGTCTGTTCCCCGTAAAACCATTAAGTGTGAAGCCCTGTAGAGATCAGCCTCTCCCTGTTCCGGTTACAAATCAGCCCCTTCTGCCCCTTGCACTTCCCTCATCACTACTACTGCAAATAAATGCACTGTGGTCACAGGGCAGTCCTTTCCTCCCCTCAGGAGCGAGGCCCCACCTGCTCTCAGCCTCTTGTGTCTTTGGTCTGTCTTTTGTTCATCTCCCACCGTTCTCCCTCCTTGACGAACTCTTCAGCTGTGCAGGCCACAGCACTTCGCCCTGGGAGAGATCTATTCTGAAAAAGACTGTCCTCTTATTTGAAAGTGGGAGCCTCTCTGGCACACTCTCATCCTGAAGCACTTCCTGCGGCCTTAAGTTAAAGTCGGCTTCTAGCTGAGCTGACAGTCAAGCTTAGCTATCTTTCCATTACCTTATGATGCTTCTTCCTCATACTTCTATGGGAGGAATACCTTAGATGCACAAAGTTCCCACAAATTCTTGTTCTAGGTTCTGCTTCTGGGGCACCTGATCCAGGAAACATCCTTTGTGAATATCTTGCTAGTTTCATGTCCTATCGCTTTCTCCTACATTTTTAGGATTTTTTTTTCCTCATTGAGTTTATTGGCACATTTTAGGTATACAATACAGTTACATTCATCATTGGGCTCTTGTACTTTTACATGACAGGTCTTGGTTCTCATTTTTCCCCTTGTCCCTGCCCTCCCTTCAGCCCCTCCTCCCTTCCCTATTTACAAACACTTTATTTCCATTTTTTCATTTTCTCATACTTTTTTCTTTTCCCTTATTTCTTTTCCCCTACCCATCCCACTTTCCCTACACCTTTAGCCCTTTTCTTCCTATTTCACATTATCAATAAAAACATTAGTACCTTATGTACAATTATAGTTTTTCACACCAGAAAAACTATTCAGTACTTATACATGTGTGACTTATTTATTTCACTTAAGAGTATATCCTCAATATGCATCCATTTTCCTATGAATGACTCTAATTTCTCATTCTTTATGGTTGAGTAATATTTCATTTTAACCCTTCTCCATTGTTGTTGGGAGTGCAGACTGGTGCAGCCACTATGGAAATCAATATGGAGATACCTCAAAGAGCTGGGACTAGAGGTTCCATTTGACCCAGCTATCCCTCTGCTGGTATCTTTCCAAAAGAATTAAAAGAATCATACCACAGTGATATATGTGCACCTATGTTTATAGCAGCACAGTTTGTAATAGCTAAAACTTGGAAACAGCCCATTTGACCATCAGTTGGAGACTGGAAAAAGAAGATGTAGTTTTTCTCCTACACTTTTTATTCCAGAAGTACAAGTTTCCTTGCTGTTTCTTCACATGCTAGCCAGCCAACATTCTCAGGCCTTTATACTTGTTCTACCCTCTGCATGGACCTCTGTTTCTTCATAGCTGCTAGGCTCACTCCTCCTCTATTTCATAGATATTTCTCATCAAATGTCACCCATTTAAAGCAACTTTCTGTAAATATTCTAATACAGCCCACTGAGCCCTTCTATTTTCTTGTCTGTCTTTATTACTTTTCATATATTTCATTACTACCTGACATTGTGCCATGCATATATTTCTGTATTTATTCGTGCTTTGTCTACATCCCTGTGTAGAGCAGAGTCACGAAATAGGAATTTCTATTCCACTGACTGCAGTACTAGCAGTGTTTGTCACCATACCAGGCCAATAGCGATCACTCAAAAAAGAATGTTAGTCTAGGGTCTGACTGGACTCCTTCAAGCTTGATTTGTCCAGCTCCAAAGATCCTGATTTTGATTTTAAACTGTCAGTGCAAAGGCATTCCTCCTGGTTCCTTCAGTCCCCATGTGGCCTGGTCTATTTCACTAGATATCAGAATTCCGGTGGGGCTAAAGTTCCTGAAATTATCATGTATTAGTTAAGGCAGTGCCATTTACTACAGCAAATAGAATCCCATATTTCAGTCATTTAGCACAGTATATGTTTACAAAGCCCAGTGTGTAAGAATGGAGGGAACTGGGTCTGGTTTTGTTCTACCCAACCATTCATAATCCTGGGCTGCTGGCGGCATACCAGACTCAATACTTAGTTTCTAGATTTTTTTTTCTGGGAATGGATTAAAAGAATGGTGTTCTGTTTTTCTTTTGGCCAGGTCTAGCAGTAGTGCAGATAACTTCTAGCACTGTGTTGCCAGCAGTCAGTCAGATGCAAAATAAATTAGAAACTGGAAAGCTAATTCTGCCAGTATGTTCCTGGCAATGATTCTATACAATGGAAGGGTGCACGAGTCTTTGATGGGCAATGAATCACAGCTACCACCAGCTCCCTCCTCTCCACCAGTTATTCATATGCATCCTTCACTCCAAGACAGAACACGCTCTCCTCTCCAGGGGAGAAGGTCCAGTGTGCCAATCAGTGACTGCATCTAGATCTCCCTGGACATAGAATCTCCTACTGTTTGAAGAGTGTTGATCCTGAGAATTGAAATGCTGCAAAAGCGCTTTTAGTTCTGAGACTTGTAGAGGAGCAGAGACACTGGAATACACGATCTGTGCTCCACTGAGCATAGAATTCCCTTCTTAGTGGTTACTTTCTTAAGATAGAGATACCGGCACTGCCCGTAAATTTATTTCTTCATGCAAGAGCCAATGCCCCTAAATTGTCTAATGTACCATCTTACTAAGTATTGAAAAATTATTTTACCTATCTCAGTAGAGACTGTAATTCTGATAATAACATTTGCAAGTCTTCAATTAAAGTTTGTCTGTTGAGAGATAACTTTTGTTTTCCCTTTTGCCATCAGCTTGTGCCCTAACTAGGTAGAAATATATCACTTATATTTCAAAGAAGAGAAAGAGAATTTGTTATTTGTTGGAACACAATTACCAGGGGATGTGATTATAGGCTGCGCATTAAAGACCGCATGAGTCTTCCCTTTTCCAAGTAAGTCAGCATTAGATGTAGCATTGAAAGAACCATTGAATACTTCATTTCTACTTTTTATACTGAGAGCAATGTATTTCCCTTTAACCTTGTGTTTGACAAAAAATAAAATGAGACTCAAATCATGTTTCTAACTTCTCATTTTGGAATTAGCATCATTTTGGTCAAGATATTAAAAGCATGTCCTGATTTGACCTTTGGGGTGCAGTGGGATATGTAATGGTACCTGCTCATTCTTTTGATTATTTTGGTCATTGTGTTAGATCTTTACTTCGGGATAATGACATTCAAGGAAGGACACATGCACCTATCCATGCCCTTGCTCATCCCCTCCTAAAGTGACTCTGGACTTGGTCCTACAGTGTTGTTTAGATAATAGAGGCTCAGTAAATAAGACACAAGCAGCAACCTGTCAAGTTCCCCAATGCCGAGACTTCCTCTTTGGAATGTTGCCCTGAATGCTGTCTGAATCCTAGGCTGTTTCACTGAAGAGAAGAGGTGGAGCTCAACCAAGGCTCTCCGGTGACCGCCTCACTTAGCTAAGTCGTGCAACTGAGGCCATGGGCACATCCAGGCCCAGTTCATCTACCACATGATGATCGCTTCAAGAAGGACTGCAGGCAAGACCAGCCCAACACGGTCAAGGTGAGCTCAGCCCAAATGCAGAATCTTAAATAAGCAGATGGTCATTACAGTACGCCTCTGAGTTAAACATGTGTTATGTAGGAGAGAATATTTATTTCCAGACTTGCTCGTTCTGAACATGTCCACTGCAACCAGGCTGAGCCTCACTGCTGTCCACAACTTCTCCCCATTCTCATTAAGTAGGAGTCAAGCGTTTTGCTCCAGAAAAGTTTCGCGTCCAGCTAGGTTCCTTCACCACTTAGTTTTCTGTGGGATTAAAAAACTCGCTGTCATTCTATTTTATGCTCCCCGTCTCATGACTGGTTCTGTGGTTCTCAAGTTTCTTCCCATTATGGTGATGGCTGAACTTCAGAAGACACTGCTGAGGCAGAGGAGTGACAGACCAAACTCTTCCACCTGGGTTTTAATCACTGAAGGGGAAGGTTGAGGTTCATGTGTACACTCGGCATTCCTCAACCAGATTCAACATTTAGCTTATACTCATCTGGTGATTTTCCTCTCTTTTATAAAAATCCCCGAATTGCCTCTTAAAATTAATTAATTTTTGGTACCTTTTAGATGTACATAAAGATCACATTTATCAGAAGGAGTGCTTTTCTTGAATTGTTTCGTTTGATGCTCTCTAAATAAACTTTTACCTTACATGCACAGAGCTCTCTGTGATGAAATGGAGAATGCTAGGTGTAGTTCTAAGACAAGACTCTTCACTGCAAAATTTTGAGATGTTTTGCTAAGATATTTCAGACTGTGTTATAGATATACTGATTTTGTTTTATTTGCATAATGATTGGTAGGATTAGATATTGAAAATCCAAAATTCCTTGGGAAGTTCTTATAAGCCAGAGACTAAATGAAAGATAATGATTACCTTTTTCTAATAAGTTAAAAGGAACTGACCCTTTGATAAGCATGTTCTTTTAGCTAAATCTGATCTACTCTGTTTTAAGAAGTTGATGTGATTTATTTCTGAGTTTTTACGGAAATTGAATGACAGGAATGGCCATATTCACCCCACACTTCTCACACGGTGGGCACCACTGTACACATTCGACTCCCACTAATGTGTTGGTTACTCACACAAGCCCTCCTGTCAAACATACTGTTTTTGTCCCTATTTTACAGGGGAGGAAATCTGAGGTACAATTATGTCTAAACACAAATTTACTGAAGGCAGCCCACTGGAAGACAGTGTCAGAATGTGCCCCAGGCAAATACTTTGTGATTTGTGCTGATGAATCCTTTCAGCTGTGTCCCCCTTCATTTGGCAGACAACGGAGGGACTGCTCCTCACAGAACACCACCCTTCTTCTACTCAAGTCGGTCGGTTCTTTGTCCTGTCCACAGCTTTTCACTGTCCTTTTGTTATTTTTATTCTGATTTAAGTTCAGTGAAGAATCGCTTTTTCTTCCATATCAGTGAATAAATCTTCTTCTAATGAAAGTGGAGTCCATCAGCTTCCTCCCCACAGGGGCAGCAGGAGGCACCCACGCAGTCAGAAAGGCTCTTTCTTTTCTTCTGGATATAGAAATGGATTTAGGATTAAGAACTGGAGTATTCTAAAGACATCCCTCTAACCTTGTCATAAAATGTACTTATAATTGAAGTTCAGGGTGATTTTCCTCCTCCCTTCCCTACTTCCTTTCCTTCCATCCCTCCCTTCCTCTCAACCTTAGAGTATTACGAACTAAACCTAGGGCCTTCACACTGAGCTACTTTCCTAGCCACTGATCAGTTGATTAATTGATGGATTTTGAGACAAGGTCTTGCTAAATTGCCCACACTGGCTTTGAATTTGTAAACATCCTGCCTCTGCCTCCCACAGTGCTGTCATTACAGTTTGTGCCTCCATTTGCAGCTGAGCAGGAGTGATTTTCTTAATTCTATGATTCCTGGAAGTCCTCCACTCTTAAGCCCCCTAAATCCAGTTAACATTCTCCACATAGGCAATTGTTTCCCAGGAGCTACAAGGAATCTCAGTTGGGGATACCTACAGATTTCTAGACAAGCATGAGGAGACATGAGGAATGTGACATTGTAAATAAGATGAGTCCTGAATATTTTCCCAAGCTCTTTAGATTTCTCTCCTCTAAAGAATTTCAATATCTTTGAGTCAGATTTTATATTTAACCCCCCATCCTAGTTTTTAAAAAGATACGTCAACTCATATTACCCCTACTGCAAGGAAAACTCAATGCAATCTAGTCTATGTATGCCATTTCAGTCAACACTTTCTGTACTTGAAATCGATGCTCAGAGAAAGGCTGCAGGAATAATTTAAAACTATGAGTTTTAAGAATAAAAGATATCATTTTAAGCAACTCACCAAAAGTGAGATCTTTTCAGAATTCCTGGAGTCCACTTGCTTATTATTGGAAATTTCCCATAGAGGAGTTTTGACCTTGCACTCTGCAATAATAGTGGGCACACAATTTATAAATATGACATGCTCATTTTCCTACAGTGCTGAATTTTACAGTAATTTTTCAGACTCCATCAAGAGTGGCAAGTGCAGGCCGCACGGGGTAGATGGTAAACTGAGGGTTCTTATGGCAGGAGGTCTTGCTCTGTGCTTCAGGCTGTGCAGGTGCTTGACAGCACACTATGGAAACACCAGGGTGGGTGGATAAATGATGAGCCAGTGTAACACAAGCACTGAGAAGTATCAGGCTGGGGTTGTTCAGTGGGTATGGGAGCAGATGTCCTTATATTCCGGGACTGCTAGAGCTTGATAACTGGAAGCTGTGGTCCTGACTAATGCAAATCTCTCTAAAAGTTTCTTATTTTCTCCTCTGAACAATAACACCTCTATTTCCTCCATTTTTACTTGTCAGCCCTGCAATGTATGTGAACACACACACACACATGCACACACACACACAAATATGCACACAAACACAAGAAAGTTATAGACTGGAAAAACTTTAGTTATTGTAATATTTCCATTAAACATATGCCTGTAAGTGAAAACATTTGTCTTCCTCAAGGATCCTTGCAGGCTGGAGGACATTTAGTCCTCTAAGACTTTTTCATGCTATTGATGGGAATAGTTCAGCAGTGTTTAAGTGGGAAACAGACTGAAGTCATACTAAGGGGTAAGTGGAAAAATTAATGCAGGCATTCTCCAAACCTGTCTAGCATGGTATAGTGAATCTTGCTCTATGGGGTCCATTTGCACATGAAAGAAGAGTCTCATTAGTGAATACTTTTTACCCTTTTCTTTCTTCCCTTCCTTTCAAAATTAAGGAACAACAATAATTTCTTTAGGAGAAAGATGGATTCTTTTTCCTAAGACTAGATGTGTTACTGAAACTTCTACCTGATTAATTTGGAAAGCTTACAAGAGGTCTCTCTGATTAATTCACCAACTCTCTTCAAAGCTTTAACCATCTGGAGCTTTCCCCCTCATAGGCCATTGACCAAGAATTTGGACATTCTCCCTGGAAAGTTTTACAGCCTGTTACTTTTATGCCTCCCACTTTTAAGTGCACCTAAGCAAATCTGCCATTTGCACAAGGTCCATTTAAACCTTGATGTTTTACAGTAGGATCAATTTATCTTAAAGAAAAACAAGGAAACAAAAAAATTTCACTGAGATTATAATCATAAATAAGTCTCTGCTGTGAACTCACTTGGGATGGGGGTATGTTTTGGTCACAATCTATTAAGGTACCTAACATGATTATTTTTTCTTCATGTGTACACGTGTGTACATGTGTACATGTTTCAGTCTTATTGTTGAGCACACAGACTCTAAAGGCTGCATTCTTGGAGTGCCTTTTGTGCATTAGTCTCATAACTAAACATTTTATATAGCACAAGTCTCAAGGTCACATTAAAAGGGATGTAGCATTACTGCTGATACCCTTATGGCAGCTTTATTTCCACAGTTCACAGGTGACCAATTGTGATTTCAAAATATTAAACAGACATTCCATCAATTTTAGATAACTTTTATCTGTAGTAGACTTACTATAATTACAGTGGTTTTTAACATCTTTCTGTATCTAATTTGTAAATGTGTGTGCCTATAAGAAGAAACAGTGTATGTATAGGGTTCAGTATTTTTCACCATTTTCATATATCTATTGGAGGTCTTGGACTGAATCTCCACAATCAGCGAGGGCTACAATATTTTATTCAGAGGTTTAGTCTCTTTCCTAAGTCAGAAAGTGGAAGTTTTCGTATCATAATTAACTCTCAAACTCAAGTTATTGTAAATATCCATATTATTTTTCTTTCCAACAAGGAGACTATGAATTAACATTTGTTTCCTAAGGAAGGTAAACACAAAAGGCATTGCTGTAGCTCTTGTGCTGAAAGAAAAGTGTCAGAGATTTTAAAGCTACCGACTCAAAGTAACACCAGAAATTAAGCAATAATATTTTTCTCAGGTGAGTGAAAAAATTATTAATTTTATGCAGTGCCCAGTGTAATTAGCCAAGTAAGAGAGCAATGCCTTAAGAATGGTGATGAACTGTTACATTTACTTAACTATTTTGTTAAATTAAATGTACATGAAAAGGGCTTTTCTTTGTCCAAAAGAATTCTCTGTGAGAAAAGATGGTTTTAAACCAAAAATTATGGTGATATATTAATGCACCACGAAACCAAGATAGTGATGCTCCAGGATTGATGACTGTTACCTATCTTCTCTGAAACTGAAGAGCAGATTGCCTGTGATTTTCTTTCAGCCAGTAGGTTTCATGTCTTGTGATTGTAATTTAAGCTCATCAGTAAGAAGCTGTCTCGACTCTCATTTCACAAACAGTTTTCACTGTCAGCCAGACTGTGTTGTACATCTGACTTCCGCAGGAAAGAGGACAGGTTGCTAAAATGTGAACTACAGCTGTGACATACCACCTGTGGAACAGCCTCATAGAAACCAAGCCCTGGTCTCTCTTTTATCCCAGGCTAGACCACAGTGCAGCTCTCCAGGCCTTTGTTATTTTGATATCTGAACTCAACACTGTTGTGGATGGAGCCCAATGTGGGGCATCTTGTGCTGGCCTTTACAGAAAGTGAAAATGAACAGATCACTTGCCTTACAACCAACAAAGAAATCTAAGCTTAAATAGACCAGTGTTGACTCACTGAGACATCACATGAGCCACACAGGTAATTCTAAACTTTGTGCGAACAACCTTAGAAAATTGCAAAAAGGAGAAATTAGTTTTAATGTTTTATTTAACTCAAAATATTGCCATACATTGTTTTGGCCAATGTAACTATTTTTTTCCATGAGATATTTTATACTTTGTAGCAACTTTGTGAACTTTATTGTTACTTTCCCTGAGGGCACATCCCAACCTAACCACATGGAAACACTCACCACCTGTGTCCCTGTGGGCTCCACACTGGGCTTTGCAACAGTGGATATAGAATGGGGTGGAGTTTAATCACAACTTGAATTAAATATTCTAACTAAAACCAACTCTGAATGATTCAATCAGATAATTATTGAATGCCTACTATGTACCATCCTGCATACTAGAAAGGTGATAAAAGACAGGCTGTTAGAAAGAAGTATTATAGTGTACGCTCTTCCTCTCATTCCAGCTTTGAAGAGTCGAATACTACAAAATGGGGCAGTGGGGGAGGGGTACATAGGAAAATGGAAGCTTCTGATACAAACAAATATATATTAGTTCTCACATATTTACCTTGGGGGCTGATTTTTATAGACAGAAAGGTAATGAAGAAGTCACTCCGCAGCTGCATTCCTGTTCACGCCAGAAAGCAGCCACAGCTAATAACCCTCCCATGGGGGCAGCTTCAGAGTAATAAATTCTGAGGAAGTGGGGGAGGGAGCTCCCACCGAGTAATGTCCCTCCATGTCCCTGGGACTGTGCAGAGAGAAATCTGGTTCTTTCAGCCAAGCATTGCACCAGCTGCATGACACAAGCAAAAGCTTCTTTATTTCAAATCTAAACTTTCTACTGGGGATAACATACACCTCTTCAATTTGAATAATGGCCATTATTTAAGAAAGTGATATTCACAAAACTAGGCAAGGGCTGAGAATCTAGAGGTGAAAATGAGAAATTTAAATGAACTGAGAGAGGATCCCCGGCAAGAGGAGATGCTCTGGATGGACAGTCTGCTTTCAGTAGCCCTGCACTGGGAAAACTCTAGATTTAAACGAGGACCTTGCTGCACACGTGTAGGAAGACCCTCCTAGGCTCTGGCTTCAGGATGTTCTTTTCCTGTGTCTTGTACCATGACCCTTATTTACTCGCCTTCCCATGGCCTGAGCTTCTTCTCGGCAGGCACTTGCCTCCCACATGTATATCGGCAAGGCCTGGAATTAGCAAATGCTCAATAGAAACTTGAACAAAGAAGCAGCCGTTCATTTTGCTGTTCATCTTCACAAAGTCATGGCTGACAGATCTCTTGGCAGGTTTTTATAGATGGACAAGATGGGCCTCACCTGGAAAACCAAGTGGTGGTTCTCACCCCTGTGCCCTGTTGACAGTACTCAGCACAGAGGTCAGTTGAGGAGACCTGCTTGTTTCCAGTGGGCTCTGAATTGCAGCAACAGTCTAGACAGGATGACAGAAAATGTTGGTAGAAAAATATGAAACGGCAATGCAAGGCCCTCGGAAGGAGTGGAACAGACATGTGTGAGTCCAAGGCACGGGAGACTAGCAGGGGAGCTGAGGGCCCAGAAGGGAGATGTGAACGAGACTCAGGAGAAAGAGCAGAGCAGGGAAAACTGCATCCATCCCGAAGCAGAAAGCCAGGAAGACTTTGCTAGATTTTTAAAATGTTTTAATTTATGGTTAAAGTATCCACTCGAGGGAAGCCTCACAGCTCTCCCACAGTGTAGATCGCCTCTTCCTGGTGCCAAAAGGCCCGGCCTCAGACCTTCAGTCCAGCTCCCTCTTTGACATTTCCACTGTTTGGGGAGAAGCAGAAAAACACACAGCTCTCTGTACTCGAGACAGTACCATGGGCGTTGCTGTGATTCACTGGGATTATGACTGAAGAGTAATAGCAGGAGCAATAAAAGAGAATGAGAGCCACGGAGAAAGAAGCAAAAGTACCAGAAGTGATGCTGCTTTTGGATTCAAGTCGGGGGGTGGGAAACCCAGAGCGGTTTAATCCATATCTAGAATCCTTTAATATAAAAATCATTTAAAATGGAATGAGAGAGACTTGTTTCTTGCTTGCTTGCGTTTTGGTTTGGCAATTTACTAGAGTCCCAAGCCTAACAATCCATTCTAATGAGTTCTTGGTTTATATGCTTAATTAGTCCCCAGTGGCATATTAGCAGTGGATTTGAGAGAATTGTATTATTTGTAAAAAATGTGCAAAGAAAGAAGACAAATATTTTCTCTTGTCTGAGAATGAATCTCTACCACAAAAGGAATCTATGCTTTTCCTTTCCCTCCCACCTTTCCTCCTGTGTTGCTTACTGATGTCTGTTTTAATTTGGTTCCTTTTGTTTATTAGCAGACATTGATATTGCACAAACCTAAGAGACAACTCAGAGTTTTAAAATGTTTTATTACTCCTCAAACAGATTTAAATCATTCTATCACCTAAAATGTCACTAAGCTTTGAATAATTAAATGACACTGTGCAATTAAATGTTTTAGATAATATCTTAGTGTCTCACTATTTGTAAGATCTGGATTCTACACAGTTCCTCTGCTATGACCTACCCTGTTTCATGGTCTAAAACTGACAATATTCTTCAGCCTTCCTGTATTAAGATCTCTACATCTATGTGGAAGGCACTATCTTAGAACCAACTCTGATCGTGTCAGCAGCAGCTCTTTAAAACACTGTCCAGTATCCAAAGAAGCAGACCAGAGAGGGGATTTATGTCTGAGTTTGTAGGAGGAATTACGTACTTTTTCTTCTCACATTTATTTATCATTGCTTGGCTAAAGAATCCATATATTTGATCTTTTTTTACCTGCGAATATTTTTTATACCTGAGATTTTTTTTCACTGTTTCATCATGTTTTGTGACTCTGCAGCCCCATCCCATCTGAGAAGGGTGGTCACCATCCACAGGACACAGGGACCCCCTGCTTGCCGTTGGACAGCCAAGGAAGTGTGTCTGGTCTCAGATTAGAGAGTCGAGTGGCCCCACCAGAGATGAAAGGCCTTGCAAGAATAACATGAAACCTGGAGAATGGAATCTGAGTTCGAGATCTTAGTTTGCTTTCAGTTCCTATTAGATAACCAGTGTATTTTGAAGCTTCTCACAGGCACAGGCTGCTAATTTTTGCAGATCAATTCAGAATTGAGCTGTTGGTTCATCTCAGGTACTGTGTCAATGCACATTTACTTCCGGAGAGTTAGAATTATGAGTAAGGAAGAAAAATTAATTGCTTATAATGACATAAAACTAAACCACTATTATTATTTCCAAGATATCTCTTTCTGGTAATTTTATCCACCTATGTAAGTATATGTACTTTATATTTATATGGTATACAAATATGTATATATATATATATATAATGTGTTATAAAACAAACACATATAAAAGATATGCCTCTACAGTATATAAAACTACCTATTATCACATATAAATATGTATACATACATATTATTTTACAATCCAACAAAAATATCAATTACCATTTAATATTTTTCTCTTAGCAATTTTATTTGGTGCAGATTTTCAAACTTTATTTTACAAAAATGGGCTCTAATGCACAATCCCTTAGATAAATTTTGCACCTGGTAACTTTTACACAATGTGCCATTTTTCCACTCCCATTTGAATTACTATTTCAATTGCTGACCTTTCTTGCATCACACAAAAGCACACTGACAGTTACACCCCTCCTCATGCAGAGACTCCTGGGCCCCTTTCTGGGCTGCCTTTATTCTTCTCGTCCACCCGACTGCTTCTGTGACCTCTAAAGCTTGCTGAGTGCATCGGTCCCTGCTGACCCAGTGAGCGCTCTGCCCTGACGCAGACCTGGGTCCTCGCCTCTACTCATGGCTCTCGCTGGGGTCCGGACGGCGCAGGTCTACACGACACGAGTCCATTTAGTGCAGGCTTGGCCGGCCTCCCCGTGTGGCTGGTGTTGAAAGTCACGGCAGGAACGAAGCAGATATTGCAGGAGCCGGGTCCGCTTATAGAAGCCTTGAGGGCCAAAGTAAGAGTGTAGGCCCCATGAAGACACCGTGGTGTCTACAAACCCATCGAGTTTGTATAATGGGTGTATTTTAGATTCTTTGGCTTTTGTGTGGAAAATGAAACATACAAGAAAGCTTGGTGACTAGAGACTCAGGAGGCCAATTGCTGAGTATCCTGGCTGTGTTAAGCAAAGAAAACAGAAAGAGAAAGAAACGGATGCGATGGATATTTATTATTATTATTATTATTATTATTATTATTATTATTATTATTACTATTATTATTATTATTTGTTACCAGGGATCGAACTTGGGCCCTTACACTTGCAAGGCAGGCGGCGGAACCATTGAGCTATATCCCCAGCCCAAGATGGATATTATTTTAAGCAGACCTTTTAGGGGACTTGTCAGTCCTGTGGGCGTTATCCTGTGACACTGTCAACAGTGGTCATTGTACTGATCTTACTGCGCCGAGGGCCGCACTGTATTTGTCCCAGGCTCTTGCTGCTCGCGGAGTCTTGTAGAAACAGAAAGGAGACAAAAATAATTTCCTACTGTAAGAATTGAAAACCAGAGGATTGGAGAGGGGAAGTAAATTGCCCAAGTCCACAGAGCTAAGTGGCCTCCGAATCTTATTCTTTCCAGTGCTCCATGTCTGCGTTCCTGACTGAGCTGCCTCAGAACGAATGTGATGAAGGGGGCACAGAATAGCACTGGAGCGTCGGCGCTTATGGTGGAAGAAGGGGTTTCTTAGGGAAAATCATTCTTGTAACCGTAATCAAAACCCCAGAACTGCCTCCAATGTTCGAGCAAGGAGGCTTTCTGTGCTCCTCCTCTCTCCCGTACTCCTGGTGATTGTTTACATGGGTTTGAGCCCCTTGCAGCTCTACAGATTTGCCTGAATCAGCCTCCTGCTAACCCCGAGACGTCCCCGGGAGGTGGTGCTGAATCTTCGGGCCTGCTGCTTCTTCCCGTGCAAATAAAACTGCTGCCAGAAACATTTATCCCTTCTTGGTACAAAGCATCTCTCTGAGTTTTATCAAACGTGCATTCAGCTAAATGTTAAGGTCACTGGACGATGCGAGCTCATAGGGGCCCCCAAGACTGGTTGTCAAGTACCAGGACTATTTCATGCTTACAGGTATATATAAAAGGATTTCTTTCTAAGACCAACTTCCATTATAACTGAGGCATACCCCCCAAAATATCTAGCTAGCTGTAGCCAAGTAATAAATATATATTATAAGAGATTAAATTATCAACAGCAAAATGTTTACGTTTCTCCTGGTTGGAGCCTAAGGTTTGGTATAGCCTTTCCTTTATTATTGTTGCCTAGCGTCTATTCTGTAAGAACATAGCTTGGGAATTGTCTAGAGATTTGTGTTTTCCAAATAACATTTCCTTCTCTAGTTTTCTCCTCTTTTCAGTGCCAGGAGTAATCTTAAGTCTTATTCCTTTCTTTTTCCCTTCCTCCCTCCTCTACTTTTCTCTCCTTTCACTGTCTCCTTTCTGTACTCACTTTCCCCTTCCCTCTCTCCCTCCCTCTGTCTTTCTCCCTGCCCCCCACCATTCCTCTTCCATCCCCACGTTACCATCCCAGGGCGTAGAGAGTGTTCTAAACTAGCCGTGTGACATCCATTTCCTTAACAGGCTTAGTTGAAATCCTTCCAACCACATTGCTAAACCCTATCTGCCAAGTACAAATTCTTAGCCTGAGAAGTGAAGCCTCAGATGCAACTGATCCAGGAAGCTGCCCCATTCAGTTACTAAACTATAAGAAAATTTAAGGGAATCAATTTTAAAAATTACAAGCTGATGATCAGTAGGATTGAAGTAAAGCTTTAAATGGCCTAGTGAATATCAGAAAATTATTGATTTTGCATCCCTGTTTTCAACCTAGCACCATGATGAAACAACTTGCTGGAACTATTTTGCTGCCTGGTAGTCAGCTCAATCTCAGGGTTGACCCTGAACTCTTCATTGGTCTCATATAAAACCATTCTTTCACTTTGTCTGTCCTGTCTCCATGAATTACATATCTGTTGGATAAGATAAAACCACACTGGCATTTGTTTTCACTTTTCCCTCATAACCTGTTTTAAATTCCACTTTAGATTGCATTGACCTTCTTTCATATATGTAATGTATATGTAAGATCTTCTGATCTTTTCTTTGTTTGGCTCTCCTAAAAACAGAGCCTGAGATAATACTGCTAACTAGGAAAATAAATGTTCAGCTGGCCAACTGGAGCCCACCAGCAAGGAGCAGGGGCTTAGGAAGGCCAAGGGGCTGTGGCTAGGAGAAGCAAAGTGAGGCTGAGAGGCTGAGTAAATTTGAGGCAGAATATGAAGTGTATTTGTTAATCTACACATGGACTATTTTTTTTTGTACTGGAGATTGAACTCGGGACCTTGTGCTTGTGAGGCAGGTGGCTGAACCACTGAGCTAAATCGCTGGCCCCACTATGGACTATTCATATCCACATGTGTCCTCCAATATATGTCCTTGTATTACACAGGGCTTTATTATTTTATTCCTGAAGGTGGAGGGCACAGTATGCTGAGCAACCAGCTCTCTGATGGGGGGGGAATGTAAAAATGAATAAAAAAGAGGAGACTGCAATATTGATTGTGCCCAAAGCAGGCTCTAAGCTGTGCAGGCTGTGAAGTTTATAGAAATAAGTCCACTGAGGCTATGTGTGGAGGTCAGAGGAACTGGCACCCAAATTCTGTTCCCACAACTAAAAACTTCTTAACTAGAAGGACAGTGTTCTAATTACAACCATACATTTTGTTTATTCTGTTCCTAATTTGAGGATGCTTTGTCTTGTCCTTTACGAGCCTCATCTCCATGGGTTTCCATAGCAACTGCAGGACTGCACATTCTCACACATAGCTCACTCTCACCCCAATCAATTACTAATAAAAATCTGTGGCTTGGATGGACCAGTGCCTTTTGCTAAAGCAGCACTGGCTGTAATGGCTCCCTGCTTTCTGGCTCTGTTACTCCTGTCTTTTATTTTGTTCCCTCAGGTTTGCATTGCAGGAGACTGGAGCCTACTGCAGAGTTTTGTGTTAATGTTTCAGGGGTTTCCAGTAAAAATCCCTAGTATTTAGGGCTTGCCACTTTGTGTAGTACATGGATGCACTTTCTCAGGGGCCAATTTGATGATACCAAGAAGGTCTCTCTGGATGTAGAGTTGAGAAGAGAGGGAGAAAGGGTGCGCAGTTTCAGTTCCTCTCAATTCCCTTTGAGGCAGAGGCTGATGATGATCTCAACAAGTTCAGGCAAGAGAGTCAGTAACCCAGTACATCTATTCTCTACTCCACCACACCATGCTTGTTCAATATTCCTTACTTTTGATGAAGAGATTGAAGAAATTACTAGCCCAGGAAGGGTTTAACCTCAGTTGATGGTCTTTTGTGATCTATCTATATATTTAGCTAGCTATCTTGCTATCTATCTACTGGTGTTGGGGACTGATGCTGGGCAGTTACCCTGAACTACATCCTCAATCCTTTTATTTGTTTAGTTTTTGAAATTTTGAGACACTAAGTCACTAAGTTGTACAGGCTGTGCTGGAATTTGTGAGCCTCAGGCTTCAGTCTCCCAGAGTGCTGGGATCATAGCAGTGCACCACAATTCTCCCTTGTTTTGTTTGGTCAACAAGAGTTTAGGAATTCATACTGCAAATGCCGTGGGAATGAATTTGTGGCTCTGGCTTTGTCAGGGTTGGTTCCACCCATTCTCCAACACTTCATCAGAACTGTGTTCAGCACCTTGGAAAGTTCTCCTGCTAGTATCTAAAGGAAGAAGGAGGCAGGGACTGATGCACTCTTATTTTTAAGATGTTATAATTTAATTTTCATCTTTTATTGGAGGAAAGGATCTCTACATAAGCTCCTTCTTGTCAAGAGCTCCTGTGCATTGGCTTGACACTTGCAGTTTACTGGATAAAGAAGGGGATTAGTTTAATTTATTTTGCAAACATCTTCTGGGAAAAAACTACTTACATTCTTTGCTCAACTCTAGGATTTCTGCTCTTGCTCAGATTAACAAACTGCTGGTCTTTTAAATATAATTTTGTTAGAACGTATACCTGTACATTAAGTTACAAACTGCTGAGAAGACGCTTTTATGGTAGCAGTGTTGTCATTTTGACACAGCTTCTATAGCCGAAAAACCCAATATTTAATATCTGACACTTTCCAGAAAATGTGCTAGCCCCTGGTATAAGTTAACAGCTCTCAGTGGTTTTTATCTTAGAAATTTCTTGCATTCTTTAAAATTATTGGGGCCCTATAAATGTCCTTTCAATATGATATGCATTATTTATACATTAGAATTTAAATCTGAGAAGTTAAAATATACTTATTAATATGTTTAAAAATAGTAAATGCATCAATTGATATCTTTTGTGAAAAACACTAAATTTTCAAAATGAAAAAATAGTAGAAGCATAATAATATCTTTTTCTTTTGTAGTTCTGTAGTTTCACTAATGATAAATTCTCTTTTAAATTGAACTCGTTGTGATTTACGATTTTGGCTCAAATTTATGAAGAAAGTCTGGCATCACACAGATATATATCTGGAGAAAGAAAGAATATCTTAGCAGCTTTGAGGATGATAGACATTTTCCTTTAATAGTATACCAAAATTTACTGAGTGTTAGTTTCTTAAAATTTAACAGTGATGTGAAATCTGAAAGCATACCAAGGGGTATTTGTATTCTGCTGCTTTAAAATGTGTTTTCCTTTTGCATGGATCTATAACAGTACATTTTATAACATTATATGTTAGTGAATTGGTGAGCAATGATTCACTGAGTGATGCAGATATTCCAAATGTTGACAGAATTGTCTGCATTATTTCAGGCTGCTAGAATGAATACCATAATCTGGGTGATATAAACAACAGAAGTTTAGTTTATTTTTTTCTTTTCTCCCAGTTCTAGAGTTGGGCATCCAGGCTGGTCTAGAATGTGGGGAGGACTTTGGGCTCTTGGTCTTGTTTGTGGGTGGGTGTCCTGCATGATCCACTTCTGGCGCAGAGAGGATGTAAGCCCGGTTCTGCCTCTTATTCCAAGGTCATTAATCCCATCATGAAGGCTCCGCCGTCAGGACCCGATTGTCTCCC
The DNA here is from genome assembly GCF_012274545.1 of Fukomys damarensis. NCBI lineage: Eukaryota > Metazoa > Chordata > Mammalia > Rodentia > Bathyergidae > Fukomys > Fukomys damarensis. Next base: position 3,280,897 of record NW_022900928.1, read on the forward strand.
ACAGCTTCTGTCACTAAGTATCATTTCATTGTAGATTATATTTTCAACCCATATATTTTTGGGGGAGGCATAGATATTCAACTGATAATAGCAATATTTAAAATTTTATACTCAGTAAGAGTAATACAGAAGCCTAAAGTCAGCAGAAGAAATAGAATAAAGAACGAAATTTAATGAAACCAAGAACAAGATAATCAGTAACAAAATCAGCAAAACTAAAAGTTCATTTGAAAAGTTCAATGGAATTGAAAATAAATCAAAGCATGTTAACCCAGAGAAGAAGAGAGAAAACATGAATTAATAATATCAGACCTGAAAGAGAGGCAATAGCTTCTGTTCCCATGGAAGTAAAGGGTAAAGCAAAATATTCTGATCCCCCATTTGCTCACAATTTTTTTTTTTTTTTGTTGTTGTTGTTTTGTTTTTGGTACCGGGGATAGAATTCGGGTCCTTGCTCTTGCAAGGCAGACAGCGGAACCGCTGAGCTAAATCCCTGGCCCTTTGTTCACAAATTTTATTGAGTTATTCTACAATGATAAAGTAGGGCATTCCTAGAGATATACATAAGATCTAAACACACAAGGAGACACATATAACTTTAAGAGCCCTATAGTTAAGGCATTGAATTTAAAATCAGTAACTTCCTGAAAGAAAAAAATAAAAAAAAATCTTATAGGCCTGAATAGTTTCATAGGTGAATTCTACCTGTCATGTAGGAAGTGTAGCTGTCAATTTAGGTAGGGGATAGTAGATTCAACTTTGATACAATATCCCCAGGGTGTGGGGAGCAGCTAAAGCATCTCTTTCCTGGCTGTAGGAGGACAGTATTACCCTAGTAATAAAATAAGATAAAGATATTACAGGAAAGAAATGCAAATATGGGAGATACAAATATCTCCCATGAATACAGATATAAAAACTTCAACAATAGATTAACACATTAAATCTAACACTGCATGAAAATAAATTATATACTAAAACCTAGTGGGATTTATTTCAAGTATAGAAATCTGACTCAATGTTGAAAAATCAGTTCAGGTCACATTAATTGGTTAAAGGAGAAAAGTGTATGCAAACATATAAATAAATGTTCAAAAAGCTGCTGACAAAATCTAGAAGCTAGGAATAAAGAGGGAAATTTCTCCACTTAATAAAGAACATGTACAAAATACTTAGAGCTGATATCATACTTAATGATGAGGTACTTTCTGAATAAGGTAGAAACAAAATGAGAATGTGTTCTCCTTCCACTTCTATTTAGTTGTGTACTAAAAGTCCTATCTCATGCTCTGAGACAAGAAAGGAAATAAAGTGTGCAAGGATGAGAATGAATAAATAAAATGTCATTATTCGCAGTTCCCAGGATTGTGTACTGTGTAGATAGAAAATCCTTAGAAGCCCTCAGTAAAAATCCTAGAATAAGTAACTATAGTAAGATTACAAAAGTAATATAAAAAGCCAATTGGTGTCATATATACATTATTTATATTACATAAATTATATATAAATATATATATTATTTTATATTAGTCATGTATATATATATGTATATATATGCACATATATATAATGAACAACTGCAATCTGAAATTAAAAACTAAAGGTCATTTTTATTATCACCAAAGAGGGTGTTAGGCAAAAGGAGGGAAGAAGAAATACTTAGGTATAAAGTAATTGAGTATATAGAGGATCTGTATACAGAAAAAGAGGAATCTGATGAAAAAAAGCAAGGCAGATCTAATGAGACATATCCCATGGGAAGAGGTAGGAAGACTCAGCACTGTTCTAATGTCAGTTCTTCCCAAAAGATCAGAATCTCAGGAATTTATTTTGTGAATATTTAAAAACCAATTATAAGGGGATAATGTGTATGTATTTGGAAGGCAAAAATCCTAAATGGCTGAAGTTGGAGGAGTGACACTATGTAACATCAAGGCATATTATCGGACCTCAGAGTGGATCCCAGCTGGTTACAGAGCCAAGAGATGAATAAACAAATAAATGCAACAGAACACAGAGTCTAGACTAGACCTACACAACCACAGCCAGAAGATCTCTGACAAAGGAAGAGAGACAATTCAGTGGAGAAAGGAGAATGTTTTCAACAAAGGTGCTGAAACAGTGGGACATTCATTTGGGAAAAGTGAATCTAGATTCATACCATTCACAAAAATTAAATCATAATGAATTATAGATCTAAATGGGGAACTGTAAAACTTTTAGAAAGTACTCTAAAAATCTAGGCAATGTTGGGTAAGTTTAAAGATATAATATTGAAAGCATGACCCCTGGAAAAAATTGATAAATCAGACTTCATTAAAATTAAAAACTTCTGCAATGAAAAGACATTGCTAAGTAAACAAAGTAACAATGCACTGACAAAAAGAAAATATTCCAAACATATTCCTGACATAGGAATTATACCTAAAATATATGAAGAGCTCTAAAATTTCAGTAGTGATACTGATAATGATAGCAATAGTAATAAAACATCACAATTACAACTCGGCTAATGATCTATCTGCACGTACACCTCACCAAGTGATCCCGTAACATGATGCCCACCGTCATTTGCCATTCCTGTCCCGGAAGTGAAGAATCAGTGAAATACCACTTCATGGAAACTGCGGAAATGCTGTGCCAGCCATTCCAGGTCCTTATGAGTGCCAAGCTGCCAAAAACGGATCCATTCATCAAAAATTACATACATTAATATCACTACAGATGCACAAAAAGCTTCTAAGCTTCTTTACAAGTTTTCCAAACTCCGAAACCTTGACACTAGCATGTATCAGTGGAGAAACAGGCAAGCTTGTTCATTTTGGCAGAGCAGAGAATTACCTTAGAGGTGTCTTAGGCGATTTCTTACATAGCTAAGTTTTTTTCTTACCATGCATCAACTAGAGATACTTACCCAAGCAAACTGAAAATAGAGCGACAAAGTGGAGCACATAAAGATTCTAGCACCATTCTCCACAATTTCCCCAAATTGGAAACCACAAAAATGTCCTTTGATAAGTGAATGTATAAGCAGATTCTGGTACATCTACATGATGGAATATTATAAGAAGGCAGCTTTCTCCCCATGGAAAGACACGGGTGGAGAGGGGTCTTAGAACATATTTTTAAGTGAAAGGAGCATGCCTGAAAAGTCCATGTTATACGATCCCGACTGTCACATTCCTGCAAAGGCAGTGTTACAGATAACAAGAAAGCACTAGGAGTTTTGGGAAGGTGGAAAAAGGGATGAATAGACAAAGTATGGGGGATGTTTACAGTGGCAAAACTATTCTATATGAGACTATAATGTGTTTAAATAACATTTCACATTTGTTCAAACACATAGAACTGTACTACAGAGAGGACAAATTGTCGTATACACTATAAAATGTAGTTAAAAAGAACATTTCAATATCGAACCAGAGGCTTAACCAATGATACACACTGATGCAAGATATCAGTGAAATTGTGTAAGAGAGTTGGGATATAGAGAAATTCCCTATTATCTACTCAATTCACCTATTGGAATCAAACTGACCAAAATTAAGTTCAGAATAAAAATTACGTGCATTAATATCATCTCTAACAATGTCAGATTAGTATGCATAGGGTAAGCTTTTGAATTCAGAGGTTGATACAAGTTTTCCAAATTTTAATTTTTACTTAAGGTGCAAATTTTATCGTGGGCAGCAAAATCTCCCAGTTAGCCTTGAATTAGCAAGCTTTCTTCCTTCGCTTACAAGACAAATTTCGGAAAACAGTCAAGTCTGAAGAATCAGTTTTTTTCATTTTTCCTTCAATTAAAAGTAGGTGGTTCGTGCAAAAAGAGTCTCACAAAGCTCACAGACCAAAGCAGAAGCACTTTTCTCAGGACCAACATTCTACTCTGGTGGGTGATGGAAAAGATGTTATGTGTCTGCCCATTTCATCATGCACATTATTAAAAAGGCATCGCATAATCAATGCTCAGGTTTTAGGAAGGCTCACTGGTTTTTATTATTCAATCAAAGGTTTCAGCCAAACTTGGTTTTCCATTCACCCTTTACCCCTGACCTTTTCATTTTTTCCTGCGAGTCGTGGTTGAGCAAAGATCAGTCACCTGAATGCTGTAAATGGAAGCTTCAGGGCACAGACCAGGCGTACTCTCTCTGGGGTGCTTTGCATTTGATTTTTGCCTTCTGCCAGCTAGTGCCACTCCTCCCCTCCCTGCGGGTTCTGCTTCCGTGCCTGCCTGGGAGTCTCCCTGGCCCTGTTCTAGGCCAGTGTCAGGCTCCTCCTTAGCTTGTGGATCACAATTTGAGCTTTGATTTTTCTTCTTGTCATATCTTTACAACACGAAGCAGCCATATTGCACATGTTTGCTTCTTTCTTTCTCTCTCTTCAGTGAGCTATTCATCCCTGGTGGATGTGTGGTGAGAGTGAATCTGTGGGCTGTACTTTTTCCATTTTCCTGAGTGTTTCAGGCAATGGAGATCTTGCTTATATTCACAGCATTTGCCCTTTGCTAAAATTACTTTTTAAAAAGGCATCTGTATATTGTCTGACCCTTCCATCAGATGGCAGGCTGCAAAAGGGTATAGAATTGTGCCGTGATCTTTATTGGATTTCAAGTCCAGAGCACTGTGTGACGCAAAGTGGGCTCCCAGGAAATGTTTAGCACAGGGTAAACAGGTAAACAAACAGCAACTTCCACGTGCTGCTCGGGTTAATTTGTGGAACCCCTGTTCAGCTGTGTCCTCCCACCCAGGGCCTCAACTCACAGCTTGCTCCTGGCACCTCCTGTGCATGTGAACTTTACACCCCTCTAGATTCCTCAGCTCTAGTCCATAACCTTTTTCTTTTTTTTTTTCTTTTTGTGCTAGGGATCACACTCTGGCCCTTGTGCTTTTGAGGCAGGAGTGGAACCACTTAGCTAAATCCCCAGCCCCTCTTTTTTTTTTTCTTCAAGTGTATCCTTGACGGTGAAAGTGCTCCGCTCAGCTCATCCTGCTCTTAGGCCTATCCTGCACCACACCCAGATCTTGATTCTATTAAACTCTTAGAGAGCAGATCCCCCTGATTAACACTAATCCCAAACTAGGAAAACACAAGGACCACAAATCTGGCATGCCTTTGAAGATCAGGGAGATTTCCCGGTCAAAATATGACTCCAACAGAAGAAAGAAATTGTAGAGAGTTGGCTCTGAGTCTTTTTAAGAAATTGTTTTGCACACAACTCTTTACAATTTCTTTAAATGTCTGACCACTGCCAAGGTTTGTTCTGGTTTTTAAACTCTGGTCAGAGAATTTTGAGCTAGGTAGGAGCCTAATGGATGCCATTCAAAATGAGTAGTACTTCTCCAATTTGTGAAACATGGCATTTAAGCAAATAACAACCTTTCACTGCTGGATTCTGGTACAGCAATGCACACCCACCTCTCATTCCTCCTGTTAAAGCTCCTGATAAATGTGACTCATTTGATATCTTTGTCAGAGGAGCAACACCTTGGTATGGTTTGTGTGCCTTTGAGAGCTTTGGCTTCTCCTTATCTTGTCAAATCGGATACTTTTGTAAGGATAAATATTCCTTACCAGTCTCTGGACAGTTAAACCACATAAGGCATCCATCGGTAGCCATTTTGTTTTTCCTTTTTAACATTTTCTTTAGAAATCACTTCTATGTCAGGGCATTCTTCAAATAGCCCACATTTTGACACCCACATTAATATCAAAAGAGACCATTTAATGAACAGTGTTCTTACGGAGAAGAATGAAGGCCTACTGAACAGAGGAATAGTTTAGATTGTTCGCCCTGTGAAAGGTCACCTCTGGAGAGGGAGGACTTAGCTCCGGCCCGAGGGGAAGGCAGCCCTAGTGCTGTGGTCTCGCAGGCACAGTCTCTCTGAGCTCAAGCACCTGGCTCCTGCACAAGGAGGTGAACGACACACCAGCCCTCCTTTGGGGGCCAGCTGAGGGAGCAGGCCTCCCCTCCATGACTCAGCCAGCCGGCTGTGAAGCTGAGGAAGGCTTTTTTAAGACTGGGCAGGAGGGAGGAGGAGGCAAGAGAAGAGGGCCGGAGGCTACGCAGAAACTCAGTCTTCCGAACAGTGCACAGGGTGGGGCAGCAGTTGGAGCCTGGAGACTTGGTCTGGGCGGGAGGCACGGTGTGCGTCAAGGTGATATTTGGAGAGGGAAGCAACTAAAGCAGAAGGCGAGGACCCCGGGGTTGGTGACAGAATCCCAGGACGCCTCTGCGCCCCGGCTTCGCAGCCTGGAGAGCTCAGAGAACCGGCCCCGCAGTCTGCGGTGCCTTTGGCAAGCAGGGGCTGCCCCGGCCCCTCGGCGGCTCGCTGGAACTTGGGAGCCGGACCCCACCCGCAGCCCCGCTGTTTCCTCCTGGCGTCCGGGTACAGACAACGACTTCACCTCTCTGGCGCCCATGTTCTGATCTCCAAAGCAGAGGGAACGTTCGTGCTGTCCTCTAGGTACCGTGCGTGTCGTCAAGAAAAGTGAGGAACGGAGCACGAGGGCTGACATCGAGCAAAAAGCACCGCGGTCGGTGACGGTGGCGATGATGGTGCCGACACAGCCGCCAACTGCCTTGGTTTCCCTGAGGACCTCAGCCCTCATCGCCTTCGCACAGAAAGCTCGCAGCCCGCGTCTACCGGGGGAGGGACAGACTGAACCCGAGGGAGGACAGGGTTCCGGGCCTGTCGTGGGGCTCCGGGTCTCTTCCTTCGGCCGCGCAGCCTCCCCTGCCTCCTCCTCCTCAGCCGCCGGTGTTTCTTGAGCTCTCGCCCCGAGCCACACGCTGCTCAGTGCAGGCTGAGTGCTTTCCCTGTTTATGCCTAGCTATGCCCCCGAGGGAAACGAAATGCTGTTATCACCGCGTTGCCGTGGAGGAAATCGCAAGGTCATCGCCGCGCGCTCTGTGCAGCAGCCCGGCCTTCGAAGGCTCTGCGAGGCTCACCAGGGCCGCAGCACCCGGGAGGCTGCCGTCTGCAGCTGGGCCCACGCAGCCTGGCACCCCCTGCGGGGAGACTGCTCCCTGGGATTCCTGGTGCCCTCTCTGGCCTCCCCCACTCCTCCTCCTCCTCCTCCTCTCCCTCCTTCTTTCCTCTCCCCTCCTCCTCTTCCTCCTCCTTGCTGGGGGAGAGGAGCAGCTAACGCTCTCTCTCTCCCACTAACGCTTGTGTTCCGCGTGTTTGTGAGCTCAGGCATAAGCCGGGAGCCCCAGACCGGTTCTTGAGATGCAGCTAGAGGCTCGTGTGGGTCAGGCTGTGGAGAGAGGATCCCCGGAATGAGTGGCCAGAGGCAGGGGCTGCGCCCTCAGCGGCCCCCTGGGAGGCTGGCTAGAGGATCTCTGCACCTATGGAGACCTGTGCAACAACCGGCTTGCAGTTCACTGTGAGAGGGCTCATTGCCGTCGCCTTCCTGCAGCCCACTGTGCTCTGGGGAGCTGGTAACCGGGAAATGAGGCCTCCTCCTCTGGGCTGTGAGCAGGTGGGTGAGGCTGCGGTGGGTGGGCCTGCGGACGGAGATGCACCCGGAGGCTGACTGGCAGGCAGCGCAGGGTTATTTTTCTTCCTGGTTCCCCACCCTTCTTTTTTTCCTCTAATCTATAGTAGGCAAAGAAATCCTCCTCGGCATTTTCAAGGTGATTATTTTTGAAAAGATTCCAAGAGATGAGCTATGTGCTGTCTCAGCTCTTTGGTGCTATTGATTCTCCAAAGCCTTGCAAGGAATAATTCTTTACCAGGGGCCCACGGTGCTGAGGACGCTGGGGAGCCCAGCCTTGCTGTTTTTCAAGGGAAGCACATGCAAGGCAGCAAATACTGGACCACCTGGAGACTAGTTGTTAGTTTTGCACCCAAACTTCATGCTCCATCCCCAGCATTGGATAGTACTGGATCTAAACTTGCTTTAGAAAACCCCACCCTGAGCCTCAGTACCCGACACCGGGTGAGGTTGACCAGTAGCCCAGACCCACAGCCCTCAGCATGCACTTTGTAATGACAATGCTGGATTCAGACAGGGGCCTGACACTCATGTCAGACCAACGAAGGTCGTGTTTAATATCACACTATTGAAGAAGAGAGAAAATATTGCTCTTTAATTTGCAAGTAGAAGTGACACACTGAATTTTAAAAATTAATCTTAGAGAGGAAGTCTGTGAAAATGGAATTATGCTATAGGATTTGGGGGATTAAAGAGAAGGACAGATCTAAGTGATTGATGCCAGCTGAGCTCCTGGTTCCAGCTGTCCCTGTGCTGGTTTCTATGCCTGAATTTTTTCATCATATGAAGCAATAAGATCCCTTTGCACTGCAGTAAGTTCATAATGTTTTTACTGCCACAGGAAAACATGGCTTTCTACTGGGGCAATGTTGCCATCAGGGGACATTTGACAGTGTCTGGAGATAATTTTGGTTGTTCCCATGGGAAAGAAGCTTATTGGTATCTGATGGGCCAATCTCAGGAAATCTGCTAAATGTCTTAAAATGCAAGTATAACTACCCACAACGAATAATTATCTGGCCTCAAAAGTCCACTGCTGATGCCGACAGACAAACATCATCAAGGAGACCATAAACAGGCTGTCTCTCTCACAACCTCTGCATGAAACACTTCCTCTTATCATGGATGAAATCTTGGTTGAGCTATCTTTGGGGCGGGGTGGGCTGGTGATTCAAAAGAAGCCAGCCAGCCAGTCCTGACATTAGCTCCAATAGCTCTGGTTTTCATATGGAAATGACCAGTACTTTCAGTCCAGACAAAGCCCCTAGATTTTCTGTCTCTGCTCTAGTGGTGTCATGTCAATATTTAGGAGTAGGAATTGTGCAGGTTCTTAGGCTCCACCCACCACTCCTTTAGTGCTTTTATCTCTATGTCAGGTAGCCACTTCTGTTTCTCCATAAGGAGAAGCAAGTGGAAGACTGGTCCTCACAGAATCCCCAGCTGGATAAGTGATCTAAAGGTACATGTGATCACAATTGGAAATTCTACTAGGAGATTCTGTAGACTTTTCAGCCTTGATTCATGGGGTCTTGTTTCTGGTGCTCACTTCCCGTGTCTGTCTTCTTCTGAAACAGACATCTTCGAATCTGGTAAACTCATCGTTGGTGTACTACAAGTGGCTGCAGTGATGTTTTTGACTAGGAGGGACTTGGTGGTATGTGATGTGAGCAAGAAGGTCTGGGAAGTGGTGAAGTGCTTAAACTCAAACTGGACTGGAGCCCTTTCCAGTCCCAGACTCTCTTGCTCACCTCTTCGTAATGTGGTGTTTCTTCCACTTCTGTATCACTGTGACCCGACCCTTGTTCAGAAATTAATCTCAGAACCCTGTCACCATCAAGCAAATTCTGTACTGTTTGGAATTGGTGTTTGGATCCAAAGGGAGGCTTGCCACGTGCGTGGGTGTGCACGAATGTGTGCGTGTGTGCATGTCTCCCATCATCCATCAACACTGCTTCACTTTTTAACGTCCACAACAATAGCTTTTTGTCTTGTGCAACATTCTGCGTGTCGGTGCGGCTTCAGTCACCAGTGGCTCCACTCCCATCGGTGGCCAAGCCGTGCCTCCTCGTTTGCAGGGATTCCAGAGCTTGCCCTTCTCGGCTTTCCTCTCCACGGGTCTTCTCCTTTGCTTACCCGTGGAACGTGGAGCAGAGAGGTGGATGCTCGACTTTCTGATCCCACGCGTGGAGGAGTAGGGAGGAAGGACAGGGATCAGATGCTTTGTCATCTTGCTAATTTTCCTACAGAATATCTGAAATCAATCATCCTCCCACCAGAGAGTGCTTTTCTGATTTACAGATGATTTATAGAAACTGAAGAAAGAAATAGTGATTACCTCCCTAAGGCACGGTGCTGATAAATGACAAACTCTAGGCTCCAATCCAGTTGAATCTCTCTCCAGTGACTGCTTTCATAACTGCTATGCTAAAGTACCTTCTTGGGAGTGTTGGGTTTTGTTCAGAGTTGACCTTCCCAATTACATAGTGAGCAGGTTTTCTCCACACTTATAAGTCTCATTATAATTATTGAGGAAGAGACTGAATGAAATGAAGTCAACACCACCAAGCACTGCATCTTCTCTCTGGGTGACTGATTTATGAAATGAGCGATGCTTGGTAGTGTGCAATCAGGAAGCAACTTCAAATTCTGTCAGATCTACCCCTCAGTTTTCACTCTATGGATTTACTATCATGCCATATTGTTGATATATTGTCACAAAACAAATCACCCCCAAAGTTTAAGAGCTTACAATTATAACTTTTTTACATCCCAGAGTTTCTGAACGTCCAGATCTGAGGATGACTTAGCTGGTGGCTCTGGTTCCAGGACCGGAACAGGGCTGCAGTCACCATGTCAGCCAGGCAGGCAGTTGTCTGAAGACTTGGATGGGGCTGGCCTCTCGCTTCCAAGGTGGGTTGCGAATCTGTCTCTAAGTCCAAGTCCTCAGTTCCTCACCGTGGGGCCCTATGGAGTTGCTTGTGTATCCTCTTGTCACGGTGGGCAGCTCTTGTCAGTGTGTGTGATACAATAGAGCAAGTGAGGAATTATAGTATCTTTTATGACTCAGTCTTGCAGTGTTCCCTCTGCCATATTGTTCTCCTTACAAAGGAGTCCTTAAGTTTAACCCACACATGCAAGGAGGAGAAATGAACTGTACCAGTTGAAGAAAGCATTTTTGGACACATTTTAAAGCTGCAACAAATGATCTCCTGAATAAAATCCCAGGCATGAACCCTAACTTTTCTGGCCAGTCTCATATAGCAAAACTTCCTGGTCCAATCTAACACAGATTCTTAATCAGTTTTAAGCTTCTCATCTTCCTGTCTTGGGTTTGCTCCCTGAAGGGAAGGAAGAATTTGTTTTAGTATGTCTGTTTTCCTTGCCAGTGTAGGAGGACCCTCTAGAGTCGGGCACCCTTGCAGTGGGACAGGAGGTGACAAAGGCACACAGTGCTCTGTTGATTTCCAGGTGGAAGGATTTTCTTATTTGGCTTATTCTGTTATTTCCACTTATCACTTTCTTCTCAGAGTCATTCTTCCCTTATCTCAGCCATATCCAAGACCATGAGTGCTTTCTTAAAACCCCAATTAAAAAAACAAACAAAAAACAAAAAACAAACTCATTTAACTTAGGATGAGAAAAAAATATCATTTTTCTCTCAGCATTGACAATGATGTTTTTCTATTGATACCATTTACAGCTAGCAAAATAGAAAACCTCATCCACACAATCTTTGCTTTATGTCCAACCTTATACCTTCAACTTCAGAGTATGATGAACTAAAGATTAATATATATAATTGGCATCTTTAACACATCCAATTTTGAGGCCTGCTGCTGATAATGTTATTTCCAATGTGTTGATACCTTTATAGAACTTTTAAAGAACAGGAAAAAATACACTTAACCTTCTATTACATCTGCATGAGCTGACTAATAATTACTCTGATTGTGGGCTCTTGAAGATTAACTTAGATAATTTTTCTCCTTGAAGTGGAGCTGAGAAATTTTATCTCCATGATCAAAAGCAACAAAACTTTGGTTCCATAGCTCCTGATAAAATTGATAATTTTAGATTCATGTTTGACTGTGGCGTACATCTGGTTGGGGAAGTAGAACATGCTGTACTTGTGGAATCCATAATGACTTTTAGCTGTATTCTCACCAGCAGAGAGACCTCCTGTCACAGAGGACCATCTTTCTGAGGAGCCCTATAGACTCTGGAAATGTGGTCCAATCACACACATTTATTATTGATACATCACTTAGCCCTCTGGCCTGGAAGTGCTTTGCCTGACAAAACCCTATTACCTCACCTGTTATATTTACTTCTCAGAAGAAAATAACTTTGCAAGTTGTCCTGAAAAAACAGTCACAGATTCAAAATTCTGCCAATGCCTTGGAAATTTATTTCCACCATCCCTCTGAGATATGGGGATAGATATTTGATTTATGGATAGAAATGTGTGTGTTTCTTTCTGTATTAAAATGCCTTAGTGTTCTCTTTGAGGGCTTTTATAGCACTTTGTCACAGTAACAGGTGTGGAGTGGATGCTTTGCTCACACATTAACTTGTGTAGATGAATGGACAGGTGAATAAAGAGATGGAACATTGGAGAACTAAAGGCTGAAATGTTCTTAGCAAACTCATTTGACAAAATCACACACTCCCTTCCTAGAGAGCCAGTCTTGTCCTCTCCCTAACCCTGCTCTATGAAACTGCCCAACTAGTTATGGATGATTACAGCATGATGACCAGCTGCTTCACTGTGGGCCAAACAGAATCAAATTTAGTGACTGACCAAGTATCTGGTGGCCCTCTGTCCAGCAGTGCTGATGTTGCTGGTTTACAGAGAGAAGCACAAAGGATGGACACAAGGAACAGCTGAGACATTATCCCCAGCTCACTCTGCTTGCTTTTCTTCCCACCATGTAGCACACCATAAGATTTGCCTATTTGTGTTTCTATTTTACTTGTGCATTATAGGAATTCCTCAGTAGAACTCACCATGTGACAACAGGACCTCCTCCATCTGGGTCATTCCTCTCTTCCCAGCACTGTAGAATGGTGCTTGTACACTGGAGGGCTTTTTAATAAATGAGATATCATAAGTGCTCCCACTCACGTCTACTGTCTCGAAGAGACTTCTTTTATACCATAAGAGTGCCAACACCTGGGAACCCAAGCTGTGTGTGACATCATCTCACGCATTGGTGAGATCTGTCCCAGGATGACTGCCCACTTACTTTCCCACCAATAGAACCCTATAACAAGGATCTTACTCATCTCTTCCCAGACCTGGCTTGTAGTGTGTGTTCAACCTGTTCATTTTCAACCCACTCAAACTGATAAGTTTTATGTTAATCCACAGCTATAGACCACAGGCAAATGTCCCCACATTTTCTTTATTCTTTTGGCTTCAAATCCTGTGTCACTTGTATTCTTCAGGTAGTTCTGCCAATGACGGTGCTGAGGATACTTAACTTCTCTTGGCCTGAAGCCTCTTTAAGGCTATAGTCAAGAATTAAGTATCACGTAGTGTGTGAGTGCAGTGCTGGCCTGTTTAATGCTGAAAATCTGGGGGAGTCTTAGGGAGATACATCTAAGCACATGACCCATCTGGGATGGAAGTGAAAACTCCTTCCTTGGAAAGGACTTCCAGAAACCCAAAGCCCTCAGAGTCCTGTGCTGGGGAAGTGGCAGGAAGTTTGCCCCCTGACTCATCTGTGTGGTGCATTTGGTGCTATCGATCTCATATTGGCAGGAAGAGGCCCACACACCTCAGGAGTGAGGTGTGGGATGCATTGTTCAGTTCTGAGGTGCTGAGCATGTGGGGGCTGTGTGTGCTGCACAGCAGGCTCAGATGAGTCATATGGCTGTGAGGAATGCTCCTTTGAGTTTGCTGCCTGGCTTTGCAGCCTTCGTCCTCTCCTGACCATCTTTCCAAGAGCTCAGACTCACAGCAGCAGCTGATCATGTCCAGGCTTCCAAGGACCAAGACAGTTAGTCAAAGCTCAAAGACCACCAGAGATATAGTATGGTGTTCATGCTGTCACCTTTTCAGGCAAAAAAAGAAAAAAAGAAAAAGAAAAAAGTGCCACAGAAAAGTGAGCTTCTGGAACGAAATGGACTTGAGCTAGAAACTCAGCTTCATTTCCCAGCTGTGGGACTGTGGACGAGATCCTTAACTTCCCTTTGAACACTGATGTTTCTGTGTCAAAGCATGAGAGGGCTGTGGGGGCCACTGAGTGAGTCAGCTTCCATAGAATTCTTTACAGTGCTGCTTCAGGTGTGGCAAGCATCCCCATTCTTCCCTGACTCCCTGATTTCCTTATTAGTAATAAGAACAATGCTCATTTAATCTCCATGAGCACTGTGCTCACTACTTGTTTAGAATACACAGGGCCAATTGCCTTCCTATGTGAGTTCTTCTCTATCAGTAGTTTCCTAAATTCTGTGCCTGGGCTGACTGCTGTTTCTTAGCCTCTCTTGATGCTAAGCCAAGCTATGAGGCAGTGTTTGATCTGCAGATTTAGATTCCAAAGTCTTCTAGGGGGCCCTGGAGAAGCTCTGCACTTTGGCCCTGGTTACATCTTCCTGTTTTCTGACCTAGGGCAGAGCTGCCTTCCGGCCTCTGTCAGGTGACCTCATGACAGTTGCCCAGGTGCTGGACAGCGGCTCTTCCAACCCTGCCACACCCACCTCTGGACTTGGGTTTATGGAGGCAATTTTCTGCATTTCGTTGGGTTTTATGCAATGCAGTCAGATTTGATCTTTTATTTACAAGTTTTTGACATTATCATTACACTAACAATGTTGAGATTTACAAAGTGAAGAACCTGCCCAGAATAAAATCTTATGCATCTAATAAATGAAGCATAGATTTGAATCCATGCCTTAAATAGTAAAATATAAAATTGAGACAATATTCCAAAATCCTTCCCCAATCTTCGGCCTGCCCTGTCTGTTCCAGAAGTTTGTTCTGATTTCTTACTCCTTTGTAAAATCCTCTTGATATTTTCCCAGACAGTAACTTTTGGAAATATCTGCAGTCCAGTGTTAATCTTGGCATCAAGTAGCTATATGATCTTGGCACACTTATTTAACTTCTCTAAGTAATTAACAAATGCCATAGCTTAAATCTTGGCACAGTGACTCATGTCTATGATTCCAGGAGTCCTGAGGCAGGAGGATTGAAAATTTGAGGCCAGTCTGGTCAATTTAGTAAGACTCTGTCTCAAGAAAAATAAAAAATAATTGTGCACGTAGCAAAGTCATAATTATTCAAATAAGTAATCTCAATAATCTCTAAACTTTTATTTGTAGTTGACTATTTATCTGGAAGGGCAGTTTAGCAGATTTCTAACTATCCCATTAGAAAATCATCAGTTTGTATTTAGGTAGCTCCATCCTGTGTATCTAGTAAGTAGATAACAAATGTTGATTAAAGACTGCAGTAGGATCAGCACAACATCTATTTATTTGCTCTCTTTTCTTTTGGGTCATTGACTTCTCATTCTTCGTATTTGCATCTGAAGTTGGCATCTCATTGGGTGGTTTAGAGGAGATGACTGCATGGAGGGCCAAGACCATTGCTTCCAAAGCGTTCAGCTCGCTTCAGCGGCAGCAGAAGCAAAGGGAACAAATCAAAGGCCCTAAAAAAGTCATGTTGGCAGGAAAAGGAAAAAAAATGCAAACTGTCCTTTGGGTGATTTAATACATTTGGCATGTAGATTCAGAAAAGTAATGTCCAAACACCAAACAGCAAACCAAAACAGCTTAGAAAGGTGAAAGCAAGCTGGGGGACTGTGGGGTTGAGTACACATTCCTTTATGAGGCATTTAGGAAACATAAGTGGCTAGAGCCTTAAAGAGTATTAAAAGAAGACTTGAATAACATTGCAAGGATCATGTGGTCTGCTGCGAATGATCAAACTGGGTGGAATGGTGAAGGAGGTAGAAGTGATTTGATGTAAGCAGAGACTTTTTTCCCTGATAGTCACAGGGAGAAGTAGCCTTGCAACTTGCCAGTGGCGCTGTCCGAGTGCAATGGGACAGGTCCTCTGTGCTGCCCTTGTAGCAGATTTAAAATCGGATCTTCTTAAAATACAGGTTGGTATTAGCAACACAGGCTAACAACAACAACAAAAAGAACTGAATGGCTATTATCACCTTGGTCTCTTTCCAAGGGCTTTCTCTAATTAGCCTGCTGACACTTCTGAGACTCCACTTGTCCATCTGGAAATGGAGCTCACACCTTACGGTGAGGATTTGCACTCTGTACAAGTTCTACACCTAAACAGCACAGTGGGCGAGGACTGACACACAGGACCTTCCCAGTGAACATCAGTTCTTCCAGTAACAAAGGGTAAATCTTCTTCTCTTCACTAATATAGACTCCAATTCAATTTGCTTTGAGTCTGTTATCATTAGGATCCAGTTTCTGTGTAAGGAGAATCTGAAAAAAGAGAGCCCTTTGTGTACTTCTGCGCTGTAAAAAAACTTGCTCTAAATAATACAATATATTTCTTTCCTCACAGGGTTTGCAATGTGCTTATATCATACCTGTAACAAAAGATTGACTTTTTCAAGCACTTTGCTGCCTTTTTAGTGAGACCCCCTTGGTGTATTTTGCAGGGACTGGACTGGGCAAACATGTGGCACAAACACTGTTTCTTCAGAGTGAATGTGTTTATTGCGCTACTGAAGGAAAGGAAGTAAATCACTCCTCCAGCAGCGCTGTGGACACTGGATTTAATTTAAAAAGTGAGAGGGCGAAGAACTCTGGTGGCATTTCTTGGTTACACTGCAGCTCCACAAAGTGGTTTCCTTGCTTTTGTTGCTTGTTCCTTTCTTGATGATGCCCATCTGACTGAGGGGGAGATGGAATCTCAGTATCGTTTTGCTTTGCATTTTCCTGCTAATGATAATGAACACGTTTTCATGTATTTATTATCCATCTGTGCTGCTTTGTGAGCTTTTAGTTCGTCTTAGTGAACGCTACTCAGGGTTCCCAGTGGAATTCACCTGGCACATCTGCTGGGGACAGTTGCACAGTAGCCACTCCGGAATCTTGGAAACCATTCAATTACATTTGTAAACATGGGGAAAGTGGGAGGCGAGGTACAGAGAGGAGCTCCCATTTCTTTTTTAGCTAGCATTCCACATATTCCAGTTCAGATTTTACCAAGAGGGCAGTGCCACACTGCAAAGGTTTTTGATGGTGACTTGTGTTTTATCAGGTGATTTGGTCTTTCTGGCTTAACAAAGAAAGCCAAAGCTAGGCATGGTGGTGCACACCAGCAATCCCAGTGTTACAGGAAGGCTAAAGCAGGAGGATCACAAGTTCTAGCCCAGCCTAGGAGAATTAGTGACTTACTGAGACTCTGTCTCAAAAACATTTTTTTTTAGGGGCTGGAGATGTAGCTCAGTGCAAAATCCCTGGGTTCAACCTCTAGTACAAAAGAGAAAAAAAAAGGAGAAGAAGAAGAGGAAGGAGGAGAAGCGGGAGATGTGGAAGAAAGCCAAGAGGCATTTTGTTTTTTCCCATTAAGTTTATTGGTACATTTTTGTTGCACAATGCAGTTACATTCATCATTGGGCTGTTGTACCTTTACATGATTCATCCTGGATCTTATTTTTCCCCATTCCCCTGCCCTCCCTTCACCCCTCCACCCTTCCCTATTTACAAAGACTTTGTTTCCATTTTTTCCTTTTCTCATAGTTTTTTCCCCTTCTTCCCTTTTCCCTCCCCTCCCTCTTCCCCTACACCTTTAGATGTTTTTTTTTTCCTCCTATGACACAGTATCAATTAAATATTTTGATCCTGATTTGCACTTTTAGTTTTGCACACCAGAGAAACTATTCGGTATTGACACGTGTGATTTTTTTTTTTTAAAGAAGGAAATTTAAACAAACAGTCCTGGAAGTGAGAAATCCGAAGTCGAGTTATTTCCAGAGCCACGCTGTCTCTGAAGACTCAGCGGGCAGCCGCCTCCTTGCTTCACCCTACTTCTGCAGGTAACGCTCAGCTCTTCTCAGCTTTGCGGAGACCACACCAATCTCTTCTTCCTTATCTACCACATTGCGCTCTGTGAGTGCTTCTGGGGCACTACTGTTACTTCTCACAAGGACACCAGTCAGCGGATTCAGGCCCACTGTGATTTGTGTGATCTCGTTTTCATTTAATTACCTACATCTGCAAAAATCCTGTTTCCAAACAAAGCCGCTTTCTGAGATTCCACTTGGACATAGATTTCTGGAGACCCTTTCCACCCGTTAGATAGGTGACTGGTAAAGAGCTGCATTTCCTTTCTGCTGGGAGGAAAACACAAATATACAACTGAAAATAAGACTAATTAGAGGACACATTAGCAATTAAACTGTGGCCACTTGCAAAGAAATACATGGTTGAAGTTGCTGCACAAATTATATAAACACAGCAAATCTGGTTCTCTTGGATTCCAGAACCAGAATTAAAGACTGACACCTTGAGAAAGATATGACTGGGGAGACCTAGACACTCAGCCTTCTCACTGGGCCTCTGTCAGTAGTCTTTGCACTAATTGAAACGAAAAGTATAAATACGGATCAAAATGTATAACTGTTATGGTGTAATAGGAAGAAAACATCTAAAGGAGTAGGGGAAGTGGGAGGGGTGGGGGAAAAGAAAGAAGGGAAAAGAAAAAACATGTGAAAAGGAAGAACATGGAAACAAAGTCTTCGTGTAAACAGGGAGGGGCGGAAGGGGTGAAGAGTAGGCTGAGGAATGGGGAGAAATAAGAACCAAGATGAGTCTTACAAAGGTCCAAGATCCCAGTGATGAATGTAATTGTACCAATAAACTTAATAGAAAAGAAATAGTAAAAGAGGAGATTGTAAAATGGGGCTTTCAAAGTGGGATCAAAGGACCTATGAAATTTCAAAGTTGAGAATAATTCGATGATAAGTTTTATGTAAGTCTCAGTATTTCTAGAATGACTCTGTTCCTATTCTGATTTCCCAAACAAAAATTGTATTGTCATAATCGGAAAAATGTTGAGTTTATTGATGTTCACATTTGCACAAATCATCTTCGGCATAAGATAGACAACTTGATGACTCCATTGAAAGGATTCAGTACAGTAGCTAAAAAGGACACCCCCACCCCATGGTTCTGCAGAGTGGTGGAAAATTTTATGATAAATTTGTTTGATCAGGAAAGGCTCTTTTGGAACAAAGTTATGGAAAGACTGAGTATACTTACTTAGTAGGACATAAGACTCCAAGACTAGGGCTGTAGTAGATGCAGAAGTAGGAAGGAAATTAATAAGGCTTGACAATTTATTTAATAGGTAAAAATTTTTCTAAAAAATCTGATCTGCAAACAAGTCTGATGCAAAGAGATGTTCTTGGACCCATTTGGTAGGGATGATGTAAATTCTTTGACAATGACTTTGACTTTTGCGAATGTTTCTATGGGCACGTTTGCTTCCACGCTAGTGATCTCTGTGACTCTCAGAGTAGGACTGTTTACAGGCATGGAAAGCTGAAGGAGGTGTGATAAGAGACTATCTTTACTTTGGGCGATTTCAAAATTGGAGATGCAGATCATTTCTGAAAAGAAGACAATATTTTGTGTGTAATTAGTCTTTCATCGCAGTCAACAGTTTCCCTGAGAAAGCATGCAGGTTTCTCACTCCCCGTCCATGCCCCTGGTCCCTGTCCCCTCAGCCCTCTGACCCAGACTTTCTGGCAGCAGATCGGGGTTCACAGAGCCGAAACAGGCAAATGTGCAGTGCCTGCCGACGTGGCCTCAGCAGAAGATCCTCACTGTGACGCTCGATCTGAGAAGGAGAACATGTCTGAAAGCAGCTCCCAAACCTCAGAGCAATCTTCCTGCTGCTTCTGGAAGATCTATGCTCCTCCAGCAATGGAGCCCCAGCAGCAGATGCAGCACCGAAGAGAGGGCAGAATTTATGTTCTTCTTTAACCTGCAACTGAATTTTATTTGAGGGCAAACCTAACTCTTTTCTGCAGCCAGAACTACTGGCTGATGCTGATTTGTGTGGTGAAGGTATGGTGCGAGCTAATGATTCCTTCATGTCAGGAAGACATTCCTCTCTCTCTCTCTGGTAACTCAGGGTACATGGAGCAATCACACACATTGTGGTGTTTAACACTCTCCTTTGGAGCACACATCTTTGGCTACTAGAATACAGCAGATGTTGTAGTGAAAGGGATAATGGGTGATACTGGCCCCTGATTTGCATGTAACAATAAACTTTTGTAGACAAAAATATGGGGCTAAACAAGAATAGCGAGAGACACTTACCAGGATACTGAAAAATAATTAAATGCGAACGTCCATTCACAGTTGTTTTGGTGAGAATTGTTTTTTAATCTTCTTGAGTTTAAACTTCAAGTAGAGGATACCCAGGATGATGTGTCATTTTCCCCTGAAGTTATCTAGATTACATTTTTATGCTTTGAAGTATCAGCTGTGTCTTTCTTAGAGGCTGTACACATATGTAAAAAATAGTACAAAACTAGTAAATATGACTAGCGTTTCAGCCCCCTCCCAACCTTCTTCTTTTTAGTTATCATCCCAACCTTCTAACAGACCCTTTTATTAGCACCACTTCACTCATCCGAGGTAGTTAATGTTTCATTGATGTAAAAGACCTTTCCCATTTTGGCTTACGAGCTAGATAAAGCAATTGTTCATTTTAGTTGCCATAGCTGTGAGCATACAGGATGTATTTTTAGACTCTGTATTGAGAAATCTATATTGTAAGATCTTGCCAAATTCATAATTGCAAACAGAAGATTCATGTCAATAAAATAAATAATGTTGCTGCTACCAAAGTGAACTAAATGGCTGTTTTGCATGTCTTTCCAACAGCCTCGTGTAATAGCTCTGGGCTACTAAAGTTCTTTGCTCAAATTAAAACATAGGTTCCCAATTAAAGTGATTGTTATGACCTGAAAGTCTAATTTGGAGACCATATGCAAGCTGACAGTTTCCTTTCCAATCCTTCAAACTTGTGCCTGTTTACCATGCTGCCCCTGTTCCTCTTAGGTACAAGATGGGTGAGAACTGCTTTGCCTCCTTCCTTCCTCACACTTTAACTTATTCTACTCTTGAAACTCTTGCTCTTGACTTTGGCCACTTTGGCCACTCATTGTCTGCCCACCAGTAAATCTGCGTGGTGAGTTCCACCCTCCCCTGCTCTCTCCACAGCACCCTGCAATCTCCCCCAACCCTGCAGCTCATCGCACTGAAGTGTTCTGTGCCCTTACTTGATGCCGATCAACTCCACGTCCCCAGAGCCACTCACAATCCTAGAACCTGGGGGGCCCCGAGGAGCTGAACACAGTGTAAAGAGGCTGACGGCAACTCCATTACCACTGTCAAATTTAGTGGGAACATAAAATCAGAGAGCTGTGGAACATCCTAGACAACTGACCGTTTCTTAAGGCAATAAGAAAACTTGAATAAAGTCAATAATTTTTTATAGTTTGAGATGAACATACAAAGGCCCATTCCATAGGAATGCCAACAACCAAAGACACCTGGCTGAAGGTCTCTCCTCCCTCATTCTGGTCACCTGCGTGACTTTTCATTCATTCCCCTTGCCTGGTGCCCAGACATTCATTTTGTAGAGGATTGTGCATGAGCACTGAACCTCTGCCCACCTCCTCGGGTCTGTGCTTCCTGGGGACAGAGCGCTTGGAGGACAGAAGAGCTCGATTCACCTTTCATACTGTACAGGCATTTAGTAGAGATATGAGTGATAATTAAATGTAAATGTGATCAAAGTAGGTTAATTGGGACTAGAGTTGAGTGATAGGAAAGAGGACAGAGCCACTTAATCAGTAAATATAGTTTTAAAAATTTTAATAGCTTCTGCTCTATGTTTATATCCTTAGCAGAGGGTCATTTCGGACTAGAAATAGATTTAAAAAAAAATTGGCAGAGATACAAAATTTACAATCTCGATTCTGGTTCCTTTCTCCTGCTGCCCTGAGAAGCATTTTATAAATGAGGCCCTTCATATGTCCAGGGCACTTACCCACCATCTGCCCAGCTGCCTGTGGAAGGCGTGGAGTGTTTCCATCTGCTGGCCCAGACGCGCTGCTGCCAGCAGTGGCACTCAGCCGTACCCCAGACCTGGGCCTCCTCCGCCTGCCGAACAAGAAGCAGGGGTGCAAAGAAGAGGCTCCAAGAGGAGCATCTGCAGGGCATGGCTGAGAGAGCGAAGTCAGTGCTTTCAGGAGGCTGAGGAAACCCGTGCTGTAAAAAGGAGCAAAGGCATGGACTTTCCAAGAGACTGAGCTCTCTGCAGGCTTGACTTTGACTGTGGGAGCTGCAAGTGAGGCCTGAGTGAGGAGCAGTGTGGCTGTGGGGGACTCACGTGAGGAGACCAGACTACCTCCACGTTGCTCCCTGAGGACTGTATTGTTCAGCATGGAAACGCCTTCTCTGTGCCAGGCTCACAGAGGAGCTAACTATGAGGGAAGCAGAGGACAGGGGCTGGGGTGGGATCGTGGCTGTGAGGGCGTGGGGCCCAAACACCCATGTGGCTCTCGGTGGGACATTCAGTGTGGGTTTCACGTGCACCTTTCCTCTCCCAAACTCCATGAGAAAGTCTTATCTGGCCCAGCAATTGTCGCTGACTCTGTAATGAGCCAAACATTCCTCCGTGATAGGAAAAGTCATCACTTTAGAATATCCTCTCTTCCCACATTTGTGGAAAAATAAAAACTAACTTTCTTCACCTAGAAACAAAACAATAAAAGCTAGGTTTGTCGGTGCATGTTTGTAATCACAGCACTTGGGAGGCTGAGGAAGGAGGATTGAAAGTTCCAGGCCAGCCTAGACTAGAGTCCAAAAAGTAAAAGGGGTGAGAGGAGGAAGAAAGAAAGACAGGACCAATCTAAGTCCTGTGATGAGAGTAACTTATGAAATTCAAGATGGGAAGGAAGAAAAGAAGGAACAAAGGACAGACACCCATAATTTAAAATCAGGGTGGGTGAAGGATGTGTGGACAGGTCATTCTCCCAGTCACAGATACTAACAGGTTAAGTTAATAGGTGTCTGGTAAGATCTGGGCGTTCTCCATAAATGCAGCTCCGGAGACTATTTACAAGTTGAAATTGGCTTTACTGACTTCATTCAGGGCCAACCGAAGTCCTGTAACTAGGATGTCTTGTGGAAGGTTGAAAAAATTGCCACATCTGGTGGTTGCTACCTCATACCAAGTTGAGCAGCCTTACCTTGGCCAAAAGCCCATGTGTAGTGCACAAATTATACAGCGGTGTGTGATGATCCTGGCTTTACTCTTCCATGCTTGGCCTTTAGCTGAACAAATAGACTAGCCTTCTGGATTGGAACTGAAAGTGAACCAGCTTTACATTAAAGAGCAGATGATTAGAAAGCGTTTTTGATTAAGGGCAGAGTAGCATCATACCTGGATAAATGGCTGTCATCCATGAAAACTCCATCTTCTTATTCTCCCAGCCCTGCTTTCCTCTACGTGGGGTTCCAGTCACCACTGTGGTCTGGTTGTTGCTGTGGGCTGAAGAAATGACTTTCGGTAGCTCTCACATCACACTGTTTTAGGAAACAACATGGACAGTACCCAAGCATCCAATCCAAAGTGAGAGAGCCCAGGAATCATTTCTGATGTGTCTCTGTGTGGCAAGTACACAGCTCCACACTCCAGTTTTTACAGTAAATTGGACACTTTCCTAGGTCCGTGGTGGGCTAGGTGCTGACTGTACCAGGGTTATGCACACGTTTACTCACTTGCTTGGACAGGGAGGAAAGAAATCTTTCTGCCTCCACCAAAGGGTGGTAGAAGATGGTTTCTCCTCCAGAGGGATGAAAACAACAGGTGCTCCCTGGATGGACTCTTAAATTCAAGATCATTGGCGTCCAACTTCTCAAGTGTTGTAAGAACCTTCTACTCATTCTAGTAACCCATAAGAACCCAAAACAGATAATTAAAACATTGTTGAATCAATGCAGTGTTTTCCTGTGGAAACACCTGGAGGAAGCCAAGTCATTAATTCCAGGCTAGGCCTGAAATGAGAGGAGAGAGTCTGCTCCATCGGATCTTCAAGCTTTAGCCTTCAGGAGGCTGCTCGGCAGCATAGTGAGACCTTCAGGGAGAAAGGATGCTTTTTTCTGGCCAGTGGTGTCTTTTTCAGGCCTCTCAACATCCGCTGGACTCAGTTCCCCATGGACACATTGATAGATGGAGGTTCTGAAGGTTCAAGATCCTTTAGGAGCTGAGGGAACCCTAAAAATAAGTTTAGTGGCTCTAAGCCTGTTTCATCCTCAGCAAACAGGAATCATACTAACGTTTTCCTCATGAGATTTTGTCAGAATTAAATAAAAGAATCATGGAAAGTGTTTTACCTAGTGTGAAGCCCACAGTGTACAGCTATTCACAAATTTTTTACTTTTTTGGCTAATATTGTTGTTGTGATTGTCTTTCTGCTTTTACTGTGATAGCCACTTTCACCCAGCATGAGTGTATCATTTTGTTTTGATGCATTTTGGTGTTGGTTGCAGTTTTCCTCCTAAATGACCACCTTATTTTTATCTTTCCCACTTTCTTAGAAGGCTCTAAATTGTTTCTCCACATAGCAACTGCAATTTTATATACTTAGAGCAGCCACAGACACATACTGGAATTTCAGCTTCCATAATTTTGAGACATGTTTGTCTCCAGAGGTAGTCAGAAAGACTCTCTGGGCAGAGACTGTCCCAAAAGACCCCTACCTGATGCAAAGAGCATGTCTTGAATCATTGGGGTAAAGAAGTGAGGTTTCCCAGAAAAACTTTGGGAACATTCTTGTCTCTGGCTTAGTAATAAGAGATTTATAAAGAGAAAGCAATGGTTTTTCTGTCCCATGAAAGTGAAAAGAAGTGAGCACCAAAAAAGATAAAAATAATTTATGAGTGTGGATGGGTGAAAAGCTTGAAATGCTTTAATCATTGATGAACTCGAGTAGGAATACTCATTCGATCAGGGAACAAACACTGGAGAGGTTAATTGTGGAAGCAAGTGCTACGGGGTAGCTGATTGAGAACACAGACTACAGCATACAGTGAATGTGGGGAGAATTGAAGAGACTTATTTTTATCAAGAAAACCAATTATGGAAAAGTCCATGTACTCTCTTCAAGGAGGGGTTATTATCAGTTCAGTCTTTGCTCCATCCCCATTTTATGTGAACAGCAACTTCCAGGGCCGATGTGATTTAAATCAACATGAGAATGACTTTCAACAAGTAATAGTATGGAGCGGCTGAGGGGAGCTGGACAGGAAAGGCTGAGGACGCTGCTCAGGATAAAAACACCAGTGCTCAGGCACAAGACTTTAATAATACAGAGGACTTCGTGTCATTACAGCTCAAGAAGATGTTTCCCACACGATAGTTCCGAGATGGGCCCCCAGCTCTCCTGACTCCACAGAGGGCCACAGTCCTGGTCACCGCTCCCGTAGGCTGGGCCTGGCTCTTGGTATTCAGTCAGTGCCTTCTGTTGTGCTTTGCTTGTGTCTTTCTAGGTTCGCATGTGCGAGTCTGATCTCCGATACAGCGTGGTAACCCTTCTCCCTCTCTGCCTTGTGTGTGTTCCTTTGCTTTTCTGCCGTGTTTAACCACAACCTGGGGGCACTCGCCAGATGCTGATGCTTTGGTCTTAGATCTCTAAGTCTCCAGACTGTACAAATTAAATTCACTTTCTTTATAAATTACCCTGATTTTGATAGTCTGTTATAGAGTCATGAAACGGATTAAGATATTGACTAATACAGCTAAAATGAATGTAGAGGCACTGCTCAGAGTGATATGAAAGACAGATACTGGTGTAGCACCTAACAGATATCCAAGGTGAAAGCCAAACTTGCAAATCTGAAGGTTAAGCTATGAGAGCTCAGAGAAAGTCAGAGAGCCCACGTTAGCAGGGAAAGCTGTGAATCTGGATTCCAGTCCATCCCTTTAGATTTCAAAGACTTTGCATTGAAGATTGTAGGCTTGATTGGAATGCCAGTACTCTGGCATTGCAGAAAGGTGCTGGAATAGCCAGGTCGAGAGTCCTAGGGCCAAGTGTTTACAGAGAAGATGGTGGAAGGGAAGGATCTTCTGCATGACTGCAGTGAGCAGAAAGGCTTTCATTACTCAGCAAAGGAGCCACGTGTCTCCCTGGTAGGGCAGCTACAGTGTGGCCGTGCTCAGAACTGTGTTACCTGGGGCCTAAATCACGGCGGAACCACGACTTAGGTCCGCCAGCGCACTCTGCCAAGTGCCCTTGTTTTAGGGTCGTTCTTCCTTTTCATTCTTTTGCTCCTTCTTACTGTTATCTTATTTTATTTCTTATTTTTTGTTCTTTAAGTGAATTCTTTTGCAGCTTGCTTGTTTTTTCTACCTATTTTATCTTCTTTTCTTCTTTTATCTTGTCTCCTCTACATTCGCTTTCCCTGATTCTTCTCTTTTTATCATTATCTTTTGCATTATTAATTTTTAACCTCTCAGTTTATATCATTCAGCTCCTTTCTTTTCTCTTGTTATTGGTGATATACTTGTTAGCTTTAGTTTGTGTAATATCTGTCTGCCTATCCACTATCTATCTATCTATCTATCTATCTATCTATCTATCTATCATTGATCTAATCTACCCATCTCTTTATGTGTTTCTGGTTTGTCTTTGTGTGGTCATTGTTATGAAGTTGTTTTTTCCTCGCTACTGAACAATATTGGAAATTATGCTCTAAACAGAAGAATGTTCTGAAATGGAGTAAGAGAATCCACATAAAAGGAAGAGATATAGCTCCCAACATATGCATAAATCTCAACATAGAAACAGAAAAAATGTGAAAAACTCATTGTAATATATCCAGAGGTTTATAATTCTTCAATACCTAAATTCAAAGCTATCATAACGGATGAAATGCCAGACAAAGAATTCAATAGGTCTATTTTACACATGAGCAAAGACTGAAAGGAATATAAGTCAATATAAATCAATGGATCAACATATAAAGAAAATGTGACACACATGTACAATGGAGTGCTATTCAGACACACAGCAGCATGGAATCATGTCGTTTGTGAGAAAAAGAGTGGGAGCAGAGGTCATCTTGTCACAGCTCAGAAAGACAAACACCACATTTTCTTGTGTGTGTGTGGAATGTAGACAACGTCTCAACATGGAAGTGGAAGGGGGAGTGCCAGAGAAGAGGAGGAACTCAGAAAGGAGAGGCAAAAGGGTAGTTTGGGAAATACGATCCCCTGTGCTACATGCATGTGTTAAGATGTCACAGTGAAGCTCGTTATTGTGTAAAATTAATACACAGCAATATGAAAACAATCATAAATGATTATTAATGTCCAAGTTCCTGGGTTCAGTCATCTTTTGATTGTCCTATGGCCTTGCTCAGGAAAACTCTTTGTCAGTTCCCTCCATTTGTAAAATGTGAATGTGTGGTCATCCCTTTATCATGTTATCATGGGCATTAGATGAGATGGCCCACAGTGGAGTGAATATTTGTCTCCTTCCCCTAACACAACTGTTAAAATCTTAACCCCAGTGTAGCTGTATTGGCAGGCTGAACATTGGGAAACAGTTAGGTCAGAAAATGGGGTGTGTGCCCCTGTGAAAGTTACCCAAAGAGCCCACTGACTTCTTTCTGCCACATGAGACTTCCCATCTGCATCCTGGTGTGTTGCCCTCCTCAGAATCTCACTGTGCTGATACCCTGATCTTGAACTTGAGGCTCTGGAACCGTGACAGATAAACATCTGTGTTTTATTCTACCCATGCTATGGACACTAGCAGAGCAGACTGAACCACCTAAAACACAGCCCTATTGTATACAACAGTACCCTAAAATAATAAGTACAAATTAGCTTTCTTTTTTCCTCCTCCACCTCATCATCATCACTATTAGTAAGGCTGTTGTAAGGAGTAAGTGGTAGTGAGAAATATTTGCATTTCAAGTATAAGATGGACCTATAATTATAAGGTATTAAGTAAGAGAAAGGAAGAAAATGAAGACTGGCTCAGAAGTCCTTGATTTGAGCAGTCAGAAAAAAGAAGTTAGCATAAGTTGAGATGTTGAGCTACTTGTTTTTATAATCATTTATAAGTTAAAGCAATCTATCATCTCTATAGATGAGAAATTAAACCTTAGATGGTTAGGGGAACTAACTTAATTAAGTGTGTGCAGTCAATCAAAGGTAGAGTGGAAACATTAACCTGAGGCTACTGATGTTATTGCCTATTTTGCAGATGCCAGTTGGGCAACTAAGGAAGATTCAGAAACTTTCCTTGCAGCCTTCCAAATAATGAATAGCTGGCCTTTCTTTTGCATTTCAATTTATAAGTGATTTCATTTACTCTGGCTTATCTCTCATAGATATAGATTAATGAGACTTCCTTATAGTTCCTTTCTCTAATTTCATTTACAAGGTGAAAAAACTGAAATTACAGAATGTTAAGTGATAGGCCATACAACAACTTTCTAACTGAGCTGGAACTTAAATTTGGGTTTTTATTAGATCTAAGAACTTTTGAGTTTCTCTATTACCAAAAGGACAAAAGCTATAAGATTACCTAGAAACAAGATCCGACATATGTCCAACTGGCTAAGAAGTATGGGGCAGTTTATTTTGTGCATGAA
The DNA here is from genome assembly GCF_012274545.1 of Fukomys damarensis. Classification (NCBI taxonomy): domain Eukaryota; kingdom Metazoa; phylum Chordata; class Mammalia; order Rodentia; family Bathyergidae; genus Fukomys; species Fukomys damarensis. The sequence goes on from NW_022900928.1 coordinate 3,309,067, forward strand.
GATAAAAATGTATTAGATAACAGGAAGTGGGCAGATAGGTCCTTTTCAAGTGGGAAGTGGGTGGAGACATGGAGGGAGGGAGAGGGGATGAAGAAGGGAATTAAGATGCATTATGTGCATCTAGTGACCCCACACAAGGAGAGCAAGCATTATGTTCTGCAAATGTGTACCGAGTGAAACCGTCAAAGGTAGTTTTGTGACTCTTTGATGGTAAATGTCTCCATGAATATACTGACAGAGTTAAGATGATACCATGGTAGGAAACAGGAAAAAATATGGTGGAAACCTTTCAAGATTGGCACAGTATTCACTGGATACGCAAAGTAGTCAATAAGTACCAACGTTAATATAGAAATTAAAATAAAACTAAAAACTAAATGAGTAATCTCCGAAGTTTGATTAATTAGACCAAATAACTTTGCCCATAAGTTTGCTCTATTTGTAAAATGTGGAATAATAAATGTGGAATAATTTTAAAATATAGTACTCAATCTTTGTCTCAGTAGTAAAGTGATCCTTTTATTATGATATTCACTAATACAGAGATACTAGTGTTTTTCTTTCAGATCAAAGTCAATAACTTCAAATAAATTACTTTTTCTTTTTTCTGAGTCATTTGATAACTTCATTCCAATGTGAAAACAAAAGCAAGAGGATCATTAATTCATTTGATCATGTTCATGAGTTCTACAATATATATCAGATGTTTGTGATATGTCAAACTCTCTCCTAGATGCTGGAGTTCTAAAGGTACCTCTAGAAATATGCTTTTTCTGCAAGGAACTCACAGGGTTAGAATGTCAGAAAGAAATGTCCATAAAGTCTGATACTGTACATTGGTGACAAGAAGTAGTAAGAGAGTAATTACTTTGGTGGGTCTTGCGGGAGAAGAGAAGGTCAAGTCTTTCAAATATATGGAAATTGACATTCAGATAAATTGAGGGTAGAGGATGGAGAAAAACATCATTAATTACAAATAAGTACAGCAGCTTACCATCTTGGGTAAATGGGTGAATGTATTTGTATCTGTGAGGTTGTGTTGCATAGAATGAAAAGCAAGATATTTGTTTAGGATGTCAGAGTCTATAAGATATAGGTAACCTTTTACTGTACATGAAGGGTTTTACCTTTACATAATAAAAAGAGAAGGCCTTTAGAAGTATTAGGGAAAGAACCAGCACAAATGGACAATATGACTTATTTGATCTCTCACCTATCAAGATATGTGTATACTGAAGCTGCTAAACTTACCTTGGGGTTACATCCAGATAATCCCATTGTAAGTTGATAATATTACCAGTCAAAAATATATTTAATACACCTAACCTACTGCATACCATAGCATACACACCGCATGGTAGAATATCAGTTTTGGTTTTTGTTTATTGTTGTTGTTTTTTGTTTTTTGTTTTTCTTGGCTGCAGAACTGGCTGGAAAAAATGTAAACTGAAGTATTACAAAATAAGGGCTGTCTATAAGAGGTTTGAGCTAGGTTTCCTGAAATAACAAACATTCTCAAATCTCAGTGCTTTTAAAAAAGAGATTTTTATCTATCACTAATATTACATGTGTGTTATGACTCCAATTTTGGCATATCCACGCCAACATCAAGGTCAAAGGGACAGTCTTAATGAGCTCATGGCAGTGGGAAAAGAGGGACAGTAGAACATGTGCTAGCGATGTGCCCTACTTCCTGTTCAGATCTGATCCCCCAGAACAAGTCACTGGCCACCCCTTACACCAGTTGAACATGGACACATGGACATATCATGGGGACAGGGAGAATAAATACTGGAAAAGAACAAACAACCAAGAACAAACAAAAAATACGGCAGTGTCCATTTATTTTGGATTTTCAATCAAGAAAATTGTGTGTGCATGTACCTGAGTGTTTACATTACCTCTTGAGGTAAAAGCAAAGATCATGTCCACGTCTGAATTAGTCAGCTGTCCCATTTCTGGAACCCACACCTTGAAGGAGACGAGGTTTAGTACGGCTCCCAGTGCAGAGGGGATTCATTTCAGGGTCAGGTGGTTCTGAGGCAAGACAGCACGGGGGAAGGGACGGTAGAAGCTGCTCCTCTGTAAGATCCAGGAAGTAGAGAGCGAGGAAAAGTGGAGCATCCAAGGGTGCGAATACACCCTTTTGATCTATACCTCCAGCTACCCACCTCTAACGAGGCCTCCTAACAGCAGAAGAACTACTGATCTCAATAAAAGATGAATCCATTGCTGCGTATAGCACTTCATGATCCAGTTACCTTACACACACATGAGTCTTTTGGGAGACACCTTATATATGTAAAACCAATAACACTCTGTCCTGGCCTTGCAAAGAAATAAGCCCATCTTATAACGCAAGATGCATTTAGTCCACCTTGAGGAGTTAGCTCCCTAACAGTTTCATCAATGCTGAAAAGTCTAAGTTTTCTTTGAGACTTGAGGCAAACTCTTAGCTGTAAGCCCCTCTAAAGATGAAAATGAAAGTTAAATACTTCCAATCCACATGGAACAGAGTAACCATTTCCATTCCTAATGGGGGAACATGGAAATAGAAAGCAATTGGACCAAAGAAAAACTGAAATGCAGCAGCCAAACATTAAATCTTGTGCATCATATATAGCACTCAGGCTGTGTTGTGGTGAGAAAGGAGCTCCAAATGGCATGGGCAGCCCTGCCCCAGTGGCCCTGCTGGTCGCTGCCTACATGGGCTTTCTCTTAGCATGGATCTTCTCACTGCCTATGTCTTCCTTGCTGCCTGATATTTTCCTTAGCAGATGTTCCACATTCTTGTCATCTTTAGCTTCCTTGGGTATTCACAACCTTCAGATTCACCTTCACAGCTTTAAAAATCACCCTCTCAGGAGTTCCAGGAAAAGACTATGACACTGTCACACACTTTTGGAAGCTACCGGCTTGAGCAATAGCCTGGCCTCTCTTGGCTACGACAGTTATGTGTGTCTACATTGTGAAACATCGGGAAAACACTTCCCTAAGAGGGCCTGAATGAGCAGGGTGCCCTATGCTTTTTTATCTCAAAGTGTTTTTTAGAGGGATTTATACTTTTATACCCTTGAGCCTAGGGAGAGTAGATTTTGCTCAATTCCTGAGATTATTTTAAGCCATCTTTCCTATATGATGAAAAAGTATTTGGTTTCTTTTTAATGCTAATCTTTTCAGCCACCTTTCTCTCCTGGCCTCCACCTTTGCAGGTGTCACCTTTGTGGTGAAATTAGTTTTATATCTTTTAGCCTTTGCTCTTGATTTTCACTATAAATCTGGTTAAACTTAGCCAGAAATATCCATGTCACAAACTGAACATTGGGTACTTTTAAATTTCTTCCACAAGATCAGTTAGTTTGCTACCTTTAAATTCAGCCTTACACAAAATTTTAGGCTATAAGCAAAATGTAGAAAAATTCTATACCAAAATATAACATGCATGGCCTCTATATGTATGGTTTCCAATAGATTCTTTGTTCCCAATTGAAACTTTATGAGCCTAGCCTCTACTGTCCACAATTTTTCAGCATATGTTCTTCAAAGCTCTGATCAGAATCCTCCATCTACCACTGCTTACAATATTCTAAAGCTTCCTGAGCCTGTGTCTTCAAATCATTCCAAACTCCTCTCTCAATCTGGTTTCAAAATTTCCTAACCCACATCGTTAGGTACAGTTACAGCAACGATCCTACTTCTGGTATTAATGTTCTGTAACGGTCAGCTTTCCCATCATGGGGAAAATGTACATAATACCTGCAACCTAAGAAAACAGGAGTCTCTTGCAATATAGAAGTGGTCCAAAGGAACAAGGGCAAGGGGTGAGGAGGAAGGGAAGAGAAAATGAGTTGAATAAAGATATGAGGTGTACAGGAACCTAATGACCTCAATCAATGGAAACATTATATGCCCTAACATGAGGTAAGATTGTTCATGTGAACCACAATGAAAATTGAGATAGGGGAATTGGAGGAGGAGGGAGGGGTGGGGAAAGGGAAGAGGATCTTTTAAAAAAGCTTTATCATGCACATGCACCTACTCTCCAACATGACTGTAAACTGCATGTATTGTGAACATGTACTAAATAAGTCATCAAAAGGAGAGTTTTAATTTGTCCTCTTATTTGGGGAGATTAAGTCCATGATCAGCTGGTTCTAAAGCAGAAACTGCAGGGTGGGAAAGCATGGTGGAGAGAAGCTGCTCACCTCATGGCAGCCAGGATGTGGAGAGTGACAGTCCAGGGACAAGGGTCTACCCATCCAAGTCACACTGCTGTGGTCTACTACAACCAGGGCTTACCTTCCAAGAGCCCATGACCTATTAAACTCAGTGGTGCTGAATCCAGATGAGTATAGTATATTCATAATCCAATCACCTTGCAAACCCATGAGATTTTGGGGGGAAATTTCATACCTAAGCCATAGCAATACCTGAAACATGAAATGCTTATATCACAGTGCTTGCCCATTAAGTTACTAAGAAATCCACTGAGCACTGGGTTTGTTACTATTATATGTAGTGTTATATGTAGTTACTATTATATAAAGTAATAAGGCAAATCTGAAGCAACTCTGTCCTCATGATTGTTCCTCAAAATACCCTGACAAATAACTTCACTTCTCATATGAAGGCTGTGGGATTTTCCTTGTTTCCTGGAAATTAGTCCCTGGGCAATACCAGTCCAATACAGCCCCAAAGCTTTTGGCAGTACAGCCACCCCTGCATCCTTTGTGTTGTGGTCAATTATACAGTATACTACCAGAGAAGCCGCAAACAAAATGAAAAAGAAAAATACAGCATGAGGAAAATAACTTATTTTCTTCCTGGAAGAACCATGAGCCTGTGGATTTAAAAATCTCAGAAGGGAAATCAGAGACCGGCATTTGTTACTAGTGAAACTAATGTTCATTTTGGAAAATGAAAAATAAAATTAGGATAGTAATCTTTTCTTTATTGCTGTTTTACTACTAAAATTTTAGATGTCTATGCCATCATTCCAGAGAAATAGATTAGCCATCAGGCAACTTCATAGCCATGTCCTCCAAATGGTTTACATAAGTTCAAGAGAAGCACTGTGTAATGTTATGTTCATGCCAGTCAGTTTTGCCCAGACACACTTTCACACTTCATGTATTCAAGCATTGATATTTTGTAGTATACACTAATTTGAGCTAACTCGGGTCTTCTGTCTATGCATGAAACTTGCTAGAAGGAATCTTCAGCACCAAAATGCATAGGTAAATACACCCATTCACTTAAGTCCATTGAGTACCCACCCTGTCATGAGTACATGAAGAGTAGTAAGACTGTGGGGTTATGTAGAACACTCACATATATCTGTATTTTAACTGCTCTAGCATACTTTATTTGTTTCCACAATGTGTACAATCTGCTATATTATAGACTATGTATTAGTTGGAGAAAAGTGGAGGAACTTCTATATACAGCAGAGAAATTTAATCTATAGAATTTGCACTAGCATTAAATGATTCCATCTTTCATTTATTTCACAAATATTTTCTGAGGACTTCTAAATCTCATGCAATTAATTGAGAAGGAGTTGGTATGGCAGTAAGGATAGGTTGATGTTTTGCTGCTTTGGGGGCTTATAGTGTTGACCAAAAGAATCAAAATATTTTAAAGATACATGTTCTATCAGAGAAATAACCATAATTATAATGATAGTGGTAGTAGTGAAATCAGGAGCTAGCCCTGTTTGTTCTTAATGTGCTCTGGGCACTCTTTCAGAGCATTATGTGTTGTAACATCTTTCATCCTATTAATAAGTACACAAGATGGGCATTATCACCACTATTTTACAACTGAGATAACTGATGGTATCTTGGTTAACCAACACATTAAGCATCTCGTTGAAGACCACATGGATAGTGGGTGGTAGGACCAGATTTTCAACCCCACAGATAAGGCTGCAAGACTTGGATGCTAGTAACCCAGGCATAAATAGGAATTTTATTTTATAGAAATAAACAGACTATTTATAGGACAAAAATATGAATAGGTTGCTTATTGGAGCCAGAGAAATAGGAGTTATTTCAGACCCAGGTAGTCAGTGATGCTTAGGAGAGAAAGTGGGGTAGCATTTGAACTGGGTTTTGTAAGACAGGAGCTGGCCCTAAACTATGGCATCACACACATTGCTAAAGCAGACTTCAAGCATTTTCTTCTCCTATGTGACATTTAAAAAGTCCTTCATACCTACCTTCATGAGTAGGAAGGTCTAATTAAATTTGGAGAAAGCCTTGCAGGAACATCTGAGAACAGAATATGAATAGTCCTACCTTCCAGAAGGTTTTCAGTTAGTAGTCTTGGAGTGTGAAGCAACTTCACTACAGAGAGAAGACATTCCAGGTTTGCCAAATTTAGAAATCACACAAACTGCTGAATGTAGAACAAAATTTGATTCACTTTGGTTTTTCTTTTCACTTTTGATTGGACTTCTTTGTCTTCTTCTGTCCTTTGGCCTCCCTTTTCTTTCTTTTTTATCTTCCTGTCTTCTCTATCCCTCCTTTTATAAATGCCTTTTAAGCAGAAAGTTACATTAAAAAATAAACTTTTAGCCATATGTAATGTGGAATGGTTAAGGGTATGGTTTTCAGAAGCTAACTTTGAGGAAATGAACATGAAATTTTAAATAAAATTAGAATACACATAACTTCATAGAGCTCACAACATTTTGATGGAAGATGGGCATCATAGTGGATTTGGTTAGAACTTTATAATCAGCTATAGGCATGGGTTTCTGCTAAAGTTCACTTAATGCCATCCATTTCTTTGAAATTTCCAGAGATTAAAATAACCCATGTTTTGGTGCATTTGCATGACTACACCGCATAGCATTTTTAGTGCATTATGAGGCACTGTGTTTGGTATTTATGTAAGAAATATTGTAAGAATGCACACCTTTTTTTTAGCCTCCTAGAATTGCAATGTGTTCAACAGCCTAGACCTGTGTACTTTGGGAAAGACTGAGATACGAACATATGAGCTTTTGGTTAAAAAAACAACAAAAAAAAAAAAGCTAGAAATTTTCAAAAACCAAACTTGTCTTATACATAACTCTATAGCAAAACAATTTTGTATGCAATGTTATATTCACAAATTCACAATAGGAGTCTATTTCCTAGACATTATCTTTATTTAAGTCTTTTTGCATTCTACCTATCATATGAAATAAAGAGTATGATCCATAGAGCAGTTTTCTACTTTAAATTATTTTTAAAATAATTATGTAATGTTCCAAGCTTCAAAGCATAAAAAAACACACATAAAGTAATATGGAACTATGAGTTTTAAAAGGTTTCTATGGCTGAGTATTATTCACTATGTATAAATGGAAAGGTTTAATCAGAACGCTGGACCCAGAAATCTAACACCAATAATAGATTTCAGGGACTTTTATTCCAGGAAAGGGGATGTTAGCCCTGAAAATACTTTGTGTATTTCCAAAACCAGTAATTAACTTAAAAAAATAGTTGAGCAGATTCTCTGAGTCACTGAGAACTGGTGGTGAAGTCATCTTTCTCATTAGTTGGGGGCACCTGCCAGCACACTTTTCCATGTTAAATGATATGGTGCAAGGTTGGCTATTTGACAGGTTGTAATATTTTATGGGGACATTCTGCAAAGCAAAGCTTTTAAAATTGCATTCTAAAAAATGAAATGAATAAATGTTTTAATGCTCCATGGCCATACTTATTGTAGAAAAAGAACACAAATTTCAGATTTCTAAACTTTTCTTTTTGACTTTGGCTTCTAGTATATGCAACACTTCCAAATGGGTATTTATCACATCAGGTCTTGGAGAGGTGAGGTGACTGCTGTGAAGTTAACCACAAAGTGTTCCCTAATTCCTCCATCATCTTGTCACTAACCTGCCCCATCATTTGGTTTTCCTGACATCTTTCCCCCAACAAAACCTTAAAGCAGGGCCATTCCAAGGCAAAAGGCTTAGAAAATGGCAGTAAAGAAGACTGGTTTATCTAAGGCAGTTTCCTAGGCATAGTACCCAAGAAATGGATCACTGAGTCTATTATAAAATTGTAGTAATAAAAAGTGATTCATAAGGAGGAAGTCTAAAAGGTCAGACGAGCTTGAAGTTGAATCCTCTTCCATATTTTAATGGTATGACATTGGGAAAACCTGCTGTTTCTCTGCCTGACCTTTTCTATATGTGCAATGGAGATAATATATAGTTCAGAGATTTTTTGAGGATTAAAGAAATACGAAGTAACTAACCATCACTTGGTTGCCATTAATATTATCATTGCCGTTTTCTTTCACTTAAAAATTTGTTTGCATAAAATTGCTACTCATATATCCCTGAAACCATTCAAATTCATCATTAAGAGTTGCTCATGGAGAATTAGTTGCATGAACTCTTGTTTCCTTTGGACAAAACCACTTCTTGCTACACTTATACACTGCAAAGTGAGTAAACAACGTTATTACTAGGTTAAGAAAGCCTGGGCTGGTTTTACAAGATAGACCCAGCTGCATTCATTGTTTAGATTTTATTATCTAGGTCTCTGGCTGTAAGACTTTCTACTGACCATTGGCTTATGTAGCAGTTGGCTGATGTTCCCTGTGTACCCACAGGTATTTCAGAGGATACAGCTACTCATCTAGCAACAAAAGCAGCAGGAAACACTAACCCCTGCCCAACTATAGATCACATTTTCTAAACACTACCCAGCTCTGTAAAATCTTGGTAATGGCATAACACTGGTCATGTTCTTTAGCCTAATTTGTCTGCCCTTGATCCAGAAACCAGCTAGATTTTATCAGATGGGGTTTGGCCCAGCACTCCCAGTTAGCTGAGCTTTGGTGTTCTGTTAAACCTAAATAAATTTCTATAACATCAACACCATACTAGACTACTCTGTCATCTTTGTGATTCAGCATAAAACTAATTCATAAAAGGTGAAATATTTCCTTATTTGGACTACTGTGAATGACTACTACTTCTTTATTCCTTACCTCTCCATTGAAGTCTCAATCTAGTAGTTTTCCATCCTTCTAGAGAAGATTTACTAAGATAACCAACCACAGAATTATCCCTGCTTCTGGTGCATGTAATTAAAAGGAAAGCTTGTTTCCTCAAACTCTCCCTAAAACTATCTGACACAGCCTAAATCTATATGTATTTTTAAAGACTAGTAACCAGCTTTTCACATTGTTGGAACAAAACACCTAACATCTAGAACTAAAGGACAAGAGGATTATATTCGCTCACAGTTCCAGTAGGTTCAGTCCACGGCAGGCTTTCTCCGAGTCAGGAAGTCATGGCAAAACACCACAGAGGAGGACAGATGTTCAAAATACGAGGGCTGGGCATCCAATAAAGAGGGATGAGCTCAGGGGTGGAAATACACTGGCTCCAGTCACTTTCCTGGTGACTGGAATCTTCCAGTCTACTACTTCTCTGGATGTGGGACTTTGGGAGTCACTTTAGATCTAAGCCATGATATTGACTTCTACTATGTATTCTTAGTACATTCCCACTCACCTTTGCCTAGAGGACATTGGAAAAGCTGAAAAACTGAACTTTCTGTGTGATGTTAAAAATGCAAATATTTATCAGATCAGTTGCAATCAGTGTTTAAACAAAAATCAAATGGGGAGAAAACTTTGTTCTCTTGAGCCTCTATACAAAGTTATATTCTTTTGCTTTATTGGAACCAACATGGATCAGTTTATTTTAGGAAAGACAATGACAATTGGATGTTTCCATGGAGGGATTTGAGCTGCTACTGGTACAATCACTTCCATGTTTCTTCAGGGACAAATTTTCTGCCATAAAAACAAAACAGAACAAATAGCAATCTCTGAACTTCACACTCTAATTTGTAACGCGTTTTCTTTTGACTCAGTAAAATGCTGATGAGTTGGATCATGATAAGGCATTTTTAGGGTTTGTGGATAGAAGAGAGGTTTTATTTACTGAATGTTCTAGTTAACTCTAGTGTTTGATTCGATAATAGTGTGCGTCAACCACACAACTCCAAGCTTGCTGGAACTAGGAAGGAGGACTTAGCAAGAAAGAAGAAAAGGGAAGAGATGAAGGGTGATATGTATCAAACAGCTTTCCTGTCGCTAGAACAAAATACCTCATAATCACAACTTAATGGATGAGAGACTTATTTTAGCTTCCAGTATCAGTGAATTCAGTCCACGGTTAGCCAGCTCCAAGGCAAAAATGGCATTCGGAGGGACCTTCTGGTGGACAGTGTTCAACCCCTGGGTCCCGGAAGTAGAGGGAGGTGGGGAGGGGGGTGGAGGATGAAAGAGGGGGGGTACTGAGGACAGTAACACACCCTTCCAGGTCGTGTCACCAGGGACATAGCTCTAGGCAGGCCACACCTCCTAACAACACATCCAGCTAATGAACTCATCTGTAGATGAATCTGATCACCTTCTACACACAGGAGACTTTGGGGGAATATTTTAGATTAAAACCAAAACAAAGTTGTTCAACAACATTTTAGGAAAGAGAGAAGCACTGAATGGGCTGGAAAGTTTGCTTCTGAGTAGCTGAGAGTCATGGTGCTCACAGGACGATGTAGAAGAGTGCACATATGAGGTGCTTTTCCAGAAGAAAGCAGTCGGACATCGGATAAACGGGTCCACACAAGGAGATTCTGGTAAAACGCTTAGGAGACTTGTAACAGGAGCTGGCTCACCCAAGAAAACTAGATGGTTGGGTTAAAAAGCGGAAGGGAGTTTGATTTTACTACACAAAACTCTTCATTATATATAATAACATATATGTCTTTTATGTAATGGAAATGTTTATCTCACAAGTGCTTCATCTACTAAAATAAATAAGCAAAATGCTAATATAAAACTAGTTAGTCATGTAAAGCATATATAGTAAAGACTCATATCTGATTCTGATATGCAACAGTTTCACAAAAAAGCAAAAGGGACAAACATTAGTTACACTCTAACACACTTAGAAAGGATTCTGAACCATTTTCTGTAGTTAGATTTGAGTTCAAATCTTGGCTCCTTCTGATTTCATTGCAAGACAGTGTGCTTAATTTGAAGAGACAAACTTCCTGAGACACAGTCATTTCTAATAGAGGGGTTTAAAAATATCTGCCTTCCAGCTCTGTGTGGATATTTTTTCAATTAAAGCAGAGAAACAGCTCAGCGAGTCATGTTTAGAAAATGCCTTGCCCTTCCTCCACATTTACCTCTATCCCTGCACCCAGCTCTCTTTTATAAGGAAATGAAAAGTAAAGCCTTTGACAAAAGACAACCTGTGAGATCATTCTGGCAGAGAGAGAAAGTGGATAGAGCCAGGACACAGTGCTGTTCTGCCCAGAGGTTTAAAAAAAAAGACTCACCAGTAGCCCTTGTATTAATTTCATTGAGCTGTTATGACAAAACCACAGACTAAGAAGCTTAATGTACACGATTGTACTGCCATAGCTGTGGAGGCTAAAAGTCTTAAATCAAGGTGTTGGCCCTCCCTCTGAGGACTGCTAAAGAATCCTTGCTCTCCTCCTCAGAGCTCCCACGGCTTCAGCAATCCTGGACCTCACTCTGGTCTCTGCCCCCAGAGTCCTTTCTTCTCAGGTCTCTGTGTGTCCCTGCTTCTTACCACAAGAACAGCCATCACTGGCCTTCAGGCCCTCCATTCCCATGTCGCCTCGTCTGGATCACCTCTGCAATGAGCGTGTTCCCAAAGGCGGTCACTTTCAGAGGTCCTGGGGGCTAAAACTTGAGTGCGTGTTTTTTGGGAAACAATTCAACTCATTTCCCATGGCCTCTCTGGAAAGAGGCCTGCTGCAGCACAGAGAAGCAACCATGCAGAAGGAGTGATTGGGTTTAGGAGACAGAGAAGGAGGAACAGTCTGCTGCATCGGGAAAGAGACACAATATCACCTTTGCTGGAGGTTCCTAGACACCTTGTTGGAACTTTCTAATTTGCCTTTTGTAAGGTTAAATACAACTTGATTTTTGTAGTGTTTCCAAAAGCATTGGCTCTCATTCTCAGAACTCTGAGGTATGACCCAGAAAGGTAGGGTATAGCAGTGAGCTCGTTTTCTATCCTCTGGATTATTTGCAAAAGGTGCATCATACCGATATGCTTTAATTCTGTTCTTTTTCCCTGAACGAAGCATTCCTAAACTTTAAAGAAGTGATGCAGAACTGGAAAAAGACATCCGTTATCTGTGTAACTAAGCATGAGGGGCCAGGGGGGTCTGGCTGTAAACTAACAACGACAGAACAAAGGTAGCAGATGATGTGAGCTTCTGTCTCTCTCCCTCTGCCCCATAAAGAGCCTCAGAAGGTTTGTGGTTTACAGGGTCAGACAGAGAAACAGCATGGCAGAAGGTTCTGATGGAAAAATGCCCACGAGGCAGAAAGCGAAGGGAGGAGCCAGGGAGAGTTGCACACGCTCCTAGGTCAGCCAGACTCCTCTTCCGATAACACCCTCAGCCATGGACTCCTCAGGGGAGGAAGCCACTGATAAGCTTAGCTATTCTGTGGTCCAGTCACCTCCCAAATACATGAGGCTTGGACGAATGTTCTAGATCTAAATCCCAAAGACAGCCATCATCATGGGTTACATTGCTTATTAATGATGTAGCCATGGAAATATTTTATAAATAGGAATATTCACAAATACTTATAACTTTAAAAAGGGAAGCAAATATTTAGCATTCTTAGCAGTCTAGAATATCTGTTTAAGAATAGCCAACATATATTAAAGCTTATGTTGTAGTACAATATTTAATAACATGTAAAATGTTCCTGACTGCATTAAAAACAGTGGGTTGTTGTGAAACAGTATGCATGGTATAATCTAAATTTGGAGAGAGAAGAGTTATTTATACGTTCTCCTGAGAAAAATCCTAGTCGTGTATCAAAGCACTAATGGTATTGTTCTTTAAAGTGGTAGTTTCATGATATTATTTAGGTTTTCTGCATTTTACATATTTTCTTTAATAGATAGCTAAATTTTAAGAATCCATTGTAAAAATGGTGAATCAAAGTAATGATCAATTTTGGAAAAAAATCAGTAATTATGAATGAGTTTAAAGTAAAATCCTAATAAGCATAAACTGTGAAGTGCTTTTCTTCACTTTTCTCTACAAGAGTTGAGGAAGCCAGGTTTGTGCCTGCAGAGAACATTAACTTACTTAACTGAGGACATATCAGTATCATCCTGAAAAGAGGATGTTGATATTGGAGATCAATGGTGTTGCGGATAACAGTAATACACATTACATATATTTCCATAGCATTTGGGGAGTTAATAAAATTTCATTATTGTCTAGGCAAGAAAAGATCTGCTCAAGGAAAATGTTTTCATTAAGCACATTGTGCATATTATGAGGCCAATCTAACTATTTATATGATAATAGCAGTAGATTAAAATAAAAGAGAATAAAAGGACCATTTAACTCTCAAACAGAAATATGTAATACTATATCATCTCATGCAACATTTCATGTGGGTTTGCTGTGAATGAAGGATTTAATTCTGCTACAGGTGAAGGGAGGTGGTCTGGTCCTCTCCCTCCTCCTGACTGCAAAGAAGGAAGGCCAAATACACCACGCTGAGGTGCGAGAAGGCACCGCCGATGCCCAAGACGGCTCTCTCGAGACTGCTTTACCATCCGCCTGCTTCAAGTGAATCCTCATGTCAGGCCCAGGAGTGACTCGGATCTAGCCGGGAGTTAGCATCATGAGAAATATCGTTTCTAGTCATCATGCTAAGTGAAATAAATCAGAAACAGAAGGTTACATATCGCACGATCTCTGTTGTACGAGAAAACCCAAAATATAATTAATTTAAAGGGCAGAATGCAGGAGAGATGGTAGAGATGTGGAGACAGGAAGAGGACCAAGAGATGAAGGCAGAAAAGGAAAAAGGTAAAAATGGTCTAGATGGATCTGTGTGTACCAATTCCTCATGAGGAAAGTGCAGTCATGTGTGGCAAACACACTGCTAACAAAAAGACACACTTCTGTTTCCACCGTTCCTTAATTTTTACTCAGGAAATTTATTGTGAGTCTGCCTGTATGTCCGGAATCAATCCTAAAAGATGTGCTTATATCAGCCAGGTTGTAAAGAGTATGAACAAAAAAGAAAAAATTTAAAAAGTAGATCAGTAATTCTTTCCGAATGTCCCTTCTTTCATTACTAGAGGTGCAGCAGATCGTGCCTGGTGTCGTGGCGTTTAGCCCAAATCCACGGTAACAGAGGAAGCATGAGACAGAAAGCATCCTGGTAGTCACCTTCAGAGAAGCCACTGTGTGAGGCTATATTTAGTTAGGGCACATTTTGTCCTACACTTTCAGCTAATTGGAAGAGAGGCCGCACAGAAATCCCACTGATCATCTGAGAGGAGATGGTGTGCTTGGAGATCATGAACACTAATGGAAACTATGAATATTGGGTTGAGGAATATCTATTTGGATTCTGTCTCTCTAATTTCCCTTTTTATTGACATAAATTTGAGAATACACAATAGTTACATTTGTTTTGGGGAATAGTACATATGCCACTTCCCTTTTAGCCTTCTGCCTCCTTATAAAAATGGGGTGATCTCATCTAATTTCTAATGTGTTACACTGATTAGACAAACTAGCATAGAGAAAGTACTTAACACAATATCTAGCTCATTTTACAAGTTCGGTGAACAGGAAGTATGATGCGTCATCATGTAGGCTCTCCACAGTGGTATTCTGAGTCAATTACAGCAAATAGAGGACATCCCGGAAGTTTCTCAGCTGTTTGTCAGGTAGACAATCCCATATTACGATTCAGGAAACACCAAATCCACTCAGATACAGAAAAGTTTCCAACTGAACTAAAGGTATGTGGGCCAAACAAGAACATTTTCAAATGGCAGACTTAGGGTTTAAAAAGTGTACTTGGCTTTCAGAAAAGCTATCATGACAGATCACGCAGAACGCATGTGGGAAGTGAGATGGTTGGCTTGGGAGTCACCCAGGGGCCTGGCATAGCACACGCCTGGTGTATCTGGTGTGTCACGGAGCGGTAGCCTTGGGCACCATATCGGATCCCTGTCCCTTCCTCCCTGGCGCTGCTCTCCTGCTCTGCTTCCCTTCTGCCATGGAACAAGCAGCTTTGCACCATGATGTTGCTGCTTTGGAGCCAGCAGGCCATGGGCTGGATGCCCTGAAACCGTGAGCCAAGCGGATTTCTCCTGCTTTAAGCTGTAGGTGTCAGGCAGGTGTCACAGGAGAGTGACTAAATAAGTCTACTTGGAGCTGTTAATTAAGTTTCTGATTTGGGATTGGTACCCTTTTAGATTAACAATCGGCACCAGAGTTTTAGCGTGGGCCTCATACTGTTACTCTACTTTGGTTCTCTCCCCCACCCCTTTTTCTCTCTTTTCACTTTTTATTTTGAGACAGGGTTTCTCTAAGTCACTAAATTTCACAGGCTAGGCTTGAACTTGCAGTCCTCCTGCCCTGGCCTCCTAGAGTGCAAAGATCACAGGCAGGCATGTGTCAGCACATCCATCTTCAGATCTTTACTTTTTGAGTGAGTCTTTCTGAACAGTGGCTTTATTTTTCAGAGCCACTTTTGATTTTAGTTTTTACTACATTGTTTGGCATTAAAACATATCTCCCCTAACCTTGATTATTTCTTTGGGGCCAGCAGTGTGTTTAATACAGCTTTTACATTTTCTCCAATACTCACTGAGTATTTGATACACAATGATTCTCGAAACATACATGCTCACATGTCCACGTGTAAAATTATGCTGCTATTAACTGTCTTTGGGTATATATCTACTGTATAGAGGGCACTGAGTTAAAACTTTACACTTATTTATCACGTTTAATTTTCTGAGCACCATAATAAATTAGTATTGCTATTCACATTTTCCCCCAAAAGTAGTAACAATGGAGGCCCACAAGGATTAAGCCCAACTATATTCCCAGACTATATAATTATGAAGACCATTTTAATTCTGCTCCTAGAGTCTTCACCTTTCACAGTGGTTTTAAATATATTATATAAGATATTCAGGACATTTGACTGCTCAAGTTTTAAGGTCTAAATTTTTAGGAAACCCTTATATTTTGTTCTTAATACTCATTTGATTGGCAAGTAATTCCATTAATTCCAAAGGCATTCAGCCCATCTCTGGCCTCTACCTTCTGGTGAGGTAGTATTCACGTCTCTTCATGCAGAGGGATTTATCTGTATTTAAAAGAAACATAAGCACTGCCAAAGGGAAAATCTTTACCAGAGCTTTTGCAGTTCAGAAAGTAATTGGACATAAATGCAATGGTAAAAATGTAGGCTAAGTCCTTATGGCTGACATCAATAACACTCTCAGAAAAGCAGGGAAAGAAATCAGTAGCAAATACTATTCTCGTTTTTCCATGGACTCTCCCTGTAGCCATGAAGCTGGTTTCTGCTATCGTGAGACATTACTTTTATAGTCACCAGAATTTCTGCTGCTCTGATATTATAAAACTAGTCTGATTACTGAAAGGATTAGGTCAAAATATTCTAAACATATGACTAGAGATTTCCCTCTGACACGATTACCTCTAGTATAAGCACAGATTGCCATAAGTCACAGGCAATCACAAAAACAGTCACCTCAACAAATCGCAGGTGAGTGCCATCAACCTAAAGATTGTATACTGTTTTTTGTTGTTTTTGAATATTGGGAAAGGAGAGTAAATAAGTGAGGTATATGGTAAGGAAGGTGGAAGAACAGTTCTTAGCCAGGTATGAGCTCCTTACATATTCCAGCAACCACATTTTTACAAATTCGGTGAAAGACAGAAATATCATCACACCCATAATCCCATCACTTGGGAGGCTGAGGCAGGAGGATCCTTAAGTTCGAGCCCAGGCTGGGCAACATTTAGTGAGACTTTGTCTCAAAGTAAAAATAAATAATAATAATAATAATTTTAAGATCCTGGTACCAATTCCCAGTACTGTAAACAAATAAATGAAAGAAAAAAAAAGAAAAAACAAAGAAGAGAAAAAGAAGGGAAAAAGAAGAAGAAATAAAGAATAAAAGACGGAAGAAAATAAATTGCTTATATCATGGGGAAAAGTTGCCCAGGTGAGGAGGGTGGAGGTTGGTGTGGTTTGAGCTCCTGTAAGGGGTGGAACTTAGAGGATGGAGAGGAATAGGTTTAGAGGAGACAGGGCCATATATTTCTCAGTCGGTGTTCTATGCAAATAGTCAGAGACCCTCTCCGGGCACAGACGGAGTGTGGAGGAATCCAGGCCCATGACACACATGCATTATTGCTAATTATGAGCATTTTTCTAAGATGTTTTTCTTTGAAAGTTGCTTACTTGGCTTTGTGTACCATGCATGTTCTGTTTTTATATTTTCAAAAAAATATTGGTTTAATGAAATCTTTCTTTGTTGCAAAAAGACACATATAATTGACTCACAAGTTAAAACTTGGCCAAAGACTTCTCTGTTACTCAAAGAGATATTTGTTTTTGGCAAATTTTGACACTTATAATCACTCTCCTTATCACTGGGCCATATTTTCTGCTGTTGATTTATAAATCATCAGTGCATCAATTTTGAGCAAAAAACAACTAGGCTCAATAATAGCAACAATAAAAACAAAAACGTGATTTGATTGCTACTACATGCAAGACATGAATATGGACGGGGGAGATTATTCCCAGCACCATGAAATGTATGCTAAAAGAAAAATCTTCAAAATCCAATTCTCTGCCCTCTTGAGAAGATCCAGAAAAGCTGAATGACTTACATTCAGTTCAGACAGCAGAGCAGGACTGGAATGTGGATCACCCATTAAGCACGTCTTCTTTGAATTCCCACACATCACCTTCTTGTGCATGCTCTGTTTTTAATTCGCAGAAGATTCAGGGAACCTAGTCATATTCAGCATTAAAGTAACAAGAAGATAAGAGGAACATATTCCAAAACAATCCCATTAAGGGTCCTCTGCAGGATTTCTTCCTACCTCCATTATTTCAGACAACAGATAGAACTTGGAGCCTTCAGGCCACTTGCTTCGGCATTGTTTTGACTGTAGACAGAAGATGAGATCTATCCTGTGTGACTTAATGTCCTTTCCAACATTTACCAAATTCTTTTGGAAGGAAGCATCACCATTACAGAGAGGACATCGCTCATCAAATTCTCTCACCAAGAAGCATGAAATAGGGTCCTGTGGAAAGTGTGATATTTCAGAGCAGGTGTTTTAAGCCACCATGGTCTTGGACATGCTTTTAACCTGAGCTCAACCTTAGTCTAAGTTTCAGTTCCCCATATATACTGTGCTACTAAGAAGACCTCTCTCTATAGCTAGGAGCCACTCAAAAATTTATCAAAGGAGGAATTTATTGGAAGAACATTAGGGAACCTCACAGAATAGGAAGGAAGACAGTAAAACCAGGGTTTGAGATCAGCTGGTGTTGGGGCTGAAGTGGGAGAAATATTTTACAATCTCAGACAACAACACTGTGATTAGTCTTTCCCATGCTTTTTTCTCCACTCTTAAATTTCTCTGATCAATTGTCAAGGTATTCAGAAAGAACCTCATTGGACAGTAGGACTACCTGGTGAGGAGGACACAGGGTACTTTAGTATACAGGCTTAAAAGATTATACTTATGGAAGAGAAGTAATTTCCCAGAAAGGATGTTTGCCACCGAGGGTGAAATTGGCACCAAGAAGTCAAACGTTGTAAAAAAAAAAAAAAAAGTGGGAGCACCATCTCCACCATGCTGGTGTCATGGAGTTGGTGAGGATGAAATGAGACGACATTCACAAGGCCCTTGGAAGATGCCAGCCTTTTCTGGGATGAAATTTCCATGTGAATGAGAACTGTGTTTTATTTGGTTTTGCACCCAGTGTGTCCAGAATAGCAACTGGCCATAGTGAGAGCTCCACTCATTGTTGTGTGTCAATCACAGTGCGAGTTCCTTTCTTTGCTTCTGCTGTCTTGACTCAGGTGCTGGTTAAGCATTATGGAAAATGAGTTTCTGGTAAAATTTCTTCCCAATAAAGACCAGTTAACAGCATACGCTAATTAAACTACAACTTCATCACACTTGATCTTTGGATTTTTCATTCACCCAAGGAGGCCTAAGGAAACGGTGAGCACGGCACTCTCTCTGCACTCCGGAGCAAACTCAAACCCATTTTCCGTCCTAGTGTTTATCTCTGAGTTGAGCCTCTTTTGTTCCATCTTCTCTATCTTTCTCTGTTCCTGCTGATTTTAAATCCCGTTTCCCTCTGATAAGTCTATGTGACCCAGTCAACAGGATTTATTCGTTTTTCTGGAAAAGGCTACTGAACGGAAAGGAGTTTCGTGAACTGATCCGGAGCTCCAAGCCTGGCCCACTATGACCCAGGCAGGAGTTCCCACTGCAGAAGGAGAGCACCAGGTACAACGTGTGATGGGAATACACGGCAAATGTTTAAATTGTAAAAATTGCTATAGTAGAAGACACACTCTCATTGATCTCCCTCAAAATATTTCCTCCTCACTTCAAAAAACACTTACCCCATCACTCTTGCCACTTCCGGAAGGACTCTGTAATGAGTGTCTTCTCGAGGTGTGATTAAGAAAATAAAATGTCGAATGTTGCTGCTGAGTTCCATCTAATAGAAGACAGGTTTGTAAGAGCATCACCGTGCGTTCTCACCCACCGTAACCACCACTTCTGCTACCATGCAGCTTCTGGGTCTTTCAAAATCAACACGGCCAGGAAAGGCAAAACTTCCATGTCGATTTGGAGCATCCAGGCAGCTAGGGCAGCACAACTGAAGACTCGCAACAGAGAGCACTGGTAGAACTGTTCCAGAAAGTGGCAAGTACGACTGGATGAGAGTGCCAGAAGTGAGGGGAGTATTTGAGAAGGAATCATGGCAAGTATGTCTGTCAGTATGACTTTGAAAATTTATACACTGCTCACACACTTCATACCCGTGCATTGTATATGTGCTGCTAAGCACCGTGACATGTTGTCTTCCTAGTGAAGCCTACCTGGGTTACCCCAGCAAGCACTGGGACACCTTGGGACTGTCCAGACTGTGTGTATTAAAGGGTCCTGACTCGTGATGCACAGAAAAGTTAAGTGTGTGCTGCTACCTGGTCCTCTGCGTGTGTAAAGGGAGGTGGTATGAAAGATAGCAACCACGGCTCTGGACTGAAGGAGACCTAGGTTTGAGCCTTGGTTCTATCCTCACCCTCTGCATTACTTTGAACATGAAATTGCCCTCTCTGAACTTCTGTTTCTGTTCCCCAGAACAGACGGGGAGAGAGCGGTCTGGATAGTTGTCATAGTGGCCATATGGAATTAATGGTTACAATTGACTTGGAGGCATAGAAAGCACAGAGAACCTTCAGAAATACAAACCCTTGAACAGGACGGATAAAGAACCATATGACACATCGAGAGACCTCCCTGCAGCTGAGGAAACACTCACATTGGCCCAGTCCGACCCAGACCTAATCACGCTTCCTATATGAGGTAGCTGAATGAACTGGAGGGGCTCTGTGGTGTACTGTGGTCTCATAGCCCCACAGATACAACCGGGGCAAGAATCCTCACTCTGTCCAGCTCACGGAGTTGTTGCAAAGGCCCCCGAAGCCTGACATAGGAACGGTTAGAAACTAACGTTCAGTTAGAGTGACCAACAGCCTCTGAGTAATTTTTACTGATTGGATGCTGCTCTCAGACCAAAATCCTTGAATACATTATCCCAGTAATAGTATGAGGTTGATAACCATATTGTCCTATTTTTTATTCACAGAAACTGGAGCTTGAATAATTTAGGGTTATTCCCAATTTCTTAAGTCTTCTATAAGACAGTAGCACAAATTGAGGGACTTAAAACAATAAAGACTATTTTCTTGTGTTTCTTGAGGGCAGACATTTAGAATTAAGGTGTTTGTAGGTTGTGCTCCCCCTGAACCCCGGATGTGAGCATCCTTTCTTACCGCTTCTTTGCTTCTTGTGGTGGTTTTGGTCAATCCTTGGCATTCTTGACCTGAAGATTTATCACACCAACCTCTGCCTCTGTTCCCATATGGACTTCTCCCTGGTTGTCTGTGTCTTTCTTGCCCAACACTACACTTCTAACATTGGTGATAGTAACACTAGACAACAAAGTGGAAATTCTTTTTTCTAAATAAGGTCATATTGACACACACCAAGAATTAGGACTTGGCCATATGTTTGGGGGAGATGTATTTTGAACTGGAACATCAGGTAACGTAATTCAACAAAAAAGTTACACTTGAGATGTGGTATCTGTACTACACTTGAGTTCTTAAAACAGTAGACCATATAGAAATTTATTTATTTATATGGTAGCTGAACCGGGACTGGTGGCTGAACCTAAGCCTCATTGTTCCCAGATCTCTAGCCTTCATATTGTCCCTAGATGTATCTCAGGGAAAAAAAACGAAAATTAGAACAGTCATTTTTATTTTAGTAGATAATGATTTTCTATTGTGTTTACGATCATGTGTCCTAAATATGGAACAAAGAATGGGATAGGTATTACAATAAATGGGCTCTCAGGCTGCATTTTTGGAGAGTATGACATAGTTTGAATGATAAGAATATTTCATCTCTCTGGTTCTCTGATGGTTGCAGGGTAGATAAGCAAAACCATCCATATCAATGGGATTCAAAGCCAGAACTCAAATCTGAAGAAAGTTTGAAAGAAATTTTCAAAACATTGTCCTTCTCCGTGCCAAGTGAGCTTCTGAATTAGGACAGGTAGAGCTGGTAGTGGTCAATGTCGTACTGCTGCAGTGTGAGAAACCCAGCTTCTGTGTGCGAAGCCTTAAGAGAAAGTGAAGCCAATGGGCCTGGGATCCGAAGTCACCGATGTTAGCCTACTCCTGAGCTTTCAATGATGTAACACAATCATTTGTATTTTTTCTGGATAAGCCAGTTTAAACTGCCACCATTTACAACCAAAGTGCCTTCCTGCCATGGTTCATTGGAATTGGAAGCCCACACATTTGAAGGTCAGGTTGTACTCTTGAAATGGTTTCTTCCTCCCAGGAAATGAAGAAGTGCATTCTCATCATAAAAATGCCTGATTTAATATTGTAAAAGCAAAAGAAAATGCCCTTATTTTATGTGGAACTCAAATATCCTTG
>NW_022900928.1:3331655-3339876 GCF_012274545.1 Fukomys damarensis
ATATATATGTTAAAAATACATCGTATTTGTGATTTTTAAGTGCACTTTGGAAGACAGTTCATCAAGCACTGTGAAATCCCCTCCACATGCTGGTTGCCTTCTCTCTGACACAGACATTTGTAAGGGCCATTTCCCTGAATTAGCAGGAGGCCCTTCAGCATAAGTCTGTGCTTTCCACATCCCCTTCCTGGATAATTTTCTGGAAGGTTGTTTAGCAACTTACTTTCAAAACTCAAAAGAGTTCGACTAAAGCAAACAGTTGAGGGAATCCATCAATAATGATATGCTTAAATTGCTTATTATTTTATTACCTATTAGAGCTGAGAAATAAGAATCTGTGTCTCAATCACCACCCAAGCTGAAAAATTACAACAATAAAACCCAGGTCATTAGAAGGATCTTCTGTGATGACAGGGTAAGTTATTTGGAAGATACACAGTCCCCAGTTTTACTTACAGCTGAACTGTTCTTAACAACAGAAGAGTACACACAGGTGCAGATGCTCAAAGGACATGGATAACACAGTTCTAGTGTTGGGCAAGTTCGAAATCTGTAGGACAGACTTGTGGGCTGAAATCAGTCTTTGTCCCTTGAAAGTCTGTTCTGCTCTTAAGAACTCTAATGGATCAGATCAATTGCACCGACTGATGATAAATGATAATCACATGTACAAAATGCTTTCACAGTGACATCTAGGCCAGGGTGTCATAGCCTGGCCAAGTTGACTCATACCACAATCATCATGGGTAATAGTTCTTATATGAAGTTGGACTGAAAACTACAGAGACTGTTTAAAAAGAAGTTTATGATGGTAAAAGGAATCCTCCTCAGAATCTCCTCCTTGCTTTGAATATACTTATCCCTGGTTCTCACCACTTTCTGAAGCAGTTCTGGGCATCGTTTTTCCTGAATGCCTTTGTTTGCACTGTTGCAGCTGCCTCAGTGTTCTGAATCAATTAAAAGCACTTGTTTCTCATGGTCCTTTTGGCTTTGGGGGAGTGCCAGAAGTTGCACGGCATCAGACCCGGTATATTGGAGGCTGTGGATGTGCGGTGAGTTTTAACGAGCCTGTGTTTCTGTTGGGTGGCACTGGCAGCAGTACTCACTCACTGTCTTTTTTAAAGACACTCATGAAAGGAGACGTTCAGAGCTGCTGCAGAAAGTGCCAAGGACAATGGGATGAGTGTGTTCAAAGTGTGTGGGGGTTTTGAGGAGTATTAATGACATTGTGTCTTCTACTGCGATAAATTTGTTATTAAAATTTTATTTTATTAGTACATGTTTGTGGTGCATGCATTTTACAGTCATCTTGGGAGTTACTACAGGTAGATAATATAGCTTCTTTTTTTAAAAAAAATTCCCTTTACTGCCGGTTATTCTTGGATATGCCTGGCCATTCTGAACATGAATCCAACTTTTTTGGGCCCAATATGATTTTGCAAATTCAAATTATTTTTAGAACAAGAAATGTCAAGTAATTTTCAGAGAATCTCTTATTCTAACCCAGAATAGGTGCTTCAATTCCTGAAGATCTTATTAATTGAATTTTAAGTGATTTTGTTCCTTTGAGATTTCAACCTTTTCAATAATTCGCTCATAGCTAGTTTTTTTTTCTTATTATGTGATTCAAGTGACTAAGGATTTGCATCAGTGGTGTTGAAATAATGATCACTTATTAAATCCTAAAGTATGAAATTATTGGGCAAGAAAATAAGCTGGAAATGTGGGCTTCTCTGTTCAGAAAGAATGTGAACAGATGACAGTTTGCTGGCTAATTATTTATAAGGATACCTATTTTCTTTTAGTTATCTGTTATGCTAAATTATGATACTATACTTTAAATTTATGAATAAATGCCACTTAAGGTAATTAGATAAACTGGAAAGCTCTTAGTTTTGGATAGCTAATGCATCCAATTTTTCCAAATGACTGTTCTTCATATTTATTTCAAAGTACTCATCAGAGTAAGTCCTTTTGAGACAAAATGCATTTTAGGTTAATCTCAATGCTACATATTATTGACATTCTGCATAAGGAGAATAACAGGCATTAGTTGGACCCCCAAAATGGATTTCAATGATGACAATGTCATGTAACTCTTCATTGGATTATCATGTAATTAATTGGGATACTAAATAGAATTTTTGTCTCACCCTAGTGCTGTTACAGTGATGTTATAGAAATGAAAATCCGATGTGTGGGATTTTAAAAATTAAAACAGAAAAGAGAGATGCATGAATTTCCCTATAGGCAGCATATTGTGTTCTTTTAAGACATTCTCACACAACTGCTCAAAGTGAAGACCCTAACAACGTATAGATGTGACGTTAAATAGAGATGAAAGCATTTTAACTATTCCATGTATTAAGCAACTGAACAAGGCTTTTTTCTAAAGAACTGAAATGTGAAAATATGACGAAAGTGCAAAGATGTTTCCTATCTACCTGTGTTAAATGAAGTTAGGCACATGAAAGTATTAAAGAATGCATTTGAGCTGACTGCAGTGAACCGGGCAGCCCTAATCCATAAGGCAGTCCGGCTTCACCTAGGGAAAGGAGGGGAAACCCATAGGTGGTGATGTTGGAAGCAAGACAAAGCCAACATTTAATCTGTTAAAAGAGAATGAGTCTCGTTAGAGATGTGCATGCTGTTTCCTGTTTGATAAGATACTTATGTAAGTGTTTGATGATGGTTTTCAACTGGATAAACTGAAATGTCCTTTTGCTATTTATGCTGGGCTAAGTTTCTTCTTTTAAAAATAAATCTCGAATAGCTGACTTTAATAAATCATTACCTGAAAATGTGTTATCTAAAAGTAGACATTAAATACATCTTCCTTGTGAATGTCTAAAACGTCATAAATTCAACACCAAGAAATTTTTCTACCTAAATTAACATTATACAAGTGCATGTAGCATAAGTATTCCAAAATGACACGATCACATGACATTTAACGCAAAACAACTCAGAGAACCCTTCAGTTTAGCGTTTACACATTTTATTATTCTATGGGCCAGTGTAATTTGGAAAGTTGATAGTAAATGTTTTGTGTAGAATGCAAGGATATGGGTTTAAACACCTTTGTACATAGCACTGTGAAACTCTGAGCCAAGATTCAGTTAGGGAAATATGTTTCCTGTACTCGTTTATTTTGGGGGATGATTTTGGCTAACGTGCTCTCTCCCATTTTGTGAGCGTCCTCTTCTTTATTGTTTCTCAGCCTGTGACTCAAGATGTAAGGGATTTCATTCTTTACTACATTTTACACAGCAGCGTCACCATCTACACAGCTTTGTTCTGGAAGAGACCAAAGAGGGTAAAAGCGGAGAGCTGAGAACAACCATGCACTGAACTGACAGTGGCCACTGTGAGCAAAAGCTGGTGTGGACGTTCACCAGGTTGCTGTTGTTTATCAAACTGGACCGATGGAAAGGATAGAACTGCGGGCTCTGGACTGTGACACTAGGTGTGTGAGCAGTCAAAGTTGTAGAAAATTGCTTTATGCAATTTAGAAACAGAGTTTGGACCAGATTTATTAAATCATCAAAACCCCATTCAGATGTGTAGTTCGATCACACTAAGGAATGTGTGACTTTGGATGCCTAACTACTGTCCCGTACTGCTTTGCTGACAGTAATATTGGTTTTAATAAAATTGAAACCAAAAATGAACTAACATTTTCAAAGTGTGATGCAGATACAAACCCCAGGAGTATTGTTAATTCGTGAGCAGTTGTTATTTTCTTTAAGGAAACCTTAACTTCTCTCCGATCTAAAGTGCTATGTTGGCTCTCTTTATTTATGTAACATTTCTTGGTTATGACTTTAATTTCATGTAAAGGTTTCTATGTATAGATAAGATATCTTTTTAGCTCTGGACACCTAATTCAATATAAAAAATACTTGACAGTCTAGCCTGGTAGTTTTGGTAGTCATGTTTGATATTAAGGGGGCCTATGGATAAAATGAAAGGTCCTCAGTTACATTTCACATTAATATTTAAATTTACCCACAAGTATGCTTCAAAGGAAATTCTCAGTAACTTCAAAAATATTTGTAAAATTAATATATTCTTTCAAATCTATGCTGAGCTAAATTTCAATTTGCTCGTGTAGGAATCCAGGGTACTGGAACCATTTCAAACCTGAAGACATCCCAGGTAATTCTTTTAAACACTTCTCCATTGAACAAAAACAGCAAATCAAAGTGTGAAGAAAATCATTCTGAGTATTTTGATCAAGCAATATAGATTAAATTGTAATGTGAAATCTGATCGATATCATGAAGAGAATTAACAAAGGAAAAGAAGAAAATACCTGCATGCAAGGATGAAGTCTGATATTAGAATGAACACTAAAGACATTTACTTTGTTAATAAACAAGTTGATTTTGGCCTTAGATGCTGAAATCTATGTTAGTTGCACTGAATAATGACAAAAATTAACCGTATTAATTAAGAATAGTATAAATAAAAGTTTGAATTTATTAAGCACTGCCCATTTTTTACGAAATATATTGCATGGTCACGTACTATGGGGCAGTCTACTAATTGTTCCCTTTTTCGAGATAACACAAATCTGACTCTTTAGAAGAATCTAGGCATATTGCCATTCAGCTAAAGAGTATAATGACTATCTCCTCCCTCTGCCCCTAATCTTTTTCATATGTACCTCAAGAGATACATTTTGCTTAGTGTAATATTAGAGAGTGAGATTGTTGTTTGGGGTTTTCATGAATTTTCTTTTGCAGAAAAGTGATACTGTCTCTTTGTCCCTTCCTCTTACTCCCCAAAGTGCAAATCTGATGTCTCCAGCTCCTTAGGGCAATGAAGTGACCATCAGAGCAAAAAGCTAGACTGTAGAATAACAGAAACAGAATCTGGCTTCCCGATGCTGTGAAACTACTAGAACGGAGTCCAGTGCTGTGGACTTGTTTGCCCGAGTCCTTGATTCTCAAAGGTGAGCCCAGATTTAACCAATACATATCACCGGTTTTATTGCAGATGATCTTTGCAAATGCTATGGCACAATCATTAGCAGCTCCATTTTGCACATGAGGAAAGAGATGCAGAGAACTGAAGTAGTTTGCCTCAGTACAGCTACTTCTCTAGGCAGGAGCTGGACAAGAACCGAGTTCAGATAGAGTTCCTTCAGGGCTTCTGATGTGCTGTTTCAGACGAGAATGAAGCAAAGGTATTTGACTCAGCCTATCTGAAGAAAACTGTGAGCATTCAGGGTGCAAACTAATACACAGTGACTGGCAGTACACTCATAATTTGAGTGGAACTTTGCAAAAAAATTGCCTAGCTACTTTTTCTTCCAGACACCAAAGTGAGAGATTGAGCCTTGGTGATACTGAGGAGTTAGAAAGATTTAAATGTTGTACAAAATGTTATAGTCAGTCTCCAAACTATAACAAGAACAAGAAGATCTCTCATCAAATTAACTCAAATATGATTGTCAGTAAAGGGACAGAGGGGAGATTCAAAATTATTAGTCATAGATGGTTTGGGTTGTCTTATTTCTGTTAGTTCTTAGTAGAATGGCTTGGTTTTTAGAGCATAAAAATTGGTAATAAGATGACTGATAGCTGCATGGAAACATTTGGTCAGAATGCTAAGCTTTTTGGTATGAGTTCAAAGAGGTGAGAAGCTCCTTTCTACATGAAAAAATATGTTACTTGGCTCAAATACACTCTCAATTTGGAAAATTCATTTTTTGGACTATTCTTTGTTTTCAGCTTATACTTCTATACTTCTGCTTATTCTTTTTTGAAAACATATCCAGTTAACTACTTATGTAGATCACATAGAACTTATTTCCAATCCTGATTTTTTAAAGTTTTTGATTTTTTTGATAAAGCCTTCCTTGATTAACCTGGCCTGATATTATCTACATCCTGCCTGAAATGTGGTGATGGTCTGTGAGTCTCTCCCGTCCATGTCATTTGAAAGCTTTATCCAATTTCTAGCATGTCTTTTCAAATGAATAGGGTGCTAGGATGATGGATTCTTTTTTGTTTCTTCTTGTTTTGGCTCCAGACCTTAACCAGGACACCTTTACTTCTCAGAAACTTAGATATGATTAGCTTCACTTATGGCTTATTAAGTGCCTAAAATAGTCACATTTCTGAGAATTGCTGCTCCTTATATAGACTTTTATTTTCACAGTGTAATTCTCACTCTTAGATACATGCACGAATATCTTTTATCCTTTTCTCCAGTGTCCACAGGAGATATACTCATGCCACAAGTCTGGTGAATTATTAATTTCAACTTAAGATGAGGGGCCTGGGGGAGAAATGGGAGGCGCTCCCTCAGGAGGGTGCTCTGAGGCTGACAGTCATAGGACGATTCAGCATGCATTGTGGAAAAAAGCTAATGAATTAAATTGCGTAGCAGGTGGGTAACAGGGGCCTCTCCAGGCTCAGCTAAGTCTCATGGAACAGGACAGTGCTGAACCTTGGAAACAGAGCAGGCAGATGCCTAGGAAAGCACACGTCTGGCTGTGGGGCGAGGGGTGTCCTGGGCAATTGAAAGTGAATGAAGAGAAACGTGGAGATCCAAGGAAACATTATGAAAGCAGTAGTACTTTCAGTATTTCAAGTACATTTATAAAGTTCAAGATGGACCAAGAGTCAGTAGGGAAAAGTACAGCCCGCCCTAGGCAAACTGCAAGCTTGTTCTTACAGGGAATGGTAAGCCAGAAAAGAAATTCAGAACCGTGGCTCAGGGTATAGTCAATACAGTTTTGAGATATAAACCCAAGACAGATGAGTTTGAAGGACACTGCAAAAGGCAAAAGATTTGCAACAACAGAGGTAAACAAGAACCTAAACTAGGGC
This sequence comes from Fukomys damarensis, assembly GCF_012274545.1. Taxonomy (NCBI): domain Eukaryota; kingdom Metazoa; phylum Chordata; class Mammalia; order Rodentia; family Bathyergidae; genus Fukomys; species Fukomys damarensis. Next base: position 3,338,498 of record NW_022900928.1, read on the forward strand.
CGTAACAGTAGGCACATCTGAGGACGCAGTGGACCGCCACAGGGGACCCATCAGTCCTCTCGCCACCGAGCGTCTGGAGGCACAGCTGAACCGAACATGGAGCAGGAGAGATTCAGACAGGGTTTAGGGGTCCAGCTCATCTGTTTCCGGGGAGCAGCTGAGTGATGTCAGTCTCTTCAACTCGTCCCCTCGACTGGGTTAAGCAGCTTCTGGAGAGGCCACGCGGTCACCAGGGGCGATGCTCAGCGTGGATTCTTCCAAGATGCTCACAGCTGGTCGCGCTGTTAAGAGGAGGTGCCCGCATGGAGGAGCTGGCCCGGGGGCTGTGCCTCTGGACGGTGCACCTCTCCCTGACCCTCTCACCCTGTGTTCCGATTCCCAGCCCCACGAAGTGAGCTGCTCTGCCCCACAGGCCCCTGCGCAATGACGGTGCTGCCACAGAGCCAGCCGACCGTGGACTTAGCACTCTGGAACCGTGAGCCAAAGTAAAACTCTCCTCCTCTGAGTTGGACATGTTGGGTATTTTACTCCAGTAATGAAAAGCTGCGCAATACAAGAAGAGAGAAGGACAAGTCTAGGGAGACTGCCATGTTTCTGGCATACAGCTGTGTAAAAGGCTGACGTCTGTGTTTCAAATATGCGATTGCTCGTGTGTGCCAAGTGCCAACCACACTGCACGTTCCTCTGGTAAACTGTGTCTAAGTAGGCAGAAAATTGGCTCTGACTCTGAGGCCATGGGACAGAAGGATTTCAACAAAAGTGAATAACTGGAATGACACTATATTTCTAGGCAACTTTTTTTCCAGCTAATATTAATCTTGTAATTTTCAATGTTTTTGACAGCATATTAATATAGGCAAACCATTTTTGAAATTTCATCAATATTTGTACATGGATTTATTTACATTTACATTTCCTACTTTATTGGTATTCTGTATACAATATAAACTCAAAATAACAAAGCAGAAATTCTGCTTTATTCCATGCTTCATTAGTATTTCTACCTTTACTTTGAAGAACATTTAATCTAAAAGGCCTATCTGTTGTCATTTATCTTTCATTTTGCTCTGTATTTATCTTTCTGGTTTCTCCTGCAAGGGAAATAGGGAGATAGACCTTTTTCAGAAGGGAAGGGACCCAGAGGTGCTGCGGTAGAGGGAGTTTAGGGAAATGGGAAGAAAACAGAACTACGATGCGTTATGCACATGTATTACCTCCTCACAAAGAATGTATTTTTGTGTACTGCAAACGTGTGCTAATAAACACAAAATAAAAAGCCTAAAGGACAATGTGGCACGCTCAACAGGCACTCCAGAATTTATCTGCTATCTGAACTCCAGCCAATAGCTCTCTTTCCCTCCCCCTCCCTCTCTCCTCCC
>NW_022900928.1:3340252-3350726 GCF_012274545.1 Fukomys damarensis
CCCCGCTCCCCTCTCCTTTTCTCCCCTCTCCTCTCTCCTCTCCTCTATTCTTCCAGCTCTGAAGAGTAATTACTTGACATTGCAAAAAAGAACAATCGATAAAGCTGCCAGGGTCTATTTAAGAAATATCCTTTATTTTTACTCAACGTAGTACTAGAAGTTCTATTCCTAACAATCGTGCAAAAAAAGAAATTCAGACTGGAAAGGCAGAATTCAAATTGTTCCTGTTTGTCGATGACATTATTTTATATGTAGAAAACCCCAAAGATTTCATGAATAAACTATTAGAACCAATAAACAAAGTTAATAAAAGTAGAAAGACAGAAAAGTAGCACTCAAAAATCTGTAGCATTGTTTGCTGTACAACAGTTACCTGAAAAGAGATCAAGAAAGCAATACCATTTTTGATAGCTACAAAAACACCACCTAGGAATAAAATCTAACCAAAGAGGTGAAGGACCTTTGCAATGAAAATGATAAACCATGATTCAAGAAATTGAAAATTACACAACGAATGGGAAGACATTCCATGTTCTGGGACTGGAATAATTAATATTGTTTTATGTCCATACAGCACAATACAGTCTACTTAAAAAATGAAATACATGTGAAGAGACCATTAGCATTTTTCATAGAGCCAGAAAAAAAATCCTAAAATTTGCACGGAACCACAAAAGCACCTGAATATCCAAAGGAAGCTTAGCAGAAATAAGACATAATACACTTGACTTTAAGAAAAGCTATAATTTTATAGTAAACAAAACAGGCAAAATTGTTATAAATTGAGGCATGAAGACAGATGGAACAGAACAGTCTCATGGGAAATGTACACATCCACAGGACACTGAGCTTTGACACAAGCACTAAGGGTGCTCTGTGGCGAAGGGATGGTCTCATCAGTGGATGGTGTGGGAAATCGGAAGGCAGCTGTGCTCACCACTGCACCACAAGTGCTGGCGCTGGGAAAATTGGGCATCCCTATGCAGAAGAATAAAACCAGCTTTATCTTTCATGTACTCAGACACAAGGTTAAAGAAAGACCTAAAACTATGAAGAAAACTTGAAGAAAACATGTGGACATTTCACGCTATTGAAATGGGCAAGGTTTTTTTTCAATCATTTCCAAAGCAAGAACAAAAAAGGCAAAAATAGACAAATGTGCTTGTATCAGACCAAAAAGCTTCCACAAAGCAAATGAAGCGATCAATCAAGTGAAGACAATGGGAAAAATATTTGCAAACAGTAGAGTGCATTTGTCAAGGGGTTCATGATTAAAATTTATAAGGAACTAACACAGGTCAATAGCAAAGATCCACATAATCCAATTAAAAATATGGGCAATATCCCTACATAGATTTCTTCAAAGAAGACAAACATATGACTAATCAGTATGCAGAAATGCTCAATCTCCCTAATCATTAAAGAAATATGAATCAAAACACAATGCAATATTACCTCACTCCATTTATAATGGCTAGTATAAAAAAAAGCACATGCTAGAGAGGAGATGGAGAAAGAGGAATGCTTGAATCCTGCTGGTAGGAACGTAAATTAAAATGACTATTGTGAAACACAGTATGGTGTTTCTTCCCTCAGAAGATTTTTAAAAATTTGCAAATTTAAATTTTACCGTGTGATCCATGATTTCACCACTGGCTAAAGGAAACAAAGTCAGCACATTGAGGAGATGCCTGATGTCTTTTGTTTATTCCAGCACTGTGCACATGAGCCAGAATGTGAATATAACCAGTGTGTCTGTGAAAGAATGCGCGGATAAAGCAAATGTGGCCCATTTAATCTGCCCAGTGAGGCGCTACCTGAGCGTAGGAACAGCTGAAATTCTATCGTTCATGACAGCATAGAAGGATCTGGAAATGACTGCATTCAGTGAAATAAGCCAGGCTCAGAAAGACAAGTGCTGTATGATTTCACTCATTTGCGTTATAAAAAAAATATTTAAAAAACATCTCGCAGAAAGTGAGAGTAACACAGTGGCCACCGAAGTAGGAAGAGTGGGAAAGTGTACAGGGCTGCAGAAAGTCGATCAGTAGCTACAAGGTTACAGAATTGACTTCCCTTTCCTATTGCAAAGCAGTGACGTAGAGAACCATGACGTAGTGGATTTCAGAAAGCTAAAAGAAAGGAGGTTGAATGTTTTCCTTATATACAGTGATAAATGCAACAGATCTATCTCCTTCCTATTATCTTTTATTTTGGTCTATAATTGTTTGGGGGGTGTTTCTTACACAAGATAAATAATGCCATATTTCAGTTTGTGTGTCTGACTTATTTTCCTTGGTATCATGCCAAGGTATGACACCAGGGTACAGCTACGCAGACTAAGAGATGGAGAGAGGGGAGAGGTGGGAGTGGAGAAAGCGATTAAAAGAAGGGATTCAGATGTGTCACGTACACAGAACAGCTCTCCACAAGGACACAGTCTGAATGTGTTGCAAATGTGATCTAATCAAATCAAATAAAGAAAAAACTATAACAAATGCTTGAGAAGACGTTTAACTGATTGAACATTTTTCATTGTATCTGGGTTTAGACGCATCTCTTCACGATATGTAGATTTTCATGTGTCAAGAAAATAATGAGAAAAGGAAAAACATCTCAGCATTCTCCTAATAGGGAAACCATAAAACTAACTCAGATGGTGAAAATAATAGAAATTGTTTTTAAGGTGAACACTAACCCTGAATGATGTGGCGCTCTGTGAAATCCAGTTCCGAATTCTCTTTCTCTGCTATACTTGATGGAGCTGCCACATTCTGGTCAGATGAGGGTTTGGAAACGTCATGCATGAGGTACTTATGGAAGGCTGTGTGTCGGCTGAACTCTTTGCAAGCCGAGCTAAGCTCTGGGTGGGAAGGATGTGTCAGACCAGCCCCAGCATGGTTCCTCTTCATTGAAAGGAATAGTTCCCCTCTGTTTTTAGTGGCACAAGCACTGCGATTAGAATCTTTGCTTTTGACAGAAGCCCGGAGTGATAAACTGGGCTTAAAACACCTGGAAGGGAAGTAGCAGAAGCACAGAGCAAAGGGATCTAAATCCTGGAGAACCGCGCAGGTATAGGGGGGCTGGGGAAAGAACGCGGTGACCGGGCTGTTACGAGGACAGGTAAGAAACTGTGAAGAAGATCGCTCCAGGCAGAGTTAAGGGGTTGTCGTGGGACTAAGGGAGTGGACAGCTGTGAGCTCGCACCAGGGTTAATTCGTGATTGTTCAGGGTCACAGTGAGAGAGGGAGACTGAAAGCGATGTGAAGCTCCTGGGGCATTGCTCCCAGCCTGGGCCCCTCGTGCTGCCATCCTGCGATGGATCTCAGCTTCCTTGGAAGGCAATCTGCTTGTTTGGGACTGAGCTGGAAGACAGTTGGCAGAGGGAAGGCGTCTAACAATTAACTTCTTATTACGGCTGAGATAATTGGAGTTGTCTCTAGAGAAAGACTTGTCGGTTGCAGGAAGCTGTTAAATTTAATTTTTCCCCTTCTGTCCACAGAGTCTATGCAACACTTTTTATTTCTCAGGAAAAAAAAAAAAAACCCAGATAGATCATAAATACAGAATGACTTGGCAGTCTATGTCTTTTGAAGTTGGAAAGCCAGCATTTGTTATTAGACTGGCTTCCTCTTTCCAGCCAGAATGAATCAAAGATGTTATCTTTCAGCATTTTAAATTTGCCACGAAATGACAAAGGCAAGGGAATTCAAAACAAAAGTTTGTTATTTTCCAGAAGCCTGTGATTCTGAAATGGAAGAAAATGCTATTTAAAAATTGAAGTTGCATAACATCTTGAATTTTCTGGTACTAGTTAAGCACATAAATCATTTTCAATTTTCTTTGCCATCACAACTTCTGTTTAAAATAAATGAATAAAGATGATCATAGAAATTGAGTTTCTGAGTGGCACTAAATATGTCAGTATGGGTCTCATTTCTTCACTTTGTAAAGAAGCAGGTGTGATCCTGGAGATCTGCGTGTAGCTGATCCGAGCCTGGCCCGGTCACTGGCTTCAGTTTTGGCTTTGACTCTGGGTATAGAATTGTCTCCATCAGGTCATTCAGCTTTCTCAGGGCCCGGTGTCCTGTGATGTGCACTGGGAAGCGAAGCCCTTCCTCTAACTCACTGTGGTAATAAGAGCAACAATCACAATAGCAAGGAAAAAAAGAGCATAACTATTACTGGTTTCTATCGCATAATTGTTAAGTGTATGCACCAGTTACATACTTTAGCTAGCTAGTTTGGTAAAATTAAAAGTTCCTAAGTTCACAGCTCATAATGCCACCAGAAAGGAAAAAAAAATTAGAAGGAGAGTTCACTGGATTATTTTTTCATTTTGTCTGAAACATTTTGATTCCTTCATAAATTTCAAGAGATGGCTTATGTTTGAGTCAGCATCTTACTGAGCACGGATTATTAGATCCAAATCATGATGCTGTGCCCTCTCTGGTCTCTGACGTTGTTCCAAACTCAGACTCTGCTGAGTGAGATCACTCTGTGAGCCTCACCCTCGGACGTAGGCAGGGATGAATTCTAGACAGAACACGCTTGCAAGTGAGCACAGTCACCTTCCACAAAGGCACCTTTAGCAAGGTAGTGCTGTGTGTAAGATAATTCTGGTCACCTCAGTTACCTCATCTGTGCAACAGTAAGGTAGCTGTTGTACTATCATTAATACTTGTGAGCTTTTATGAGAATTAAAACAATCCTAATAAAGTGTTTGATTAGGGATATTTGGACTAGGATGAAGGTCCAATTGCAATTGCTGCTTCTACTATCATGAGAAAATAATTATATGATAAAAATGCTATAACTAGATGCAATACAGTAGCCAGGGGAACTGGATAAGATTTTATTTCTGCTGAGGAGACTTGGGAATTAAGACTGGTTAAATAACGGTGGTTGCATGTAGCCTGGATCTTGACAAATAAGCATGATTCGGGTTTGTGAGGATTATTGAGGTATCGAAAACTTTGGGTATAGAGACTTATTTAGTTAAAAGCAGAGAGGTAAGAAAGAGCAGGGCTGTAAACAGGAAGAGAGATCAATACAGTTGGGTCAGAACATTGGAAGATGGAGAGGGAGAAGCTAAGGGCTGAGTTGGAAGGCAGGGTGAGTCAGCTGACTGGAGAACCTTAAACTGAATCCCCCGAATGTGGCTGAACTTTAGTATGTACACAGTGGGAGTCATGCAAGCTTTCTGAAAAACAAAGGGAGTCATTTTTTGGGACGATTCAACTTGGGTGTGCAGCCTCACGACATAGGGTGACTGCAGAGAAGTAAAGAAAGCTCAAGGGTGGCCCCTTAGACCTTTAAATTGAGTCTGGGGAGAGACAGCGAGGACTACATCCTACTGATGGACAGCAAGCATATCCATATTTGCATGATGTATCTGAAGATCTTCATATAGCTTTGTAATTGCTTAGCATAATGCAGGTAATACAGTAAAACAGAAAAATGGCTTTGGATTAAAATGCAAAAAAAGAAGGAGAAAAACAAAAGTGAGAGTAAAGAGGTAAGGTGACACCAAAGGGAAAATTAATCTAAAGAAGTCCTTAACATAGTTTCCATATGATTCCCAAAGTCAGCCAAAATCTTGGCTCAAAAATTGCAGGTGGTGAAGGCCAGAGGGAACACGATCAGCTCCGGGGGTCCAGTGTCCCCACATGGGCACACACCAGCTGCCAAGGACAGTCCTGCTCTGTGTGGTGTGGTGGGATCTTCTCTGTCAGTTGTTTGTAAAGGGAATAGTGGTACCACTGACAAGTAGTAATTAATGAGGAATAAAATAGAAGATAAAACAAAATAAAACCCCAAATGAGTTGCACAATTACATCACATTAGGAAGATTTGTGCATTCTAATTTGTAGCTTACATTTTCCAAATTTTATCTGCTCCAAGGAACTTTGCCCTCCTACCCGTCTTTTCCACAATGTAACCAAGGTGGTTTACATAGCTGTTGTCTGTGCTTCTATTATGATATATTTATTAGAACCTTTATTGTACATGCATGTTAAATATTACTGATACTGTTCTTGATACTCTACCTCCAGGGTAGCTAAACCCAGCTGCAGCGCTTGCTGTTTCCTGCTCTATGAATCTTTTTCTTCCCTTTGCTCTATTCTCTCCTAACATGCACAGACTCTTGGCCATTGTGGGGAAAAAACAGACACCACACCTTCCACATCCCAAGGTCTTCACAAATTGTGTCCCCAGAAAGCAGCTCACTAAAACCCCCAATTCTTCACGAATTCAAAATGTCCTGAAGAAAGTCTGATGGGCTCGGGCGGGGTCAGGAAGCACCACTTCTCCAACAGGTGCCATAAAAGTTTTGCTGCCATACAAGAGAGTTTGGGTGAAAATGGCTTGTGGTGAAGTTCCTTGAGCTATTCTCTGGTGCTCTCCCTCCTTGGTGGCCTAGTGAAGCCTGCAGACATTGTCTCAGAGTAGTTCAGTGATATGGTAAAGATATTGGGAATTTTAAAGGAAGGCACGTGCATTTGAATCAAAATATTTTTCTATTTTTATTTTTTGTTAGTACCTGTTTAAGGTTGAGATTTCATACCATATGTGCTTCTTACTAGTTCACTAAATAAACATTAGTGGAAGGCCTAACAATTCACACAGTCACAAAACTGATGGCAATGCCATTTTGAAGTTTTTGTACCAGATGGTGATATAGATCTTTGGTTTCTGCTGTAACAAAACTGCTGGTGTTGCTGTCCAGCTGCAATGCTCTGCCATAAGTGAAGCCCATGAGGCAGTGCATTAGTTTTATGAAGATAAAGTTGTATTTTTCCTCATCTGTGTCCGCAGATACCCAGAATGTCCTGCCTGGCTAACTTACACCAGAACGGGGCACCTCATCACACGCGAAGGGGCTGCAAAGAGATTGCAGTCCAGGGGCATGAATGCACAAGGCCATGCACTGGTGACGATCTGCAACTTGGAAACTGTAGTGAACCAAGCCAGTACCTACCCACCTCTAAAGCCTTCTTTCATCTATTAACTGATTATGGATGCAATTGAACTGCATTACAGACTTGGATGAAATAATGGGTCTAGAGTGCCTCGGTATGGGTGGGTGGTGGGTGGCAAGGAAGCTTCAAGTTAAAAATGGTCACCGCGGCATCGCCACTGTTTTCTACCTTGATGCTTGGGATGCTGACATGTTTTGATAAATACATTCCCTGGGGGAAAAAATCTTCAGTTATCTTCTTGGAAAGAGTGCCAGCCTATCTCAACTAAACCTTTCTTAGAAGGAGATGGGGAGAATGATATTTCCTTTTCCTGTGGGCTTGGGGTTATAGGCACAAATTCACTGGCATCTTGGAAAGAGTGACTTCTCTCTCCTACGGATGGCAGCTGTGGCTGTCATGCTTCCTAAAATACCACGAGACCAACCAGGAAAGGCTCCGTTCTAAGTTTGGAATGGAAGCTCCATCTTTTGGATATGGCAAGCTGTGCCTTCCAGCCTCCCGAAATGATTCCTGCTAGCTAAAATAACGCCGAAGTCTCTAACATTTTAGTTGATTTTGCATCCAACACCTGGCTCTTGGTTGAACTGTTTATACTCATGAGTTTAATTTCAGAATTCAGCTTCATATTTGTCCTACTACTCCAGATATTCTTGATTTCCTAACTGAGTTTGAAATGTTTACGATTTACCAGCAGATTCTGTAGTTTGAGACCTATTTGTGTATTTACATACACAAAATGCTGCAGTAACCCGTCAGTCTGAACTGCTGATTCACTCTGTGTGCCTTTGCCAAGACACGAATTTTTACTTACTTCCTAGCTCCTTCTCTCTCTAGCTTCTTACTAAGGGAGGAAGCCAGCAGGATACAAGTAAGGAGGTGGAGTGGGTTTTATTTTGTGCGGTTGGCTGACGTTTCGCCAGCTTTTGGTTTTATTCCCCTACCTGTTTGGAACGGGTTTAAATACATTCCAGCAAGGCTGCTGTGTCAGATCACAAAGCTCCTGTTCTCAGGCATTCTTTCCTCTGAGTACACAGGCAAAGGCATCGCTTCTTGGGAATCTTACTTCCTTTTGGCATTTCAGTCTCCAGGAGTGACGGAAAGTACTGAAGAAAAATTTTGCACAAAACATCTGGGCTCTTTCACACCGCACCCTGTTCCTTCCGGTCTTCCTGCTCTTCCTGCTGCACTGAAACAAAGCAGCTTTCAATACAGCTGTGTTTCTCTTTTCAGCTTACAAAAAAGGCGGCAATTCTCTTTTCAGTCTTTACCAAAATATTTGTGACCCGGGATGGAGCTCACAGCCTTTCTGCTGACCTACACGCTCACTCCTTTTTTGAATTGTCGTTTTAAGACAAGTCTCACTAAGCTGCACTGGCCGGTCTCCAATTTGCAGTCCTCCTGCCTCAGCCTCCCAGATTCTGGGGTTACAAGTGTTTGTGTGTCACTTATAGTGGAACTCTTGAATTCAGAATATCAATTATAATTTTCCTTCTCTTGAACCCCCAAACCTAACATTTATATGACCATTATCAACTTAATTTAAGGAATGTAAATACTTCCATGCAACTGCAAGTAGTTGACAACCAGAGAGTTTTCTTTTCTTTTTTTTTTTTTTTGGTACCGGGGATTGAACTCGGGTCCTTGTGCTTGCAAGGCAGGTGGCGGAACCACTGAGCTAAATCCCCAGCCCCAGAGAATTTTCACTATTTATTCATTCGTTCATTCAGCATTTAAGAAATGTTTTTATTTGTTGAGCACTTGCTCTGTATCAGGCAAAGGTAAGCATATAGATAACTAAGGACAGAGTTTCTGATCTTCCCAAATTTAGAGTAGAATAGCTTTTGATTCCACAGTCTAATACTTCCCATCAGATCTAACATAGACGAAGCAGTACAGCTCAGGAGAGAAAATAAAAAAGCCTGATGTTTGTAGTTAATGTGCTCATTCAATGACTGTATTTACCACTATTTGGCTATAATAAATAAAATATATTTATTGCAAATATTCCGAGAGAAGAAAAAGTGCCCAACAGGAGAGGTGGGTGGAGGAGATCCCTCTCTCAAGCCAGGCAAGACTTACCTGTTGGAGAGGGCACTGCGCCCGCCATGAGTCTGCAGGAGAAAACATTGTTTCCAGAACTGACCTCAGAGAAGCCTGCCACAGGTGCTCCAGGGCTTCCTTCACTCGTAATGGCCGTATTCAGGTAGGTGCAGACTCTGGGGTAGGGTGGAGGGCTCTGCCCCTGCGTGGGCAGCTCTATTCGTGAGAAATCTCATCTGCATACACTTGCCCTGGTTCATTGTCTTTGAAACAGCAGACTGTAAATAAGGAAAATGCCCAATGGGTGTCACTAGATATGCTGAAAAAAAATGTAGACATCCTCTAAATAATTGGCCATGGTCACACAGGCCTAGTAAGAGCTAGGGATGAAGTTGGTCACTATTCAGATATTCGGAGTAAGCAATTAATCCTGCCTGAGATTTCAAAGATTCTAAAAATTACAGCTCTCTTGTTTCTCCCCACTGTTTTGTTTTGATCATGAAGATCTGATTAATGCTGATGTACATTAGGATTATAAGCAATAAAGGCAATAATTATCATTATTATTATATTCTGTGTGTAATCCATTTTTGGAGTTGACAGTAAGATTTTCACATTCTTTATCTTATTTATCTTTATAAAATATTTATCTGATTACTTTTAGCTGTGCATATTGGCAAGGTACAGTATTTCTACTTTGCTAATGAAAGCAGACTCATGCCAGTGAATTGACTTGTTAATGCAGAACTCAAACCCAGATCATCTCACTCTGAGCTCGAAGCTCCTTCTGATCTTTTCACTGTTATCCATGCTACTGGTCACAGAGGAGAAGCAAAACATATTCTGTATTTGTGGATTTACGAATGAGAAAGTATCTTAACTGAAGGTGCTAGGTAAATATTTCCACATTATTAAGAGAGGCTCAGAGCAGAGACATCTGTGTTGAATCCATCAGTGCCAGTAGGAGACCCAGGAAGGTCTGTGGGTTCCAATCCATGGCAAGAAAAGGAGGAGGGAAGGCAGTGGCCACAGCGGCTCTGGGACTGGAAGTCCTTCCCTAAGCTGGAGGCAGAAGTCGCTGGCCAGTACTTTGGGAAAGCCACTGTGTTTCCTCTGGGAATGAGGCTGGGCACAGAGAGGAAGGAGCAGAATGGGTAATGCTCTTTCCTCTTTCATCCTCTCTGAGCATGGATGGTGGAGAGCTGGTCGTGAGTGTCCCAGGAGGTCTTGGAAATGGGCACTTGGGAGAAGTCTCCTAAGTACTTAATAATATGTGATTTGAAAGGATCTAGGAGAATGAGGCAACCAAGAGCTGGAGGAAGCGGGTAGAGAGGGAGAAGTGGACATAGAAAGAGCTGAGATGTACATGTACTGACGGCTTCTGATGAATGCAAACCTGTACCAAAAAATAAATAAATAAAGTGTCTATGAAATATATATATATATATATA
>NW_022900928.1:3351287-3375553 GCF_012274545.1 Fukomys damarensis
GTATGAAATATATATATATATATATATATATATATATTGGTCTTCAAATTTGATGAAATATCTAGCGTAACAAAACATTGTGTATTATATTCATAATTGCTATTTTAGGCCCATCTCAGAGTCCTCAGTGGCACGATTGGAGCAGGAGGGATCGTGGACTGGTAGAAAACAGGGATAGGTTTAAGGTGTCTGTAGCCATCTTCTCGACTTCTACGTTTCTGTGACCACATTCTCGATGCCTGGCACACTGCCTCTCAGCTCTGGGGTTCTGGGGTGTCCTGGGTTGGAGATGCTGAGTTCCGTGGAGGATCACTCTTCAGATCAGATCTTGTTGAGCTGTGAGTGGCTTTGAGGGCTGTGAGCCCTGGGACTGGAGGGTAAGAAGAGCCACCATCATGGCCGGGGGGACTCACACTGTGAAACAGGGGAGGATGGGAACGGTGCTCATGTTATCTACCTCGCTGTTGCTTAGCGTTCTCTGTACGCACTGAGAGGTGGGAAATCGGCCTACCTGAGACAGGTGCGTGATTACCAGGGACTTAGAGCCTTTGAGAATAAGCACGAAGCTCTCAAGACGCGTTGAGCAAGTTATAATGGATTGTGGAGAGGGAGATGATAACCAGCGGCAGCCCAGGGAGAACTGAGTTACGGAGGCTCGGAGCCCATTGCAACTCTCTTTCCCAAGTTTCCTTTCGCTTTACGACCACATGGAGAAGCAGAGTGGTGCAGAACGAGGCGTGCACTGCAGCAGCAACGGAGTTCTGCCATTGAGCGGCTATTCACAGAAGGCCCTGTGTCGAGTGTGGCCGCTGCTGTACATGTGATTCTGCTCACTCCACAGCCTGACCCTGGGCCCTGCCCAGTGACCGCGGGCAGCAGGGTCACCAGACAGTGCCCTTGCCAGCCAGGCAGGACCCTCTGGCTCATGGTGTTTTCCCTCTGGCTGCTGAGAGGGCTTTCTCAAAGCTGCAGTGCACTGGCTCAATGTTTTCCTTCTTTTTCTGCTCCCTTGACAGCCGTCCAAACTGCATGAGGATAACAAGCCGGTCTGCCTGCTTTAGCTACAGCTCCCATCGATCTGTTGTTTGGTTCCCTACCAAATCTCTTGTATTTCTATTTCGGTTATAGGATTTGCTTCTCGGAGGAACTGAATGGACACAAGACTTAGTTTATTTTCGCTCCTGCAGAAGGCCTTCAGGAGGCCTGTTGTCGGGGTAACTGCATTTTCTTACGAGGCAGGACTAGCAGAAGACAGGCACTCACTGAAAGGCTGCTATGATGGAGTTGCCACAGACAGATCTGACCTGGACGGGAGCTCTTTTCCCGCTGCTGCGCAACAGAATAATCAGAACCCGAGTTAGGTCCGGTCCAAATTCACGCTCCTCTCCACTCGGGGCAGCCCACACACCGATTCAGCGCCAGCCCGTTTGGGTTCCCCTGCCGAGCCTCACTTCGGGTTTGATGGTTGCTCCTCACAAGGTACGACTTTCTCATATTTTAGTTGCTGTTTTCCTTCAGCCCCAATCTTCTCTCTCCCAGCGGGGTCCTTACAAAACTCTGTTGTGCCTCCTTTTCTTCTTGGCAAGTTTAACGTATTAAGCACTTCCTTATTAAATTAGGTCCTTTAAATGGAACCGGTTTTTCATTTCAGGAAACTGTCAGTGGGCGGTGGTGTCTCCTTGGCTATAATTAGGAGCCCTCACAGTCGTGAGGCACAGGCTAACTCACAACACCTGGTGTATTTTGAAAGAAAGCTGGTGTTCAGTAGCGTGGTTGATAACCAGGGAAAAACATATATTTGAAACAATATTGAGTCTGGCTGTGATCGATGCTGAAATGAATCTGGTCAGGAGTTAAGTCCAGTTACTGACTACAATATTTATTTATTAAATAAATAAATACAAAATAAATAAACTAGGGTTAAATCTTATTGTACCTGTGTTTTTTGAGGACAGTTGCTTCCTTGCCATTTGCTTCCAATAAAAGCTTCAATAAATGTTTACTAAAGGAATATATGATAGAGTAATAAAAGAAGGGGAACATCTTAGGACCAAGTAATACAAAATAGGAAATTCTTTACATAAATCCCTGATAAGAAGAGGCCAAAAAAAAACCATAGCTCAAAGTCATGAAATCTTTGTCATCTATTGAATAACGGATTTTGAAATTTGATTAAAGAGATAAATTATGCCCTTCCAGAGGGAGCTTTGAGATAGGTTGCTGCTGCTTCTCTTTGTCTGAACCCATGGTTCTGCTTGCTCATTTCTGAGCCTACTCCCTGAGTGTCATTGCCTGGCTTCTTCCCAGCAAAAACATCTTTTCTTTTTTGATAAGTTAAGAGCATCACTTTGTGCCCCCTTGGAATCTGTCTTCTCTCAAATGTGCCTTTGAAATTACTGATTATGCTGATCTCTGCTTGTAATATCTAAAGTCGAACGTGCAGGCACAAACTTTCTGTCTTTTTCACTCCGGGAGCCTCTCCCCAGTCGGGCAATGGCATTTGGTCCCGTAATGTTCTCGATGTGGGATAGAAGGCACAGGGTGGGTGCCTGAAGCCACTCATGCCCGAATCTTTAGCCTTTTCCAAGTGCCAACCAAGATGTCTGCAAGTCGCAGTGCCCTGTTCTGCTTGCTGAGTGTGAGGTGGACAGTTTGTTATCAGCTCACCCAGCCTCTGGGTGAGGGGTGTAAGTGACTCTTGCTATCTGAAGCCACAGGTAAATCCTAGTCATTTGAATGCTTGCTGTTAGCATGGGAGCTTTGTTACTACAAAGATGAAACCCTCTCTGACACCACATCAGCTTCACTCACTCAATATGCACAGTCTGAATAAACATTTCTGTGTTGTTTTCCTGATTCCCATTCATAGAGTTTTGAATTTGCTTTTTGAGCATTGAGCTTACTTGAGACTGTAAACCTTTCCTGGGTTCGTCATTTTCCTTTCCCAATGCTGACTTCTGCGTAGACCAGTGTTTTTACTTTTGTTTTTAAAGTATTAGCCATGGGATAGCTCCAGAATCTCCTAGACTGATTAATGAAAATACAAATGTCCGGACCAAGCTGCAGACTTAGGAAACCACAGCTCCATGTATAAAACCCTGGAATTTGCATGTGAACAGAATTTGTAATTGGCAAATATTTGAGAAAAAATGACAGTGACATTTGTGAGATATCACTATGACTTGTGCATTTAGTGCTAAAGGTTGTACCTAAACCAAGACAGAATTGTTGAATGAGCCCAGTAGCAAGGGAACCACAAACCAGTGTAGGAAATGAATCAGGAGTTAGGCGGTGAGGCTGACTTGGAGAACTGCACATCCAAGCAGAGAGGAGTCCTGCTCAGATTTGTTGAATGAATGGTGCTGAGAAGGTTACACTGCATAGCGCCCTGGCGTGGTGGCTGAGAAATCGGTGCTGCTGGAGGAGCTGAGGGAGATGCGTGGGAGCTCGGGGTTCTACGCCTCCCAGCTGAGCCTGAGTGGCCATTGTAATTTCTCAGCTCCAGTGTGGTTGATGCCGGGACAGAGAAGGAAAAGCCAATGGTTATCAGGTGCTGGGGGCGGAGTCGTGAGAAGCAAGGACACGGTGCTGTGACAGCTGAGCAAGTGACATCGCTCCTGGAAGGTGGCAAGATGAAGCCAAGCCCACCTGGCCCTGTCGGCAAAGGCTCATCGGGCTTTAATGCAGCTTTTCCTCAGAACAAACTGTCCACAAAGACTGTTTCACGCTTTTGAAAAAAAAAATTCTTCATTCTCTTCCGCTGTCACTCTTCTTCTTAGTAGAAAATCATGAGGAGGGTTTTTTCCCATGCCATGAGTCCGTGTGTGCAGCGCCCACTGAACAGCCCTTGGGAGTGGTCCATTCACACAGCGCATCTTCATTATCTTTTCGTCTTCGGCCCTCTCCATTGCTTGATCCCTTTCCTATTTGGAAAAAAATGAAAGAAATCTATCTCCCTGTTTCCTGTGGTCTATCTTTTATTTTGCTCTTTAATTTATGTATACTTTGGGTTTCTCAAATAAGAGAAACCATATGATTTAAATGTGTGTTTATTTTATTTAACATTATAGATTCAAGGTGCATTCATTTTCCTACAAATGGCTCAAGTGTACCCTTCTGTATGGCAGAGTGATACTCCACTGTATGTATGTGTGTGTGTGTGTGTATTTATCCATTCTTTTTTATGCACATTTTTATCCATTCATTTGTTGGTAGACATATAGGCTACTTCTGAGATTTAGCTATTATGAATTGTGCTGCTATAAACATGGTTGTGCAGGGATCACTATAATATGATGTCTTTAACTCTTTTGAGAAAATACGTAGTAGGAGAATAGCCAAGTCAAGTGGAATTTGTATCTTTAGTTTTCTTTTTAATCTCCATACTGATTTCCATAGTGGTTGTGGAAAGAAACATTTATAATTAATTAAAATTATTTTATACTAATCAGGACACTTTTAGTTTAAAATATCTCAAAACAATTTTGGTGAAAATAAATGTCACTTAGTACTTGGTGCTCTCCTGTTTCTTGGTACCGAAACCATACGCCAATTCTTTTCCCAGTGAAGCCCAAGCAGAAGTTCCACGTGTCAAATCGGGCCGATGCTTTTAGGGGCACGTGGCCCCACCCAGTCTCTTTTCTATGTGCAGTGTCCTTGTGGCCACAGGCTGAGTCACCTGGATCCTTGGGTCACTGCATGTGGAAGAGTTACCCTGGAGAGCGTCTGATCCAAGATAAATTTTGAGTGAGTTACAAGTCCTTCTCCTGTTAAGCCACTGTGGCAATAGGTTTACTCGACCATGGTCTTGCTTTCACATTCTACCTGATATTCTAGGTCACTGGACACATGTCCCAAAAGTGTTTCATATTGCTGAAACATTCATGACAACAATGGAACTAAAAATGTTGCTCCATAAAATACAGTTCTTCAATTTAATGACTATTTCATTTATTTTATAATCCCAGGGCTGTATTCATTGGATTTTACATCATAACACCTTAGTTGATTAATTCTCTGTAGGCATTTTTGTTGTTGTTGTTGTTGTTGTTGAAGTCACATTTTAGAAATAGAAATAGAGTTTGGATTGATTGAAGCACAGTATATTTCCTTTCCTGTATAAAGAGTGAGAAGCAGGCCTTCAGGTATTTTCTTTTGTTTTGCTTTTTGTTCCTTTTTCATGAATCTGATACCTCTGGGGAAAGATTACTACACATACACAAGGGCTGTGCTCCTCTCTAAGCTGGCTTTCTGGCACGGTGCTGGGTCTATGTTAGCCTCTGCCCATAGGAGCCATTTCCCCAGGTAATGGGGTATCCAGGCTCTGCATGTTGACAGGTACAGCATAGAGTAAGAGCCTTCTAATCTTTGGCTCTAAACTGCCCGCAATGGCCCTGAGCTGAAGGCTTGATGTCCTGTTTGGTATAACTGGGCGGTGATGGAGACATTAAGAGTGGGTCCTAGCAGCAGGTCATTGGAGACTTTTGAGGAGGACTGTGGGGCACTGTTTCTTCCTCTTTCCTCCACACCCAGCCATGAGGTGAGCGCTCCGCTGTCCTGCATTGTCCTACATGCTGTGCTGCCTGGCTAGTGCCCAGGAGCAATCACCCAATGGACCATGGACTGCAACTGCTAAAACCAAGACCCAAAATAAACGTTTTCTCTTTGTAATTGATTACATCAGGTTGTTATGGCCTCATGGTAGGCCTCTTCAGAGTTGGCTAGATCTAGAGTGTGATAAGATTAAGAGTGCGCTAAATTAGCCCCCTGATTGGAGTAGCATAGTTCTGGGTGTGGATAATGGGAATGCCAGATCTTGGTGTGGAAGGCACCACCGAACAGACTTGCAGTCTTTAAGGCTCCCTGCTTCCTGCCTGCACTACCATGGACTGTTTCTCCTTTGCCATGCCAATCTGCCTTACAGCCAGACAAGGATGGACTGAAACTATCAGAACTGTGAGCCAAAATTAGCCTTTTCTCATTTAACTTGTGAGTATCTGGTGTTGTATTCCAGCAACGAGAAAGTTAACTAAGACACAGGTATTTGTTATAGTAGCAGAAAACTCATAAACACAGTGTCAAAATTTAGAAGCAGTCACCATCTGGAACAGTTCTTCAACTGTACATCAACACCATTTCATTACTCAAAAGTTCTCATGGATTCTGAGAATGTTTCCTAGACAATGAACTTGATTAATTTGGCTCTTTTATTTTACTTTACATATATTCATGAATTAAACATATACTAAAGCGGCATAACATGCAGCATACTCAAACTAATTTGGTTATTTGTCATTCCAATTTGTGAATGAAATGCAAGGTATTGGTCACACATGATAATGCATAGAACATCTGAAATAATTGCTTTTCCTAATTTCAGGTTTTTATCAGAGCTACCTTCTGGTTTGCTCTTTTATTCATTAATTCAATAAATATGCATTTATTTCCTTCTATTTATCAGGCCTACCTTCACCAAATATTTGCCCTTAAATAACGAGTCTAAGTTCTGTGATAGAAATTCTCTTCATTCATTTATTTAGAGCAGAGATTTGATGGGACAGCAAAACTTATTCATGTCTTGACAAACAGTTCTGAACGCAGGTAATCATTCAGCTAAAGAACCTTACACTGAATAAATATGGGGGCTATTAAAGTGTGCTTCAAAAATAGATAAACTTCACTGAATACTTACTGTGAACTAGACTCCATGCCAATCATTTTATAGGCAATATGTCTTTTAATCTTCTTGGAAACCCCAAGAAAGAATTGCTATACATATTCTACACAGAGAATATTAGGAAAATGAAAGAATTCATCCATGATTACTTAATTAGGGCATGGGAGACAGAATGTGTAACCAGCCTCTGCTTTGAATGTTTATTAGACTCTGAATAGAAGCACAAAACCTTCAGATAAATATCACAAAGAAGCAGAGGATGCACTTGTATAGGGGATCAGTAGTCCATCAATAAGCCAACCCAACTGGAATGAAAAGTTGTGTGAGGGAGCTACTGCGACTCACATGCACCCTAGAGATAATATATGTTTGGGTTATCCACTGCTGTGTAACAAACCACCCCAAAACTTACTGGCTCAGAAAAAGCTCAAAATTCTGAGAGTGGTCTTGGCTCAAAGGTGATTCCTTTGTTCTTCGTGGTGACTTGGAGAAGCAGTGAGGATCCAGGGGCTCAAACTGGTTGGAATGTCCAAGATTACCATCTCAGGCATCTGACAGATGGGGATGGCTGTCAGCTAGTAGCTCTGCTGTGCATGTTTGCTGTCCTCCACAGGGTCCCTCCACAGGCTCTGCACTTCCGACTGAACAGCATCTGGAATCCAATGGAAAATGTGTGAAAATAGAAGCCGCATATATCATGCATTTATACTGCATCACTGCCTCCTGCATCCTACCAGTTAGAGCAAACCACGGGGCTGACCCGGATTCGTGGAGGAGAAATAAACTCACCTCTGGCTTAGAGTAGTGCCAATTAATTTGCACCTATTTTTAATATGCCACTGTGTCAATAAGCGAAGCTGGGCAGGCGTGAGATGGAATAGAGAGGCAGGGATCTTGAAGATAGAAGAACACACCTCCTGTGTGCACTTCGGGGCAGCCATTTAAGAAGCACTGTTTAGGCCACGCATAATATCCAGGACCCATGGGCTCGCTGTTCCTTTTGCTCGAATCTTTAGATGATTTTATTCAGGAAATGTTTGGAGAAAAAATATATATGGTAACCTAGCAAATATCAAAGAGCCAGAGTAGCAGAAAAATACTTGGAATGAATCCTGATAGAATTTTAAATATGAAGAAAATGAAATGGAAATTTTGATGAAATACAGAAGATTTTCATCTCTGCTTTCCTAAAATAGACCAGTGGGCTATAAAGTGGGTATTTAAGATGATACATGGGAACAGACAGAAAATATTAGTCCTTTTGTTGTATTTATGATTCCATCTTCCTTCAGTGTACCATTTGGTTTATGTATTATAATGTGCATAATATGCTCTGCTGGTATATTACTTGTACATTCTCTATAAATAAATCAGTGCTCATTTGTTGAGAAATACTCAAAGGGATTTTTTGCTGGTAAGTATGTGTGATACGATCATTAGTTGCTGTGGATCATTGGTCTGAGAAATGAAAATAATTAATGTAACAGGAAGAAATCACACATATTATTCACGTGTGGAGGGAAACTTCCTCATATAGCAAAGAGTGGCTATTGAGGTGAAGAATGGTTGTAAAGAAGACAAAACAATAACTTCTTCCCCACCTGAGCACAAAGAAAGATATTGTATTCGATTAGTGCTTACAGGTGGAAAGAAATGATCCAATTTTATTTTTAAGAAAACTGTTTCTTCTAACAAGTCTTCTCCTCATTGGAAAGGCCTATGCATCTGTACTTGTCTGTAGTGGTAACCATAGCACCCATCATTACATTCGAGGCTGTCATCATATGCCCAAGCACAAACCTTTGATTTTACTATTGATTATTTGTACTTGATCATCTACGTCATCATTTTGCATCATGAGCAGATGAGCTATATTTGTTTTACACAAAACTGCTTGAAAGCATGATCTCTCTCTCTTTAAGTACCCTGTCCCCAGTGTACTGTGCCCCAGTACCTTCTCTCTCCCCTCAGCTGTGGGTGCCAGCTCTCCAGAAAGTAATTGCACCCTTGTCAAGGCCCCACCTTTCTGAGGAAGCATCACTCCTCTCCCCTTCCTGTTCTTGTATGACTCTGGAAAAGCTGCCAGGTATCTGTGTCTTTAGAGCCCTCATCTGTAAAATAGCAAGAGTGGTAAAGCTAATTTCTAAGATTTTTCTTTGATTCAAAAATGATGGAATCATTTCTGCCCATCTTGCTGTTCATAAGTAACACCAAAAATTCAAGTATCTTCTATTGATGTATGTAGACCACTTTGGTTTTTAGTTTAAAAATTTTTATAATAGCTCTATGATTTTGCATCCTGCTCCAACCTCCCTCTTCCATGTATCTGTTCCCATTTCTACACAGTCTACCTCTTTCTTACCATCTCTGTTTTTCTGTTTGTTATTTATATTTTGTGTTTCTCATATAAAGGGAATTATCTGTATCTGATATATTTGACTCAGTCACAAATGGCTCACGTTTACTTTTCTTTATGGTTGAGTGGCACTCCACCGTGCGTGCGTGAGTGCGTGTGTGTGTGTGTGTGTGTGTGTGTGTTATTTTATCAATAGAGACCAATTTGAAAGGCTGGCAGGAGACCAGGAGCAATTCATAGAAAGCCTGGACAACCACTTGGCTGTTAATAAAAGGAGAAGGACCAGATCTCACAGTAGTCAGTGTAGGAGGTGAATGACGGGGAATTTTACTGCTGATAAAAGAAGACCTGACCTCTGGCACTGTCATGGTTTAGAATTGGAGAACAAATTCAAGATTTGAAAAATCTCTAACATGCATTCTCTTGTGTGGGTCTGTACTGAATGATGACAGAACAGAACTGAAAGGTGGAGCCGGGAGCCAGGCCAAAGGCAGGCAAAAATGAACAGGTCAGAATCTGCACAGATCCATGATGGGTGCCTGCATCAGCTTGGGTCCTAAGGCATGCAGGAGCTGGGATGGGAGGAAGGCAGGCTGATGGGGAGGAGGCACAGTCAGGAGTCAAAGGAAAGAGCCAGGTGGGGAACAAGAGCCTTCACCCCACCATGCAGGCTGACACTTGGGAAGCAAGTGTCTTCTTGAGGAAGAAGACGAGGTGGGGGACTCCCTGTGGAGGCTATCCTGGGAAAGTCTCAGCCAGTTTGACAGTGTATCCTGTGCCAAACCCACTTTGGATAACAGTCCTGTGTCTTCCAGGTAGACCTGCCCTTGTGTTCACATCCTGCTCAGCCACTGGCCAGGAAAGGTGGCAAGAAGTGGGCCTTGGCATGCATGTGGAGCGACCACCCAGTCCACATCTGCCAGTCGATCAAACTCCTCACAGCCAATGCTGAGCAGCACAGTGGCAGGCCCACCCCAGTGTCCAGTGGACTCCGGTCTGCCTGCTTCAGCAGAAAATCAAGTTTCATAATTGTGGCCAAGCACGGTGACTGCTGTTAGCAATAATGTACACTGCACAACTCCTGGGACACAGAGGGTCAATGTTCTCCACACAAAGAAATGAAGATACAGGGTGGTGAATGTGGGTGGCCCAACTAGCCTGACAGATTAATGTATCTGTGCACTGAAGCATCCTAGGTGTCTTTTCAGTGCATTGAGCTAGTATTTGTAAATTAAAGATAAAATGAAATAAACTGGACATAGCGGTGCATGGCTATAATCTCAGAACTCTGGAGATCGAGGCAGGAAGGTTATAAATTGAAACCCAGCCTGGGCAACTTATCAAGATTCTTTCTCAAAATAAAAAAAACACAAAGGGTTAATCATATAGCTTCATGCAAAGGCCATGAGGTTGATCCACAGTATCAGTGAAAAGAGGGAGAAGGAAAGAAAAGAGAGAAAGAAAGAGAAAAGACATTACCTTATTTGATAAACTCTTTGTATGCCATATTTCTAGCTCTTTGTTAAAAAATCGGTCAATTAGAGACACTGGACATAGCTAGCTCTGGGCTAGGAAACTCACAAACACTGTCTCATTTATATCACGTAGGGACACAATCAGGTTCCATGATTATGTTAATAATTATTTGTAAATGAGAAAGCTTCCTGAGATTTTGATTCTTCCACATGATTACACATGTTCAAAGTGTCATCATTCCTTTTATCTTTTTCAATCTTAATGAATTATAAATATTCCTTAGAATTTATCACAAAATAATTTAATCTACTTAGGGTTATGAGCCTGCTGCAGTTTCATGACTTAAGTACAGTCCAAGAAGATAATGACTATGTGTCACCACTCCCCAGGAGTTACTCTGGTAGCTATTGTTTTTATATTTCACTTCAGAATCATCATATTCTAATTTTTCCTCTACCTAAGGTGTACACTATTGTGTTTCCCTGGCTACATTTGGGAATTCTACACATGAAGATTTTTGACAAGTACTTCTGGTATTTCAGAAGGAAATAAAACAGAAATAAAGCAATTATGATTACAATGTCTTGGGGCAGCTGTCACATAATTTCTCTAAAAGCTCTCTGAGTAGCTCAACATTTTTTTTTCATTAAGCTTTTGGTACAATTTAAGTATACAATACAGTTACATTCATCATGGGGATCTTGTAGCTTTACATGAGGTATCTTGGTTTGTATTTTCCCCCCCTTCCCCTGCCCTCCCCTCAGCCCCTCCACCCTTCCCTGTTTACAAAAACTTTGCTTTCATGTTTTTCTTTTTCTCATATTTTCCTTTTCCTTTCTTACATTTCCCCTACCTCTCCTACTTCCCCTACTCCTTTATACCTTTTCTTCCTATTATACAATATCAGTTATAAATTTGGATCCTTATTTACAGTTCCAGATTTTCACAACAGAGAAACTGTTCGGTATTTACACATGTGTTCTATTAATTTCACTTAAGAGTATCGCTGAAATGCTCAGAGTTTATCTAATTCAGCATAACACTGAACTCCTTTGTGCATGGTACCAGCTCATTCAATATTTCTTCACCCCCCAAAAAAAGAGAGAGAGACAAACTTAAGAACATTTTTCTCCATGTTCTTTAATAAAAACATTTGTTCTGTACCAGGCAGTTTTCCAAGCATGTAGAATGCACCAATTAATTCATTTTATCCTCACCAGCTCTGATGAGCTTAATATGTGTTCTTGTTTTATAGATGCAAAAGTTGAGGCAGAAAACTAAGATAATCTTCCCCAGGTCCTAGCCAGCAAGTATCAGAGCCAGAAGAGGAGCTGGGCTGGCTTAGCTCCAAGGTCCCTCTCCCGCGAGACTCGGCCTAACCCCTTCACTGACCGATCACCTGGGAGGGAAGCCGTGGGTTGAATAGTGGCCCATTCAGAGCTGCAGCAACTTGCAGTGTGGGACGAGGTTTGTGGCACTGCTGTCACTGCCCTGGTAGAGGCGTCACATAGGGACTTCACTGGAAGTCCACGGCCCACACTTACTGCCTCTTCCTATGTAGACAGGAGCACAAAGAGCTAACAGAGCGGTGAAAGGAACAGAGACGCTCCTTTTGCCCGGCTCTCTGCAAGCTGACAAGGCAGTGGGCCAGGGCAGGTGGTGTCCTGTGTCCTGCATTTATTTGGAGACAGTAAACCCCGGGGCTTCTTCCTTCTGGGCCCCTCTGCTGCTGTGGGCTGAAGGCGAAGGCTGGCAAGGGCTGGGGAGGCAGAGCATTCCTTCGCAACCCTTTTAGTTTCCGATGTATGAGCAGAGATTACGGAATGAGCACGGAGCACCTCTCTCTCGAGCGGGACTGGGCCGCACACCTGTGTCTCAGCAGAGTTTTGCTGGGACACTGCCGCACATTCCTTTTACGCCATCTCCGGCTTATCCTTTGTGCTGCGGACCTGGGTGCTTGTGACGGAGGCACGGAGGCGCAGAGGAGCTGAAACACGTACAGTGTGGCTCTGTATAGAGAGCAAGCTGGGTCCCTGTTCTTGAGGGTCATGGAAGTGTCACACCTCTCGGGCTTGGTTAAACACCTGACCCTGAACACGGGACACGGTTTTCCACCTCTCAGCATCCGTTTCCCTCTTCTGCAGTGTGAGACGGTAATGTTTACTGAAGTTTTCTCCAAATTAAGCGATTTAACACATCTTAATCCCTTGATGTGGGATAATACACAGTGAACCTTCAGAAAATGTAAGCTATAATTATTTTACTTTCATTACTTTTATCTTATCATTATTAAGCCTTATTTCATTGCTTAGCCAAATCCCTGATCCCAATAGTTATGGGACGAAAATGAAAATAACTCCCTTTTGGATTAGATTTTGTATCAGTGCCAAATATTAATGTTTATTCAAATGTTCACAAATTACCAGGCTGTAGCTGTCACTTGGGTCCTCAGAGAGAAGTCAGAATAAGCATCTCCTAACCGGCGACCGTCTCCGCATGTGTTAGCACGCTGGAATGGACCATTTGTTTGAAATGAACGGATTGGCTGATCAGATGTGATAAGACAGTCACGGAGGGTTCTGTCTTCCTCTCTTATAAAGGAGCCACAGTGTACATGTTGATAGAGGAGAGGTGCAAGGAGCATGGGGGGCTGTGAGAGCTGTGCACCCGATGTGCCAGGAAAGGGAATGAAACTCAGCCCCGTAGCCCTTCAGGGGTCAGAGAGCGAGCCATGGATGTAGCAGTTGTGTGAAGCTGTCAGTGGCTCTCAGAGAAGCTGCTAATGGAATAATGATAGCTTCTGACACAAAGCAGAAGGTTTTCTATTTTTAGACAAGCGGAGCTGTGCGCCAGAGATGCTCCAGATGCATTTTTATCTTCGAGACACTGAAAAATGCCCACACTGCTTCCGAACAGCCTGTTGCCATCTGTGAGCTGAAGGACTTTAAGAGCATGGAGGAGTCCTAGGAACACTGGAGTTCATCACAAACCTACCTGGTACCCAGTACTGCACCAGCACATTACACCACTCTTAAATCCTGAAGCCGGCCCACAGAGGAGACACTAATGCTGTCCCCATGACAGAGACGAAGGTGCTACTAAGAGGAATTTAGGTGTGGACAGCAACGCCAGGTTTCAAGTCCATCTCCGACTAATTCCAAATCCCAGGCACAGTAGGAAAAGGAGGACAGTGTATAATGAGTGTAAATGCTCAAACCACAGGCCAAATATGACTGTGTCCTAGCTTTTTATTATCTGTGTGGCACCTTTCACTCTTGTCTGTGTCCCGGAAGTGTATAAAGTGGGCTTTCAGAATGTGACAACCACCCTTGTTGGTGGAAGCATCCAGGCAAGGCAGCCCAGGACTGCAGCTGGACCTACAGGGAGTGGAAGGATTAGGACAGACAAGGCCATCCTGGCAGGGACCTTCAGCTACGGCTGATGAAACTCCAAGGCAAGGGGAACTGCAGAGGAGGCTTCCTTACTGTGTGGCAGCAGGAAGTAGTGAGCATCAAGGAGGAGGGAAGGAGACCCCTCCAGACCACGCCCCATCACCACCTCCTCAACCAGGAGTCACCCCCAACATCCTCTTTAGCTATAAATTCATCACAGACCCATCTACTCATGAGTACCACTTCCCAATGATCCAGTCTTCTTGATACAAATATGCATTTTTATTGAATACGATAGCAATGTCTGACCAATCTGAGGCCAACATCGGATCTCTGGTCTACAATCTTTTATGAGAATGTGTATGATGTTGCCACACTTCGATTCAAAAGAATATCAATCTGTTGTTCTTAGCTGCACTGAAATAAAGTATGTCATTTAAGAAGAAAGCAAGTTATATGTTCATGAGTGTGTTTGACCAAGAATAGATGCTCACTTGCCTGAATTCTGTCCAGGTTGAACTTCATGGCTTTTAAAATCTTTCCAACACTGATACATGTTGTATCAGTATCAAGATCCCGCTCTTATATCAAGGTCTAGCTTCCCCAAACCCAATACTTCAGCAAACATGAATATTTCTGTTCACTTCACTAAAGTTCTCTGCATTAATTTCCTTCCTCTCTTTCTCCTAAGCCTTGTTCTTGAGTCACTTACCATGGTCTTACCCGTTTGATTCAGATGCTCCCACAGAACACCTTACAGTCAAGATGTGCAAACAAGTGAATAATATTCTTCTTGTAAATGAATTGTTAATGATATAGGAAGTAGCATAAATATAAGTATTAATATTCAACTTCACTCAAATATCCAGAATCTCCTTAATTATCTCTAATCCCTAGAAAGAAGAGTGATTATGCTCATTTCTCACTTGCAGATCCAAGAGTTAGAGGTAGATGAAGGCTGACTAATTTTACATGGATCACATGGAGTTTTGATTGCCTGTAGATAAAGAACACACCACAGAATTAAGCCCAATCTTTAGTGGATTAAAAAACAAGATTTACACTTTCTCATAATTCTGTGATTTCCTGTAGGTTTCCCCTGGTCTAACTCCGGAGGCCTCTGTCATCTGATGGGTCAGAAAGGATGGCAGAGAAGCCCAGAGGACCAACCCGTTTCTCTGTCTGGTGGTTCTTTAGCCTGGTGTGTTTCCCTGAGTGGTGGCCCCAGGCTTTGAGAGAGGAAAGGGGTTGTGATGCTTCTTGGAACCTTGGCTTTGAAGCCACACACTCTCACTTGCTCCTTATTTTGTGGTCAAATCCAGTGCCAAGGCCAGTCCAGATTCCAAGATGTGCAAGAGTAGACTCCACATATCAATGGGTGAAATATCAAATTTACATTACGAAAGGACTTGCATAACAGGAATGGGGAAGAAGGATCATTTTTCATAATTTTTTCATAAATTTGGTGAATTTCCAACTCTTTTGCTATAGATTAATCAGTCACATTTTCCCACATGTATACTCAAATCCACCACAAGACCCACAACTGTCACCCCAAATGTGGCAACAAATTTCAAGAGGATATTTTGTTAAAATTTCCTACTCTAGAAGATTAGGACCAACTTTGCTTCCTGCACCTAATTCTTAAGACCTTTGTTCTCTTCTGTCCTTGGCTCTAACTGTGGGCTTCTATGTCCACTGAGATGTAATTAGTTTTATATCAATGCAGACCGGTAGCTTTCTGAGTGTTGAGGTTTGGGGCACTTGTGTCCTCTTTTTAATTTGAGCTCTCTCTTCTTTTAGTGTAAGCCAGAACCTCTCCCATAAAAGTTTTACAGGTTTTCCTGGGATCTGAATGCAGTTAAATCTACTCCTCCAAAAGCTGTATCTGCAATTCCTTGTGCAACAGCAACAAGATAAAAATAGCAATGTTGCAATGATCTAATGAAGAATATAAGCATAAAGGGTACAGTAAATGTCAGACACACACATTCTATTCCTCTCACTCCTCAATGTCATCACCATAAACCGCACCACGAGGGAAGTATGGGCTTGGGGAGAACAACAGGGAAAATATGTAAAAAGTCAACCAAGATGGGGACTCCAGCTAAAACGGACAGAGGAGTTCCTTCCTAATGCGGGGATACTGGTTAGGAGTGGAGAAAAGTAAAAAACGCTTCCAGAATAAGTCATTCGAGTTACTGAACTGGGTTTCTTGCATTCCTGTGGGTTCTTTACCTTTCTTAGTTCATCTCAGCTCGTTCTCCAAGGGCTCTGTAGAGTGAGGCACAGGAGGAAGAAACCATGGGGGTGAAGCAGTGTGGTGGAAGGATGCAGAGGGGCTGGGCATGGGCAGCCAGCTGGAGAACCGCAGGAAGGAGCCGCTCTCCGTTGGTATGGCTTATGGGACACTTTCCGGAGCACTCTGGTACAATTTCACAGCCCGCTCAGTTACCCAATAAGGATTACAACAGGGTTTTCCCATTTCCTTTTCGCTGCCATCGTTTAAGTGGCATGGAGAGAAGCCATATCTCAGTTAGGAAATATCAGCAGGAGCCTCTGCGACCTCCTAACAATCTGCCAACCTCTCCTTCAAGTTCATGACTCTTCCTTGAGGGCAGAGATTTCATTCTAGACACCTGGATTCCAATCTGTCCCTTCTCTACACATGAGTAAACTCTTTAGTAGGTATGGATGGACCGGAGGAAAATACTTCATAGTATAATACAGGAGCTGTTGCTGCTCCTGCTACCAGGGGTGCCTATCAGGGAATGTGCTGTGCCTTCCCTTGGAATCGCCACCTGTGGGCTGCCAGGTTGGAATCCCGGTGGTGCTGGCTTGTATCAACTGCCACAGGCTTGGAGACTGTAAGGCCTGCTAAGTTTCTCATGTCAAATTTGGTCTGTGTCCAGGAACCTGTTAATACCCCCTCATTGTAATAATTATACCTTTCACTTTTAGAGCGAATTGTATTATTTCACAGAACCCCAAAGGAAATTATTTCAGAAGCAAAACCACAAGGCAAAACCCTCCTATGAGTGCACTTTGACATCACCTTCTGCCCAATATGAAAGGCTGGCCCTGCAGACTTCTTCCCTATGGAGCATAGCAACTTCAGTTGTAAGTGCCACGAAGCACTTTGTGGGCACAGCTTAAGAGAGTCTGTGCACAGCTGGTTCTTTGGTAGATTTCCTACCTCCTACCAACTTCTCCCTGTTTTTTTTTCTCTTACACATAAGCATTAAGCGCACAATCCCTTTGGTTACCCATTACCTATCTCCTAATGACTACCACTCATGCCATCGCTGGCAGAAGGTAAAATATTTCTCTTTCCCTGTGTCTTCTCAAGACTCAGCTTCTCTCTAATGTTTTCCCTATTTCTGGCAGGAATTATTTTATTATTAGTCATGTGTTAGGCAGTTTATTATGCGCAGTATGCACCAATCTCATTTTTTTAATTGAATTTATTGGTATATTCTAGGTAGACAGTACAGTTACATTCATTACTGGGATCTTGTACCTTTACATGCCAGGTCTTGGTTCTCATATTTTCCCCTTGTCCCCACCCTCCCTTCACCCCCTCCTCCCCTCCCCACCTTCAAACACCTTAATTCCGTTTTCACATTTTTTCATATTTTTTTCCTTTTCTCTTATCCCCTTTCCCTATTTGTCTCACTGTCCCTACACCTTTGGCCCTTTTCTTCCTATTTCACATTACTACTTGTCCCGTTAGTATCCTGAGTACTATTTTAGTTTTTCACACCAGAGAAACTATTTGGTATTTGCATACGTGTGACTTATTTATTTCACTTAGGAGTATATCCTCAAAATGTACCCATTTACCTATGAATGAATCTACTTTCTCATTCTTTATGGCTGAGTAGTATTCCATTTTATAGAAAAACCACATCTTGTTTATCCAGTTTCCAATTGATGGGCAGATGGGCTGTTTCCAAGTTTTAGCTATTACAAACTGTGCTGCTACGAATATGGGTGTGCATATATCACTGTGGTATGATTCTTTCAATTCTTTTGGAAAGATACCCAACAGAGGGATGGCTGGGTCAAATGGAACCTCTACTCCTAGTTCTTTGAGGTATCTCCATATTGACTTCCATAGTGGTTGCACCAGTCTGCACTCCCACTACAATGGAGAAGGGTTCCTTTCTCCTCACAATGCACCAATCTAATTTAATTCTCCCAACAACAATTCAAGGTTGCTGTTTCTTCTTCCACTTCTGCTGTTCTTAAAAATCCGTCATATTGAGAAGTGCACCAGGCACACAGTACGTCCTCAGAGAACAGTGTTTAAGGCAGTGGCCAAGAGCTGGGCAAGGTGGGGCTTGGGGGGATCCCAGCCCCTCTGCAGCCAGACACAGGAGCAGGGCATGCTCCAGCTCAGCTTGGTGGGAAACTTAACAAGATTCGGTTTCAAATTAAATAACGAAAAGCAGTTGAGAATGCTGTTTGGTGTGGAGGCTCTGAGTTTAATCTCAAATACTATAAGGAGAATAAGGGGGTGGAGACAGAAAAAAGAGGAAAAGGTAAAGAAAGAGAAATGAAAGAAAGTAAGAAAGGAAGGAAGGAAGGAAGAAAGAAAGAAAGAGAAAGAGAGAGAAAGAGAGAGAAAGAAAGATGATTCTTCCTCACCCTCCAGATTGATCACAAAGCAAGAGATGAAAAGCGGGAAGAGTCGGCCGTTTCCAGAGCCAGATCCTGGGGCAGGGCCGTGCCTCACTGAAGAGGCCCCTTTGCTTCTGTGAGCTCCTTGGCACCTGGCTGAGCCGCTCTCTACTCTGCTCAGAGTCCTTGCCGAGAGTGCAGCTTGCTCTTCCTGATAGGGGAGAAAGTGTTGCTGCTCAGGGCTTGGGTGGATGAAGACGGAAGACTCAGCTCAGGAAGTCAACATAATGGCAAGCTCAAGAAATCAGCTGCACAAGGGAATTTTAGGGTATGAAGCCTCTGGAAATTTTAATTCCCTCTAAGGAATACTTCAAGCAAATCAATCTGATTTAAATCTAAATGGAGTGGAAGACATGAGCTAAAATTAGTGTTACGCATATCTGCCATAAAAAAGGCATCTTCCTCTCTCAGAACCAGATGAAAATGTCTGAATGGTGCATTTAGCATGGCTTAAAGGGGGAAAATGCACATTTTAAAAGTACAAAGGGCTAGATTTTAGAATAATGAGCTAAAATAGCCTTTGTAAAATACTATTGACAATTGCAATTCAAAATTCTGTATGTGTTCGCCATGGTTGCTATTACAGACTACCACGAACGAGATGGTTTATGGGCAGCAAGAGTTTCTTTGCTACCGCTCTAGATTCTGATAAAATCAGACACTGGCCGATTGGATGTCCCGTGAAGCTCTGGTTTCTGGCTCATCGGTGGGACCACCTTGTGTCCTCACACGAATGAAGGGGCCGGCCTCCCTCTGTCTTCCGGGTCACTCCGCACATTCGTGAAGGCTCTGTCTGCAGATCCAGTCAGCTCCTACAGGCGCCAGTTCTTGACGCCAGCACCTGTGGGGTGAGGAGTGCAACGTGAATATTTAGATCACGGTGACTATGAAGGGGGCGCAAGGGAAAATAAAGCAATTACTCCTTCCCGTCCATGTTATCCTGTACCTCAGATGCCATATCGTTCCTTCCAAAATCTTTCCGTATGCAAGGACTGGGGTAGAAGTAAAGCAGGCCCAAAATGAATCCCGATCAGTTGTTGGGTATGAGGCCAACGTCTCTGTGATCTCAGGGCCCATGGAGGGGAGGGAGGTGCCAGGCTGCATCCGGGACCTGGGAACCCAGGTGCGTGACTTTGGGAGGCCACTGCAGGCCGTGGTGGCTGCCGGAATTTACAATTTCTCCTCTGCCTGCCATATTTTAAGATCTCAATAAAGGGTAACGATTCTACATACATTATTTGTCTGTTTTGTGAACTTCTCAATTTCGAAATTCCATTTCAAAGGTAATTTTCTCCACGAGAACTGTCTGGTCTCAGGCATTTTCTTGTTGCTGACTCACAATACAGGACATCAGCAACTTCAGGGAGGAGGGTTACTTTGGCTCCTGCTGCAGTCTGTAGTGGGCTGGCTCTAAGACAGGACAGCTTGGCAGAGGGATCTGGTGCCGGAGAGCTGCTCGCAGTGTAGCTGATAGGAAGAGGGAGAGAAAGAAGGGAGAAGCAGGGAGAAGAGAAACCCCCAGGCCACACCCCCAGTGACCGATCTCTTCCCGCCAGACCCCTTTCAACAGCTAGTCAGCGATACCACCCCGTAATCTCACCACTTTCCCACAGCCCTGCCTGTGAGCACATACGGCTCTTGGGAGACGTCTATTTTTTTTTCTTTTGTTCTGGCAGGAATAATTTCTTCTCTGCTGCTGCACTCGCATGGAATCTGCTGTCATCTCTCTTGAGGCCTAAACTATTCTTACCATGCGTGCCACTTGTCATACTTGCAGTATAGCACGCTCCCTCAGTGCCAGCCATGCCCCTTATCAGTTATGCCAGGTCCTTGCCCCATTGGCACATAGACAGCAAATATTTAATAAATGAAAGGAGAAAATCAATGAATCAGTGAGGGTTGAAAAGAATGGGGCAACCTTGAGCGATGGGCAGCCTTGCATCAACTCGTTTATTGTAAAACAGGAGAAGGTGAGAGGTGTGAAGGAGGTCACACTGCAGCTGACATCAATTTGGTGCTTTCTGTGCTCCCTGATGACAAATTCCCCGCGTTACCATTGTTCTCACAAGAGCCTTCCCAAGACAGTCATGACTCCAAGTCACATTCAACGTGGCAGCACTCACAAAAGGTATTTATTAATATATGTGTGAGGCATAGCAATGGCACTCATCTTGGAGCACTGACACAATCCTCAGGAGAAATACAAATGACCTGTAATGCATGAAGTCATGATCAGGCTCTTTGGCTACCAGAGATATGCGACTGAAAACAGCAACCCTGAGAGTCCTTCTTACCCCAGTGCAAACGACTGTCCTCAAGGACTCAAGGAACACTGGATGTTGGAGAAGATGTGGGGACAAAAGGACCGTTCTGCACTCTTGGTGGGAATGTGAACTAGGAGAGCACTACAGAAGACAAGTGTGAAGATCCCCCATGAAGCTAAAAACAGAAAGTGACTTCTTGTTATCACATATTCGTTGATGAGTACTTAAAGGCATGTAAGGGTTATGGACATGACCATGGTCATGTAACCATTACGTGGTAGAGGCAGGACTGAAACTCAAGACAGTCTAAACGCAAAGTTACAATTACTTGTCAAACTAAGATCACAACCTTCGCTCTCTGAGAATCAGTGCAGCTTTTTTTTTCATTATATTAACTCTTGTACTGCTCTGCATCCCCCAAATTTTAACCAGGAGTTTTGGATTGATCACAGGGAGGCAACTCACATCTCCATAGACATTGTGACATTTCAGAGAAAAGCCAGTCTACCCTGATCATCGCTATCTTTCCCAATGATTTTCCAGTATATCTGTGAATCCCAGGTATTCAGAAGGCAGCATTTTAGCAGCTTGCAATTTAGATATAAAGCAATTCTTAAGTTGAATATGAAAACCACCTTCCCCTACTTTTTTGTTTGTTTATCTAAGTATCACAAGAGAGGGCTGTTCCTAAGATGCACATTTGAAAAGTGTGTAAGGAACGGTGCCTCCGGAAACCTCTAACAGTGTCAGCAGGAACCCTGGCACTCACACCCATGGGCTCCTGTTAACACGCGTGCCAGGAAGTGGTTACTTTCTACACGAGGGTTTTGGCCAAGTGGGAACCAGACTATTTAAGAATCAGTCTTGATCACCCTTCTAGGTGCTGCCCTCGCGAGGCTCTGTGCATGTGTTGAAGTTGTTTTCCCCATCTCCTTCTGTTTCCTCTTCAATGGAGTGGACCCAATAAAAGCTACACACCTGAAGGCTGTGACCACAGTAGTAACAGGACTGAAGGAGCAACACTCATTTTGTCCTGCCTGGCCCATGGTCAGATGTTATGTACAGAAAACCTTTTAAGCTTTGTGGCATCCATGAGATGTTATTAGTATATTTGTTTTGTAGATAAGAAAACTGAAGATTTGCACTGTTTCATAAGTTTCTGAGGATCACACACCTACCAGGGGATGAACTGAACTCACCTCACATCTTCCCAATTCCTTCAGCTCTGGTTCCCATGCAAGTATGGCTTTGAAATGTAATGCAAATGTGATAGCTCTGTGCCAAGCACTGTTCTGAGTAGATTGTGTGTATCACTTAATCATTATAATAATTTTGTGTGTGTAAATGTCATGTGTATATTTTATATGCTAGGAGGGTTCAGCATTTTGTAATTGCTGTCATGAAGAATGAATAAATCTTATGTACTATTTTAACTGTTTTCTCTGTTTTTTTCAAAAACTGCAATTCACAGTGTTATAAATCCTACAGACTACTACTGTTTTGATTGTGTATTAGCAATTTGAACCATTTTATTTTTGCTGTTTTAAGATTGGGTCTTACAATGTAGCCCCAGCTAGCCTTGAACTGATTAAACTCTTTAGGCTATTTTTAAACTTTCCATCCTCCTGCCTCAGCCTCCCAAGTGCTGGAATGAAAGATGTGTGCCACGGCACCCAGAAAACTGTACTATTTGTGGTGTACAAAGTGATTTAAGATTTATGTGAGCATTGTGGAATAAATGAACTAGGTAACAGAGATGTCATTTCAAATAATATTGGTTTCTGGCAATAAGAACACGGGAAATTTGCTTTCTTAGCAATTTTGAAATGTACAACGCATTATTTATCTGAAATGCTACATAGAGCAACAAACAATTATAGATGTTACAAAATACTAGACAACACCTCTCCACTTAGATTGAGCCAGGGACTTTGTCTTTGTCAGTACATGTTTGCATCCATGGGGCGCATGATCTGTTTTGCTGCCTTCTCTTGTGAGAAGTGGGATTTGAACCAAAGTGAAATAGCCTAGCTGCTAGCCCAGGAGAAGCTCTGTGGACCTACTTCACTTTTGCTGCCCTCATTGGTTTCTTATCCTCAACTGGGTTCAGGCTTTGTCATAGTCAGCAACACAAGATGTGTCAGAGAAGAAAGAGAACCCCAGGCCCCACTCCAGGGCCACTGAAAGGGATTTGCATTCATCTCGTATGGCAGATGGTTCTTGTGCATACTGAAGATCGAGTGGCACTGCTTTGCAACATGCTGTATAGTACGTACCCACGTTCCACAATAGCCACTAGGACTCACATGTTTCCCTCTCCCAACAGGAGAGGAAATCAAGAGTCAATAGCTGATAGTAGGTGAGATCTGTGATCAGTGTAACCATCCATGCTTACTGTACATGTGTGTGAGGGGCCCAAGTTGTTAGTCAAATGCAAACAGTTCCCGACTTTAAGAAGCCCAAAGTTAGCAGCAGAGATTTGCTGTCTGGCACCGTCAGACTGTCTTCCTGCAGCTTGAAACATGACCTGTCATCAATAACTTGCTTCTTATTTCTTTTTGAATTGACTATGTATAATCATATGAGTATTTTTCAGGTTTAAATATCTAAATTTTTCACAGGGTAAATAAAGTCCAAGTTAGTATCAGACACAAAAGCAGAAATGGACCACAATCGTTGGAATAAATTTAAAAAATCATGTAAAAGTTTCACTTGATTTTTTCATGGTAATAAATGCATATATACTTCCTTAATATAAATGTACATTTATGCATATATATTATACTTATGAATTATATCTATATAAATATATCTTATATATTTAGAATGGGAATATTTTTAATAGTCAGGGTAATTAAACAAGTTAATGAAATAGTTTATTATTATTATTTTTTTTTGTATTGGTGATCGAACTCAGGTCCTTGCACTTGCAAGGCAGGTGGTGGAACCACTGAGCTAAACCACTGGCCCTGGATGAAAGAGTTTAAAGGGGAACCTGATACAAAATAGAACATTTTAAGATTTAGCCAATGATTGCTGCTCTGTTATTATAATGGGATTACTGACCCAACAGAGACACATATCAGTATTATATGTCTTACGTACACATCTATTAAACATGTACCTACATCACACATACAAGTCCCTTATCAGTATGAGGCATATCAGCCTGTAGATTAAAAGCTCCTACTTAAAAGGCATTTTATTGCTTGTGATGAGATTTGAAGACAAGCCTTAAATTTTTCCTGTCAAGCTCTAATCAGAGTACAACTCAGAGTCTGCATGAAGAAGAAATCTCTTTCCCAAGAGGAGAGCCTGACTTCCAGGGTGGCTACCTGCCCCACGTAGACGTGAAAGCAATGATTACTGGCTCACTGGCTGCTGTCCATGCTGCCCCCCCCCCCCTTTCAATGACTGGG